>NC_090941.1:67767212-68072837 GCF_040938575.1 Ambystoma mexicanum | reverse complement strand
TTTTGTTGGTAGCACTAACTTCAGTCCGTAGAGTGAGTGAAATGCAGGCACTATCATCTAAACCACCCTTTCAATTTTTCACAAGGATAAGGTTGTCCTGAGGGTTAACCCTTAATTTTTGCCTAAGATCATTTCAGATCATCCTGGCAAGGAGGAAGAGCGGTTACACAGGTTAGATCCACGTAGAGCTCTAAGCTTCTACATCTATAGGGTCAGGGTGTGACAAAGCATACCTTATCCAGATGGATCATTCTAGTAATTTCAGAATGCTACAGGCTGGCGGGCAAAGATCCTCCAGAAGGCTTGAGGGCCCATTTCATCAGGGGCATCGGTACTACCTCTTCGGCTGCAAAGAGGTGTAACTAACAAAAACAGTTGTGAGGCAGCTACGTGGTCTACTATACACACGTTCACAAAGCATTACTGCTTTGATTCTTCCCTCAGTCAGGATGAAAGCTTTGGAAAAGCTGTCCTTCATTCGGTTCATGGAAACCATTGAGAAAATTCTTACTCCCTCCACCAAAACAAATACTGCTTTGGGTCTATCAAAGATGAGGAATATGTGGAGGACACGATCCATTTGAAGAACAAGTTCCTGGTAACGTTCTTTCGACGATGTTCCTCCCACGTATTCCTCCTCGCCCTCTCAGCCTACCCCACAGTTGAATTTCCCATGATATTGCAGCTTTCGCTCCTTCAAAGCTTAGTACGGTCAAACCTGTGGTTATGCAGTTAATTTACTAAAAGAAAAAAAACAGAACTGAAGGCGCTGGGCACTGCGTGTGCTATATTTACCTTCAATGACATCGCCCTCGAGACCCATGACCACGGCAGACATTGTTGTTCACTCTAAAGGCAGCCCTTCTGGTTTGGCTTACATATGCTCGCAGAGTGAGTGAGCTCCAGGCCTTAGTCGCGTCAGAGACATATGCTAGATTTCACAAAAACATGGTTGTGATCTGCATGCACCCCACATTTTTCCCGAAGGTCGTATCCTTCCATATCCCCACATTCTTATCGAACCCCAAGGAGGATGCAGAAAAAGACACTCCACTGCCTGGATGTCAGGGGGGGCTTTCAAATTCTATCCGGCCAGAACCAAGAGCGTAGGACAGATGCTCTGTTTGTAACATTTGAAGGCTCTTGGCCTGGGCAGTAGCAGGCCTTCAAGGCACCCATAGGGGGATTGGATGACGGCGGCGATCCAGGAGCTATACAAGGTGCAGCACAAGGACCCACCATAGGGCATGCATGAGCATGCTGTAAGAGCTAAGGGGACAACAGTCGCGTTTCAGCGCCACATTCCTTGGCATGTTATCAGCAGGGCAGCAATGTGGTCCACTCCTTTGGATTTTTGCAAGCACTACTGCTGGGATTCTAGTGCCAAGGCTGATGCAGCTTTCGGACAAGCCGTGCTTCATAAACTATTTGCCTAGAATGCCAGGCTGTCCTCCCAAGTGCATTGTGTTCATTGTAATCGCCCATACAGGACAGAGGAAAGGTGACGGCACGTAAAAGTAATTACGTTTTACTCACCGGAGTGACTAATTTTCTCCTAGTCCATAGTCCCCTTTCCACCTTACGTCCCACCATCCCATCCCCCTATAATAAGACTAGTCACTTTGTTAAAGTGTAATACAGCCAACGCGTCAAAAAGGGACTGAGGTGTGGATCCAGTGGGCAGGGTTAAGGGAGCCAGCACACCCGAGGCTGCACCACTAGGTGCCAGTAAATTTAAAGGGGAAATGTCTTTCTCTTGTGGGAAAGGGGTTCCGTTCCTGTCCCTCGCGAGGGACACCATACAGGATGGAGGAAAGAGGACTATGGATTTGGAGTACCTGTGTCACTTTGGTGAGTAACACAATATATAGCACACAGTGCTCCAGATAAGATTTGGATGCAAGAGTATTTTACTCCCTCAGTTGGGAGTAAAATTATTTTTTTTTAAGGACGTAAAAATGTAATTCCAATAACTAATGGGAGTATTTTATATGTGGGTAAAAATGTTTTAACTGGAAAATGGAAATGTTTTTGTAATAATTATTTCTTGGCACCTAGTTATTCATGCACATACAAAGAGACGGGTTTACTTCTTCTCATCAGGCAGTAATAGTGGTTTCTTTCTGTGGCACTACGTGCACTACTGGTCCATGGAGCTTTATGGGTGAAAGCCATTTGTGGTTGGGAGTATTTTTAGTACCCATTTTTATTTTTGTGAGTATTTGCATATTTTTAGGGAGTAAGAGTGGCCGATACACCCAAGCTGATTTCATACCTCTTTCAGGCTCTTCAACTTTTTCTTTTGCTAATTTAAGTTTTACTTTGTCCTATTATTGTTTCTATCTTCTTAAAGGGCATCTTAGTCTTCTTTTTCATGTCAAATATGCGTTTATAGAGGTTTGACATTAAAAGGCTACTATTAGTCCGTACCGTGCACTGTTTCGATGTAGCACTATGCAGTCTCTTACTGGTGGCCGCTGATAATTTAGCAACCCAAAAAGATGAAAATGTGTTTCTAAAGTAACCCGTTATTTCTGAATGCTGCCTGCATAGTCGGAATGTGAGTTATGCAGGTAAGTTGCCCCTGTGATAGGGGGAATGTGTGTCACTACATGTTCAGACTAATCAAGCACTATTGGCTTCCTCTGTTGCCCAATACCATCCATCATGTCTGATCTTGGAAGGTCGACCTGGTACTGTTTATTGGAGGATTTAATATAGAGGCAGAGGTCTTATTTTTGATTCATTAGACCGGCTCCACAAAGATGAATTAAAACCTGGATCTGATGAATTGTTCAAATCTGAGCACATCCAGGAACTTTTGGAAATCCAACAGTGAAGAAATAATCTGAGGTATTAACAAGAAAGGATGATAGTGCGTATCACCAGCAGTCTTTTTAGTGCGGCCAAAGGTAGCAAATGAGTATTGACAAAAAATAATGGCATAGCTTTACCTCTTATTTAACTGAAGGCACAGGGGAATTGTTTGCTACCTGGGAGTGTGGGGGGACATTTACACTACAACTCGAATGCCTTTTCTGTAATGCCTGTGGAGGCGATTGACTTTCTTAAAGACAACAGAGCAGACAAGTAGCATGCATGCCTTGGTGTTTCAGTGGTCTCCTGCCATAGGTCAGGGCAGTGTTTCGCTTTTTTCATGTCAGCAGGGTTAATTTGTGCTAGTTGATCCTATACCTTTAGGTATGACAATGTCCTCCCCAGTTGCACTTTGGCTTATAAATCTTCTACACTACATTTTACTAATATTTGTTGCTGACAAAGCTTTATGTAGTTGCTGCTTGTATAGTGGCACAACCACCACCAATGTGGCCATCTAGCACTCTGCATTGTGTGGAGCAATCATTGTAGGCTGGATCCTAAAGGTTGAAGTGTTTGGTTGGAGAGTTTCCTTCGAGTGTGCATGGAGACTATACATTTTGCTGTAATCTGAGGCGGCAACAAGTGAACAGCAGCATAGATGTGTTAATATAGCTGCAAAGACTCTAAGGCGACTGATCGATTATGCTGCTTTTTTGAATTCCATAGCATCCCATCTGGTAATAAATTGCCTTTAGTCGTGGCATGCCACTGTCTGCATTGACTGGTAATTTCTTGGTGGCAGGAAACATTGTTTGGGCAATGATATACCTAAGTGATTGTTGAAAAGAATGCTCATGTTACCTAGGTTTTCATGAGGAATGTGGTCCAGTAGACTGCAGATCCAAAGTGGAAGAACATTCCGTAAGGAAGGCATGGTATCAACAGGAGACACAGATAGAATAGATGTGAGTGTCAAAACCTTTATTTTGTATTTTAATAAGGTTGGGAGAATTCCTAACTGGCCCTAACTCTAGAATGGAAGTAGTTGTGGCCATTAAACCAATAACAAAATAGTCCAAGTCAGTCTAGTCAAAATAAAAAGGCCTATACTAAAAAAAAAAAAAAAACCTTGCCCTCCTTCTTGAATAACATATGTGTAAAGGGAATATATGAAGGAAAAATAGTGTCCCAAAAGAAATGTCAGAATGGCTTGGGTAACAACTCTCTTGCCCACGTTGAATAGCACAGGGTCTCGAGAGTTTCTTAAGGGTTAGGTGGTTGGCACAGTTCAATCATTCTGGCACGCTTACTGGTACAATTCAACAGTTCAGGCTTGGGCTTCAAGTTTTTGACAGTTCAACACATTTTTTTAGGCTTCGACTGCCACAAATGCACAGTTCAAACTTGTACTTTATCACAGTTCAACACAGGTTTCCCCTTGCCGGGCTTGAGCCTGTCTTTCTTTTCACACTTGACTTTTACTTCTCACGTGGGTCTCCCTCTGCCGGGCTCAAACACTCTTTTGTCTTTGTAGGGGTCCCTTCACCAAGACAGTTCCATGCAACTTGTATCTACTTTACTTTCACTGTCAACTTTCGAAACTGCAGGATGTCTAAAGGTCTTTGTTCTTAGTTAGAAGTGATGGGGCTGGTATCTTGATAGGCAGGAGGGCCTGGTCCATGGAGGAAGACTTCCACTATCTTGATGCTCACTGTGCCCCGCTCTTTCCTGCCCCCTCCCCTTCCTCTGGAGCAAAGCACTTTGGGTCTGACATCAGAAAGTCAAAATCCACTCCTTTCAAGAGCAAGGATGTGCCCACTAAAGAAGAATAGCTTTAGTCCAAACACCTCAGGACTTTGGCCTTTAAAAGAAAGGATCTCCAAACCCTTCTAAAGATTCTCTCAGACCCTCTTGGATTCTTTAAGGCTGCAGATTTGCTCTAAATATCTCGCTGGACTTCCTTTGGGAAAGTTGCCCTTACCAAAGCCTTCAACCTGAGGATAAGAAGGAATCATCCAAGACAGAAGAAAGATCTGTTCCCTTTCCACTACCTGGGCACATCGGGAGTGACCTCTGCTGTGGATCAGGACCTACCACACTGCACCAGAATCTACTGAGCTGAGAGAGCAGACCCTGATGGGCCCTTCCTATCTTCGAGTCCCCCTGAGTATGCCTCACATCAACATGAGTACTCGACTTGCCAAATCGCTCTTTTATCGCACTGAACCGGTTGCTCTGTGTTCACTGCACCGGGTACAAGAAGGAAGTCACTGGCGCTAGTGGCTGCACTCTTTCACCACTTTTGAACTTCTTGGTCTTTGAAACAGCATAACACTTCATGTCCTAGCTAAAACTAGTCACCTGCTAGGCACGCAGGGACTGCTCAATGCCTGGTCCCGCACCGAATCGCTGGAGAGTCACATGCCAACTCTAGCCGTGGCTTACAACTATGGCTTGACCCAGCTAGCTCTTCAACTGTCGCTCAATTAATCGCACGACAGTGCACCCACGATCACCACTTTGTTTACCGTTGGCCACCAACTCCAACCGCTGGAGCGTCACTCATCAACCCCTCCCGGCGTCTAAAGTTTGACTCTGCCTGACCAAATGCAAAGCGTTCCTGGACCCTCCTACCCCACCCCACACCCTCCTGACCTGCATCTTTGAGAGTGCCCTTCTACAGCACCCACCTTTTCCCCTACTAAATGCCCGCTTGCTGTGCTTCGGCCCACACCAGCCAATGTGTGCGAAATGAGCTTGATCCACTCACATCGAAGTTCGACATCTGGTCTGACTTGGTCAGCCCACCAAGAAATGAATCCAGATACTGTTCACTTCGTCCACTTGGGTCCGTAGTGACTGGTTAGGTCACAATCGCTCCTGCTTTCAGCCAAGATATTCTTTTTGTGGGTAGTGAATTACCTACCGCCCCTGTAACCAGGCTCATAGCATTACTTTCTCCAGTCAGTTGCATCTTCTGTTCTTTGTTTTGGGGTGGGTTTTTGTACAGTATTCTCTATTCATTATACATACAGATGTGTTTGTTTAAAGTATATATATTTAAATAGAACCTTGATTGGACAATCCCTTTATTTTGGACTGTTATACTGTTTGGGTCACTACTGGTTTACCTTCTCAGACCGGTGGATACCTACTCAAGGACTGGTTCAATTTCCCCCCACCACACCCCAGTAACAGGTGAACAGTCAGCAAGATGGCTCTGCTTTCTCTTCACTGCCTAATTGGGCAGTGCCCCTGAGCTTCCTGGTCCTCCCCGCCAGCGGCCCCCTGCGCGCTCTCACTACATCCAGAGCGCCTGTAGGTGAGAGCTGTGGCCTGTGACCCCACCTGGCCAGCATCCTAACTTTGGGCCTCCATACTCCCACGGCCCTCGCCGCTCGCATTCCCCGGCACCTTCTCTCCCTCTCCCTCCCTCCTCCCACCTCCTTCCCCGCCACCGGAGGCTGATGGGCAATGCCCCTGAGCTTCCTGGTCCTCCCCGCCAGCGGCCCCCTGCGCGCTCACTACATCCAGAGCGCCTGCAGGTGAGAGCCGTGGCCTGTGACCCCAACCCCCCACCCTCCGGCCAGCATCCTAACTTTGGACCTCCATACTCCTGCGGCCCTCGCTGCTTGCATTCCCCGGCACCTTCTCTCCCTCTCCCTCCCGCCTCCCTCCCCGCCCCCGGAGCCTGATTGGGCAGTGCCCCTGAGCTTCCTGGTGCTCTCCGCCAGCGGCCCCCCTGCGCGTTCTCACTACATCTAGAGCGCCTGCAGGTGAGAGCCGTGGCCTGTGACCCCCCCCCCCCCCGGTCAGCATCCTAACTTTGCGCCTCCATAATAGTCCCGAGGCATGCACCACTCGCATTTATTCTGTGACCAAACTAGACCCCCAGGTCTCGGAAGCGTCCCTCTGCAACCCCGCACCCTCTTCCAAGCCTCTCTCCCGCCTCCCAATCCGCCCATCCCCACTCTCATTGGTCCTCTCGGCCTTCATCACTGGTCCCACAGGGCAGCGCTCTGCACAGCAGCCCCTTGCGGGTAGGGACCCCAAGGGCGGCTCCAACAGAGGCAGCTCCAGGAGGTGCTCAGCAGGGGAAACAACTGAACTGCCGTCAACCAGCAACTACAAGGACCAGTCAGTAAGGTAGGAGTGACTTGAGTCGGGGGAGAGCATCAGCTTTACAGCTGAAACCTGACCACTTGCATTGGATGACATTTGGATTGAATTGATAAGCCTCTCTCCCACTATACAGGACTCACAAATATAGCAGGGCCCAAATTGCATTGTGCGATATTTAGACTGCATTGATAGGCCTCTCTCCCACTATACAGGTCTCTCAAAGTTAGCAGTGCCCCTGTACCCAAATTGCATTGTATGTTGTTTAGACTGCACTGATAGGCCTCTCTCCCACCATACAGGTCTCTTAAACTGAGCAGGGGCTCTGCCACCAAATTGCATTGTATGACGCTTGGATTGCATTGATAGGCCTCTCTCCCACTATACAGGTCTCCCACTACGCAGATCTCTCAAATTTAGAAGGGCCCAGTGCGCAAATTGCACTCTGTGTTATTAGATTGCATAGATAGGCCTCTCTCCCACTATACATGTCTCTAAAATTCAGCAGGGTTTCTCTCTCCAAATTGCATTGTATGATGCTTAGATTGCACTGATAGGCCTCTCTCCCACTATACAGGTCTCTCAAATTTTAGCAGGGGCTCTGTCTCCAAACTGCATTGTGTGATGTTTAGATTGCACTGATAGGCCTCTCTCCCACTATACAGGTCTCACACCTAGCAGGGGCTCGGTCTTGAAACCGCGCTGTATGATGTTTAGACTGCATGGTTAGGCCACTCTCCCACTGTACAGGTCTCACAAATCTAGCGGGGGTTCTGTCTCCAAACTGCATCGTGTGATGTTTAGATTGCACTGATAGGACTCTCTCCCACCATACAGGTCTCTCAAATAACCTAACTGCGCTTAGTTCAGTACTCTATAAAACCCGGAAACCCACCACAACCTAACTCAATTAAGTACCATTCCAGCAGACCGTTAACACCATAACCCCCCCTCCCTCTACCCCTCTCGACAGTGCACCCTTAGGAAACACACCCTACCCACCGACAGAAAAGCAACACTGAGCCAGAGTACACCCCAGCGTATCCAGAGAAGGAAAAACCGAGGTCACTGCGACAGCACCGCACAACACAGCATAGAGGACCCGCTACCATACCACGCCTGCACTTAAACTGGAATATGGCCTGACCCAGAAAAGGACGCCGAGAAAGAGAACAAGATCGTGCATCAAGAGACGCAAACACACAACACCGACAGAACCCACAAGAAGCAGCCCCATTGGAAGGAAACACGCCTAACACAGCCATAACCGGAACAAAATCTACAAGAGAAAAATCCTTCTACCTCACACCCTACCTCGCAACAACCACCGTACACCGACACCCCAACACGGAAACCTCGAAACATGCAAAAAACCTCCTGAAACACGCAGAAAAAATAGGGGAGCACTCAACAAGAGTGGGATTGCTCCGATCCCATTATCCCTTACATCACAAGAACAGAGGGGCAACATCGATTTCCACTACATCCTGCACAATACGGCGAAGCACCAACAATTCTACCACCCACCCAGCAATCGGTCTCAATGACAAAACCACCGCTGATCCTCATCCGAGCACCATCACAGCAGAAACACCAAGACTAACCAGCCCGGTTATCAATTTATTGGACCGCTTCAATGAAGAAGCAGCCGTCGCCGTTCATCCTACTGACATCAACGCGGAAACACCATGAAAAGACAATTACAAACTTGAACAACAAATAACCTCAAAACAAAATCTCACATAGAAAATCCACTATAACCCAATAAACGCAAGGTCAATGTGCAAACATTCAACTGAAATATATGACCTCCTGTCAGAAGGAGGCATAGACATCCTATTTGTAACCGAAACATAGCTAGACAACTACAAGATCACCCTCAACAACTGCCTGCCTGAAAACTTCAAATGCATCCAGACAAACAGAAAATCCAAAAGAGGGGGAAGGGGCTAGCGATCGTCCACAAGGAACAACTGGCCATTAAAATGGAAGATCCACTAAACATCGAGAAATGCGAATCCTGAATACTACGACTTTCAGTAAATCCCAAAATTATCCTGAAATTCATCCTGATATGCAGACCACCAACCTACGATGCGACTTTCATAGACGCTTTCACAGAAGCAATCACCATCCTAGCCATCAAATACAACCATCTGATCATCCTCTGAGATTTCAACATTTGGTTCGACGAAGAAACCACAATTACACAAAAATCCTTAACCGCCCAACTAGCAGCCATGAACCTACAACTAGTCAAAGGAGCAACCCACTCAGCAGGGCACACACTTGACGCAATCTTCGCCAACAAAGAATTCATCACCACGACACCCCCAATTCTAATACTTTGGAGCGACCACCTCATCATTCCATTCATAATCACAACGGCCACTGCAACAAAAAAGAAACAAGAAAAACGACCCATCATAATGAAAAGAAATTGGAGAACCATAAAAAACTCCAACCTAACCGAGCTCCTAGAACTCAGCAAACCACAAGCATCAACCATGGAAGAAGCAGACCTAGACAAAAAAGTTGCCCTACTTCATACCTGAATCGCAACAACCCTAGACAACATCACCAAAGAAAAGCCCTTCATCCCATCACGTAAGAAAACTACAGCAAAATGGTTCACCCCACTACTCCACGCCATGAAAAGAAAAAAACGAAAACTAGAATCTGAATGGAGGACCAACAACACCACTGCAAACAAATTGAAATTCCTACAACAGATCCGCTCATATAAAAAGGAAATGCAAAAAGCGAAGAGGAAACATTACGACAACTGAATCTTCAGAGCACCAAACGCTCAAAAAGATCTATTCAAAATCATGAACGAAATAAAAAACCCACCGGGCTGCAATAACACGCCAATTCCATCGATGAAACTCTGCGAGGACCTCGCAGACCACTTCAAAAACAAAATAACCTCCATCCAACACACCATACAAAAACAGACCAAGCGATCACAGCTCAAACCCCACCGACACCGACGAGGAACACGCAAACAAGCTACGAAACTTCCCAGAAATATCAGTTGAGGGTTTCGTCAAACTGGTAAACCAAAGCAACAAATCGGGCTCTCCTGAAGACCGTTGCCCCCCGGACATATACAAAACAATTTTCAAACAAGGAACCCCCATGGAATACCACAGGAACCTTCTCAACCTCTCAATCTCAAAAGGTAAAGTACCACAGACCTTCAAATCAGCCTACATCAAGCCGCTTCTCAAAGACACAACTGGAAACGTAGAGGACTTATCCAACTACAGACCCATCTCCAACATAGCCTACATAGCCAAACTGCTAGAAACGTACATCTACCAAATAACCCAAGAATTCATAGAAGAGCACTGCCTACTAGATCAGGCACAAGTTGGTTTCAGACCCATGAGAGGAACAGAACCAGCTCTCCTCTCAATATGGGATGACCTAAAAACAAACGCAGACTCAGACAACAGTACCGCCCTGATTCTCCTTGATCTGTCTGCAGCCTTCGACACCGTCAACCACGCCATCCTCATAAAAAGATTAGAAGGACTAGGGATAACAGACACTGCCCTACTATGGATCAAATCCTTCCTAACAGAACAGAAACAGTATGAATGAAATCTTTTAAATCCAAACCAGAGACTCCACGTGCGGAGTAACACAAGGATCATCCTTCTCACTGCTTCTATTCAACATTTACATGTACCTACTAATCAAACTCATCAAAAAACAAGGCCTCACATGCTACAACTACGCCGACGATATTCAAATAATCTTCAACATACAAGATACCCGAGAAGAAAACACCACACTAGAGAATTGCCTTTGCGACATATTCAACTGGATGAATCTCAACCATCTCAAAATCAACCCAGGCAAAACAAAGCTAATGATTGTCTCAAAAAAAGGTGGAGACATCAACTACATCCCCTGGCCAAGAGAGCTCGGCACCACACCAGAACCATCAACTGTACAAAACCTAGGGGTCCTGATGGATAACAACCTCACTCTAGAGCCACAAGTAAACTCGGTAATCAAAAAATGTTTCTTCCTCCTGCGAGCAGCAAAAAGGATCCTACCGTTCCTGTCGTTCGCCAACAAAACACTTACCATCATCGCTCTGATCATGTCCAGAGTAGACTACGCGAATAGTCTATACCTGGGCATGCCCGAACGACTTCTAAAGAAACTGCAACGCATACAAAATGCAGCAGCCAGACTCCTCCTCAAGTTACCCAGAAGAGAACACATCACACCTGCGCTAAAAATACTACACTGGCTACCACTAAAATGGCGAATAAAGAAGTCCATGTGCATCACGCACAGAGCAATACACAAACAAGACGCACAATTCCTAAGTGACAAACTACGCCTACATCAACCGACAAGAACACGAAGATCAAGCACCGACATACGCCTGGAACCAAAACCCTACAACAGAAAAAAACTCGGAGGATCCTCCTTTTCTCACCAGGCACCCAAAACCTAGAATGACCTACCTAAGAATATACGGAACAGAACAAACCACCTAGCATTCAGGAAACTCCTCAAATCATGGCTCTTCACAGCACTAGAATGCGCAGACATTAAAACAAGAGTGAAAATAACTGCGACCTCGGCCACTCTCAAATTGGACAAACACTCAAACCAAAGAACCAACCACTCGACGGAGCATAAGATATCATGGAAAATAGCTACTAAAGGAAGGCTCCAGAGACTGATCACATACTTAGACCCAGACGAAAGCCCTCAAGTGACTCACCCACTTGTACGTACCGGACGGACCATACCCAGACCTGCAAACGCATTTAGATAGAAGTGTGAATATTAGCACGGTCACACTTAGATGGAGTTGTGGATATTGGCCTGCGTCGCATCTGGATGGGACTTTGAATGTTGCCATGCCCGCACTTAGGTGAAACCTGAATGTCAACATGCCCACTCTTAGATCTGTGAATATTAGCCTGCGTCTCATCTAGATAGGACTCTGAATATTAGCATGCCCGCACCTACGCTAAACGTGAAGACTAGCACAGGCCACACTTAGAATTGTGGACAATTGGCCTGTGTCGCATCTAGATAGGATTGATTGAAGGACAACATGCCCGCGCCTAGATTAAACTTGAATGCTAGCAGGTCCCACGCTTAGAATTGTGAACGCCAGCCTGAGTAGCATCCAGATTAAGTTATGGATGTTAGCATGCCCACACCTAGACAGATTTCTAAACACTAGCCTGCGCCGCACCTAGAAAAGTCTGTGCATGTTGGCATGCCCACATGTGAAGGCCAACAAGTGCCACACCTAGACAAAACTGTGTATGTTAGCATGTAACCCACTAACCAATATAAGCTCAAACTCTGCATACTTATCTCACTCAAAAATCTCACACAACCATCTCTCCCACAACAAGCCGCAGGCACTTCACAACACTACAACAACACATAAGCCGGAGCAACAGCACACGCGGACTGACACCGATCCAATACCCGCACCAAAGCTCAGCACCCGGTGTACACCGAGTTCAAGCTGCCAACAGAACACCACTCCTCTCACTATCCTACTCCCTCTTCACCCTACTAACCAATCCCCCCCCTTATCACTTACAGATCCGCCAGAGCGCCTGGGGACCAATTCCGTTGGTGACGGTGCGCGGTACAAATACCTTTAACATTTAACATCTTGGATATTTCTGCATTAAACAATAGTGATTTTCTAAAACCTTATGTTCCTCACATGTGATTAAGTTGCTAATTAGTTTTCCAGATTAAACTCCCTCGGGTGACTCAAGTAATGTGATCCTCATTTCGACATGTTACTGATATTTTTTTCTGATACTTTCACACAATTATTCTATTCCCATCGCCGAATAGCATCCTAGAGGGTACGGATGCTAGGATATATGTATCGTTGACGAGTGGCTTTTCGGTACAAAAATATCTACCCAAGTATGATTTGCATAATTAAAATAATACCATAGAAATATTGTTATACATTCAACGGATACTTTTTTTATTGCTCAGTGAAAAACTAAGTTGCTACGACATTCCTATTAAAAGATATTCAGAAAATTATGAGCCCATATGTAAGATTTAAAGATGTGCTTATTTTCCTGTCCTTGTAATGGGTATGAAAAAAAAGCATTCCCTTCACTGGCCTGGCATAGCAATATGGTGTTCCTGTAAGGCTCAGAGCTGGGCCGTTTATGACCCCTTATAGAGGCTTTTTACCACAAAAGAACGGTATCAGAGGACAAATGGACTGCTTATGACAGCAAAGTTTTTTACAGTCTTGCACACTCATACAGAATATCCCTACTGGAAGAACACTCTGTCCCTATCCTTATACGGGATCTCTAAATCCACGTTTAAACAAGCACGCAGCATTCCTAGAGAGATCACTTTACAGAAACAGCGCACACCACCACCACGAGAGAATATTACAGCTGTACTAAGTTATTCACCTATGGTGAACTATATCAAAAAGAAATCAAGTTACTTTGGCCTATTCTGAATACAGGAGAGCATCATCTACAGGAACAAAGCATGAGAGACAGACTTGTAAAAACCCTACGAGAACAAAGACACAGATCCCACACAACACACTTTGTGGACAACAAATCAGCCGATTAGACATGCGCCATGTGGGAGCTCTACCATGTGCTCACAAACTAGACGAAGCACGCAACTAGATATTGGACTCAAGACCCCTTGGATACAGCGATCCTTTACCAATTGCAATACAAGTGGAGTCATGTATTTAATCACATGTCCATGCAACCTACGTTATGTGGGTATGACTGTAAGAAAAGTCAAGACCAGAATGATAGAACACAAATCATGCCTGAGTATTAAAAAATGGATAGCCCCTCTAGTAATGCATTATGTTCAAGCAGGACACAAACCCAACGATTTTAGTTGGACAGTTATTGAGAAACTACAACAATCCAGACGTGGAGGCAATTTTCACAATCTTGCTTAAAAGAGAACAAAATTGGATCTTCAGACTTGGGACCCACACTAGGGGACTCAATGAACAGATACAGTAACGATTTAGCTGTACTCCACACATGAACATGGAGCAGTTTAACTCTCAATTAGTACCTCATGACATTTTTGTGTACCATATTTCCACTTGTAAGTGGAATTTGTCAGATATGATTCATTATTTGCAGCTGTTCCATGTCTACCAATAGAATCATTTAATTGGGAGACCTGTGATTCACACAATCTTTTACTTATCATAGTTGTACAAAACAGCACACATGTATGTGTTTACAAACATGGAATATTCTTGTCTAAAAAACTTAAATGCGATTAGACATCAGCGTTGCAGCTCCTAAATCAGGCATTTTGCCCCTTTTCAGTTTCTACACATAAGAAATGCTTTTACTATCAAGAAACCACACATCGCAATATGCAGTTATGTAGATTCAGTAGCTCGTTATTATATAAACTAATGCATATCCACTAGAATGGGCCTAGAGGTTTATAAAGAAGTTCTTATGTATACATTCACATCATCCCAGAGTAGCCCAATCCAAAATGGCGATCGTGCAAGATGCGGACGACACACGCATCTATTTAGATAGGCGTCGGCACCATAGAGACGATCATGAGGCACCATAAAGACGATCATGAGGAATGCCATACACGGATACGTGAGATGCGGCGCTCTGAACACAACAGGTAAGCGTTACTTGCTAAGCGCAAATAGTAGTAACCCACGCTAGAGCTTTGATGGCCAGACACCCGTATGGTCTGTGGCGCTAAGACATGTTTTCTCATTCTCTTGTAGAACGCGCACCGAGACGGCGCTCGGTTTTCTTATGCGGATCCTGACGAGTTCTAGCCCAGATGAAGTAAAACACACTAATCTGGCACCTGCAAGCATTATCTCATTAACACAAGGTAAACGATGGCTACCGTTAAAAACTCACACTCGGGATAGTATTACTGGCACACCCTGTGTCGACGCCCATTTTCGAGTTTCAAAAAACAAACTGTAATACTCTGCAGCTTCCACTAGATGTCGGCCTATGCACAGCATGTGATGTAAGCAGATACAAACATCAGAAATACATTTACGGTGAGTAATGTATCCCATACATTTGTATAGATTGAACAACTAGAGACCCACAGAGCCGGAAAGACTAGACACAACTGCCACCAGAATCTTGGTAGGAAGGTCCTACACGAGTCGAGGATATGTGGATGGACAAGTGTAGCAAGTCTTTACCACTATATGCATGCAGGTGGTGTAGAATGAATTAGCCTTCATGTACATAAGGTGGCCGAGGTAATAGATGCACCTATTGACTTTCGACCACAGGCCTAAATGAAATAAAAAGCATCCACTTTTCCCACTCCCCACCCCTCCCCTCCCCTTGCATGCGTTTGGTGTGTATAAGGACACTGCATTGAGTTCTTTTCAATTATAGCACCGCCACTATTAAACAGACCTAATTTAAAGCATGTAAACACCAGTAACCTGCAGCCAGTTGGCTACAAGATTACCTCAGGGAGGATACTTACCCCATGCCCTCTACTTTATGTTTCCTGCAGGAAGCAGAGGTATCCATCAAATTACTTCACAGAATTCGACAAGAATTAGATTCCATCAAATCTGAATGGTCCTGAAGATGATCTAAGCAGCCACCATCATCGAAACCAGTTGACCCCACCCAGCATGAGTGGTCTCATGCTGAAGGCGATGTTCACCAATATGTTATCTGGACACGTTTACAAAGAGATGTTTTAGTGTTGGATAGCTCTGGTAGCCTCTAACAAGTCAGGCTTTTTATAGAGACAGTTTTTAAGCCTGTGTCAGAATAAGGTCCTTAGTGATCAGTGCCATCCTCATAAACTGGTAAATAAAATTCAGATGGAAATTCCAGACCAGGATAGGACCCTGTCACTACGATGGAGACACAAGGATACAATACTGTTTCTCCCTATATCAATTATTTCATTGACCTAAACCTGATTTTTATTTTTTGTACTATTGATGTATGAATGAAGGTTGGACAGGGATATTCTTCTTCCTATCCCTGTTAGATAGGCGGTACACCATCCGCTGCCTACGAAGAGATCCCATATAAGGATAGGGACAGAGTGTTCGGATAGGGACATAGTGTTCTTCCAGTAGGGATATTCTGTATATGAGTGCAAGATTGTGTAAGAGAAGCGTTGCTGTCATAAGCAGTCCATTTTTCCTCTGATACCGTTCTTTTGTGGTAAAACATTTGACACCAACTGTTGGATAATATAAAAGACTTCTAGGGCTACATTTGCTACAGACTATGAGTGTTCTGCCCTTAGAGGCATTGTCATGCAACTGTGGTCAGGTGGCTCTTTAAAATTAAGCTGCTCAAACCTGTGGCCTGTGACTGATTACAACAACTTGCTGCCACAAATGTCAGACTTCAGGTCCCTGCAAGCATTAATGACCTGCTTAATGGAACGCCTCTGACGAAAGTTGCTGATAATTTGGGGCTATCAACTTTAACCCATGTTTGAGGATATATGCCTTTGTATTTTAGGGAATGGTTGGATACACCTAGTGACAAATGGAAACTGTTAAGGGCCATCATTTGTTATACTACCAAGGTCTGCTTCTGACAACAGAAAGCATTTGGCCCTTTGGTGAATCCAGGCAGCGTCATGGAGTTTATAGCCCAGCCTCAAAGGCCTGGGTTTCATTTCCTTGGAAAAACATCTGTCTATTACTGTTGGGGTGGGGAGGGGGGGGGTGTTACAGAAAAAGCAATTTAGTTTTCTAGCCCACAACTGCTGGTTTCATTCACAAATGTAGCATTTAAACTTGAGGGACATTACAACATTTTTATAATCAGGTGTTTGTTGATGAAAATTTACACTCTACATTCTTTGGATATGGCTGAATCTCAGTCCTTTAAATAAGAAAGCAGAAGTTTGCACTTTTGCTTCACTGCAACCTAGTAGGTACACTTCTGGTCTTACCCCCTTAATCAAGGGGTGAAGGACACCCAGCGCTATGATGGCGCCTGGCTTCTATGAATCATTCATTGTCTGATCTGGCATGATCCACTTGTTTTAGTCCAACTGCCTTGTCCCAGTTACCTCGAATGGTAAAAGGGCGCATAGACAACAGTTTCTAGAGCACATGCGCAGTCAAGTTCATAGGTAAACAACCATTGTGTGCAGGTAACGGGGGATGAGGGAAGGGTGGCCTAGGAAACTCTAATAGGAAGGAAAAGAAAACAATAACGCTACGGTAAGGACATGTTAAGACGTGTTAAAACCCTCTTTGCGATTCCAAGATGGTGGCCCGCACAGGAGGACGTACGTGAGGGTCTCTCCCAGCCGGACCGCGTTTCAGAAGCACTACACTGAAGATCTTCGGTCGAGCGACAGCTAGCAGTCCAACCATGAAGTCTGCAAGCTGGGGGAAGCATACATTGGGCCCGAGCAGTGCTGCGGGCGGCTACCGGAGCTGGGAACCAGCACCGGTGTGAGGAGAGCAGCTGCGAGGGTGGGCACCTAGGGGAGAGCAGTCCGAACGGGGCGGGTGCCCGTCGGACTCCACCAAGCAACGGGCTCCCCGGCATTAGCGACGCCTGGGGGACTACCAGCGGCTGCGGTTTTGGCCTCCCTCTCTCTCGAGGCTCCGGTGTGAGGGACCCGTCAGGAGCAGGGGCCTAGGTGTCGGAGAGCTCCACAGCGGATGCCCGACCCCAGGGGTGGAATTAGAGGGCCGGATGCCCTTGGGAGAGCAATCAGAGGTGGGGGTGTCTTCAGGCGGTCAAGGGCTGGAGCGGACGCCCCCCCCAACGGCCATCATCGGGCGAGTGCACGCCCCCCCCTAACCCCCCCTCCAGCAGCACACCACTCTGGGAGCCAAACCTACAGCCTCCAGAGACTGAATGACCAGCAGATAAGTGTAGGGGGCTGGGAGGGGGCCTCTGGGGTACGAACCCTCCCCTGCAGCGCAGCATCATCAGAAGCAGGGTGGGGGCCCGGATCCGTGCGGAGGCGCATGGTGAGAGGAGATCTGCAAGACGAGCTGTGGGACCAGGGAGGGAGGATCACTGCCATCTCCGGACCGCCCCCCTCCAAGACAAGAGACTAGCACCTGATCTCAAGACCAGAGGGGCAACTTTAGAGGGCCAGCAGGGGGTGCTCAAGGCTAGTCGGATATAAGTGCAGCCTATCTCGGGCAGACATCTGTCTGGGACTTTTCACAGCCTCAGAGCTGGGAGGACCTCGTCCCCTCCCCTCCCCCTCGGGCTCCGGTGTCCATCTCTGCACTGGAGCACAGGCTCTGGTGGCTGACCTTCATGTCCAAATCGAAGATCACGCCGGCGCACTCTCTACCCCAGCGGAAACAAGACAGAAACCTTAGACAACTGTGGTCCACGCGGGCCACCCCAAACCCGCAACCAAGGAAATGCTGTCCACAGCATCCAAACCAAATCAAGAAGGTATGGCGGGGAACACGATAAATAAGATGGAAATGCAGGAGTGCTTCAAGGAGCTCCAAGCGCAGCTGCTGAGCGAGCTCTGTGCAAACTCAATTCAAACTGCTTTGGGAGGAAATGAAACAGTCCATCCATGAAATGAAACAAGACTTAGCTAAGCTAGAAGAACGGACGGACACTCTGGAGAGGCAAGTACAGCAGGTGGAAGAAGGATCACACAAGACTGATGAAACCCTCGACCAAATAGCCCAGGCCACCACCTTCTTTGAAATCCAATGCGAAGATCTAGAAAATAGATTGAGATGGTCCAACATTAGGATTAAGAACCTGCCGGAATCGGTGGCGGACGAAGACCTTGTGGGGACAGTCATGCAACTTTTCTCCGAGATTCTGGCAGATGAATCGGACCAGCAAGTGAAAATTGACAGACTTCACAGATGGGCCGCAGGAGGACAACCGAGCAGGGGGCGAGACCACGGGACGTCCTCGCTGCCATAACGTCCTATACTCAGAAAGAGCAGATACTTTAAATGGCTCGCAGCGCCAGCAAGAATAAATGGGCAAGAAGTACATCTCTACCAGGATCTCGCCCAATCTACCCTGCTCAAGAGGCGTCAGATGGGACCGGTGGTCCAACACCTGATAAGCAACAAAGTAAAATATAGATGGACCTTCTCTTTTGGTCTCCTCTTCAATTGGGACGACGCACAACATAGAATCACTGTGTGAAGAGGGAGAAAAGATCCTGGGTATACAAAGCGAAGCAACTAGAACAGTTGCTCCCACAAAGAAGAGTGTGTGGTCTAAACGTACAAGAAGGCTGCTCAACGGTGCAGAGAAAAGGCAAGGGGCGGAAGCGCAAATAAAGCAATGACCCCCAAGATCCCACAGACGGGAGGGAGGACAAGAATGCTAAGCTGTATCTCAATCCAGTAAGCACAATACAAGGAGACTTGACCGATATGTCATTGGCAGGTCTGGACGAAGGGCGCTATACAACATCTGGATTCGGCAGTGGGGTTTAGGATCCCCCACGACTTACCTGAGTTGGAAAAGGGTTTGGGAGCTCAGGACAATTCATCTGTGGGCATTTAGCTTTCACTCCCTACTCCCCCTCGACAAACAGTTTTGTTATGGAATGGGATGGTGGGGGAGTTTTTGGAGGTTTTGGGGACTGGATGGGAACTGGCTAAGGGACTCTCAGGAACAGAAAGGAATGGTGTTGTGGGCCCAGGGTCAGCTGAGTTTATCATAATAGGATCACCATGGAGCAAGTGACGATTCTTTCTCAAAATATCAGAGGGATGAATACACCAGCAAAAAGAGCAAATTTGGACCGGCAGGCCAAGAGATGGAGGGCGGATATCAAACTATATCAAGAGACTCAGATAAAACAGAGCGACAGAACAAAGCTCAAACTAAGGGGATATGCTAAAATATATCAATCCAATGCTGCAGTGAAAAGGGCGGGGGTTCTAATAGCGGTGCGGGACAACCTCGCCATGAAGATCCAAGATCATAGGGAAGATAGAGAGGGAAGCTATATCTTCCTGAACGCTCAGTTAGGAAGAAGGCGCATCACCTTCGTGGCAGTGTATGCCACCAACACGGGACAGGAAGGTTTCCTTAAAGAAACATTGGTATCCCTTGAGGAGTTTGCGTCGGGAGATACAATCCTTGGTAGTGATCTGAACATGGCTTGGTCTCCCAATTTAGATAGAAGTGCTACTACTTATTGCTACGATTCCAAGGCTCTGTCAAAGTCCCTGAGAAAAGCATTTGAGACGCTGTCCCTACATGACCTTTGGCGGGACAAAAATGGAAACGAAAGGGGCTACAGATACTTTTCCCATATTCATAATACACAATCTAGAATAGACTACGTTTGAACTTGAACTGGGCTTGTCGGGTTGACGAAAGAGATGCGGCACGGCCAAATCTCCTCAGATCATGCCCCTCTGATAGCGACAATGGCTCTGGGGTCTCAGGAGATGCGCCTGTGGTCCTGGAGAGTCTCCGAGGAGCTGCTGCGGGACGAGTTGGTGGTGGAGGGGATAAACGAAGATTCAAACCTACTTCAGCGAAAACGACACAGGGTATATTTCACAGGGAGTGCTGTGGGACGCTTTCAAGGAGGTCTTGAGGGGAGAGCTGATAGCGCTCAAAGGAATACTAGATAAGCAACTTCTTCATTGGGAAGAGGAGGTGAAGCAGAAACTAGAGGAAGCAAGGAGGGAGGTGTCGGATAACCCAAGTAGATCCTCAAAGAGCGCTGAAACAAATCCAGGGCCAACTCGACCTCCTGCAAACCAGAAAGGCTGAGATGGCCCTGCTTAAAACGAAGCAAAAGTATTCCATGTATGCCAATAAGGCCGACAAACTCCTGGCGCTGCAGCTCAGTGAAAAAATGTGCAAGGGGACAATTCTTGCGTTAAAAAACTCACATGGAGACATGGTAACAACGAATGCAGAAATGGGGGAGGTAATGATGGACTACTATCAGACCCTATATAACTCAGCTCATCCAATAAGAGAAACCCAGGAAGCATATTTAGATCAGATAACCCTGCCCAAACTTTCGGAGGAGTCCAGAGCCCTGCTGGAAAGAGATATTGAATCGGATGAAGTTGCGGAGGCCATTAAGAAGCTCCCCAAAAATAAGGCTACGGGACCGGACAGCTACACTGGGGCATTTTATAGGAAATTCCAAACGGCCCTAATCCCAAGACTCGCCGCCCTTTACAATATATTCAGGGTTCAAGGTGATCTTACTCCATCCATGAATGAAGCAAAACTAATACTCTTTCCAAAGCCGGGTAAAGATCCTTCGCAGCCGGGCTCCTACCGCCCGATAGCGCTGATCAACCTGGACGCTAAAATTTACACTAAGATTCTGGCAAACAGGCTCTCCAAGCACCTCACGGGATCGGTGGACCCAGACCAAGCGGGCTTCATCCCCTCACGGCAGATGGCAGACAATACAAGACTGGTGTGCCACGTTATGGAGAAGGTCAAGCACTCAAACTCAAAAATACATGCAACACTCATCGCTTTGGACGCCGAAAAAGCGTTCGATAGGGTGGAGTGGTCGCAGCTCTTCCTCACGATGGAACGCATGGGGTTTGGGAAGAGGTATATGCAAATGGTGATGGCTAACTACAGGAGCCCCACGATACGAATTTCCCTGAATGGATCCCTCACATCTAGAGTTGCACTTTCCAGAGGCACAAAGCAAGGCTGTCTTCGGTCGCCCCTTCTTTATGCCCTCTTCCTGGAGCCATTTTTGTTAAAATTACGGACACACCAGCTCATCTGAGGGATCCCAATGGGCGACAGAGAACATAAGGCCATGGCCTTTGCGGATGACATGCTGATAGCCCTCACTGAACCAGGTCAATCCCATCCAGGACTTGAGGAGTTTGGGAACGTCTCGGGGCTCAAGATAAACGAGAACAAATCAGAAATTTTAAATCTCTCGGCGGATCCGGGGATAGTCTCCACACTATCTCAGACTTTGGGACTGTAGATAGCACAGGCCTGTATCCCCTACTTGGGTATCAAATTGACCCCATCAACATCCAAACTAAATTCGGCAAATTTTCTGGCCCTGCTTACTCTTCAACGTTTGTTGGAAAAATGGAACCCGTTTAACACGTCGCGGTGGGGGAGGATCTCCGTGGTTAAGATGACCATATGACCGAAAGTCCTCTACTACTTTCAAGCATTTCCGCTGACGCTACTGATCTCCTTTTTCAGAGCCCTTAACAGGATGGTGTTTGCATACGTCTGGCAACGGAAAAAACCCAGAGTTGCCATGACTACGATGACAGAGCTCACACATGGGAGCGGGGGATGGCACTTCCGCATTCTCTAAGACATCATGAAGCTTCACAGTTGAGGGTCATGAAGGAATGGGTGGCTAGCTCCCCACAACAAATCTGGGCCAGGCAAGAGGTCGCGGGTGCCCCGCTTGCCAAACTCTTGTGGAACAAAGAGCCTTGGGCATCCAAACACCAAAATCAGTGCAGTCATGCGGGCAGGCCTGGAGGCCTGGGACTCAGCGGTTAGGAGAGGAAACATCACCACAATCCCATCTCCATTCACTCCGCTGTTGGGAAACCCGGACTTTCCCCCAGGTCAAACTCCCAATGCATTTGCCGCCTAGGAACAGGCGGGTTTCTCTAAGATCAAGGACATGTTTGAAGGCCAAGAAATAAGGTCATTTGAGGAGTGTTCACGCGAATTTGGCATTCCCTTAAAAGAAACTTTCCAGTACGCACAGCTGGTGCATTGGTTGTCTACACCTCAGTACAAGGAAGCAGGGACAAGGCCACTGGCAAAATTCAAGAAGTTTCTGACAACCGATTCAGGAACCACCAAGCTGATTTCGAACCTATACTCCCTCCTGAATGAACAAGGGGAGGGTGTCTACTGGGCCTACATGAAAAGGTGGGAACAATCACTTGGGAGAACGATCCCAAGATCCTAGTGGCAAGAAGTTTGGCAAGAGCTGCCGAGACTCACACGATCTATTCAGCTGCAGGAAATGTGGCAAAAAGTCCTCCTGCAGTGGCATCTCACCCCGGCAAAGTTGCAGACAATCTACCCGAACTCTGGGTTATGTTGGAGATGTTGTCAACATCGGGGAGATTGGATGCATATCTGGTGGCAGTGTCCAGCACTTTTAGTCTTCTGGACGGACATAAAAGCACAAACTGGGAGAATGGTCCAGGGAGCGGAGGAACTAGGGGAGAGCGTGTGGTTGGCAGGACTGTGGGACCAGACGGGACGATCGCACACCAAGCGCCAATGGAAGGGGCTGATGGACCTCATTATTGCGGCATGGTTGACAATTGCTCAATGCTGGAAGAAGAGGGAGCCACCCACACAGCTCCAATGGCTCCAGAAGGTATGGAACTTTATCGCATTAGAATGGATGACGAGCAAAATACAGGGCTCCCAAGATGATTTCCACGAGAGGTGGGGGGACATTTTGCAGTATCTTCAATCTGACTACATGCTCCAATGGTGCCCACACAAGATTAGAATTTTCAACATTCTCTGAATCATCATTTCTAAAACGCCATGAATGCCAACTTCCCATTTTGCCTCCTTAAGTGAACAGGGAGGGGGGAGGAAAGGGTGAAGTTACGAGTTGTTTTGTGTTGTGTTCGAAAAATAATAAACATTTTTTTTTTTTAAAACCCTCCTTGCAAAGGACGTGCCTGGAGAGAAAAGGCCCCCATCCTCCTCCACCTCTCATAGTGTTTTCATTATTTATTTACTAGTCTGGGGACTGCCTGCTACCACAGTACACTCCTTCTAGAGGAACGTTCTTGACAGGTGTTTTTTTTTCTAATCCAACAGCCGCCAATGTGTTCCTACTGATCATACATTCCCATTTCAGGCACTGTCTTCAGGATGAAATGGTGTAAAGATGGAAAGACGACTCCTCACACCTCTTGCTTGAGGGATCAACATTGAAGTATTTCATGGTCACCATCACCATACATTCTTTTGCCTCTGCCAACCCTTGTATGCTATTTGTTAGTGGTGTTTGTATATAGTTTTTCGCATTGCAGAAAATTGAAGCTACATATTGCATATAGTTGACTTGGTATAGTGAATTCCAAAGCTACATATTGGAACAATCTTAGAGTTCAAATGGAAGCCAGAACGTTTTGGGACAATGTTTGTTGTATAGAGCTGGACAACGCTGGAACAGGAAGGAGCCGAGAAGGGGTGCCATGGCTGGGGCTGCTGCTGTATGTCTTTTACCTTGAATAAAGGGTATTCAATATGTCTCCTGGCATCTTAATACTATTCCATTCAGCAAGCGAAAAATCAATAACCAATTGTAGATTTTCCAAATGTACCCAAAAAAGTATGGTTTCCTGTCAAATTGGATTTTGATCTTCCATTAGTGAATCTGACGTGACAGACCTGAGAATTTCATAGAATCATTGTCATTGTGCTAGTCTTTAAGAAGGGGATCAGGAATGCCACATGCAGCGTCTGCTTCAAGGTCTCCCAATAGGGTTTCACACACTTATTTTGCATTAAAATCTCCACAGGATATCTGTGGTGGTAGCAGCATTCCAAAGGAAATTTACCGGTTTAGTGTTTAGTTCAAAGAGTTATAAAAGGAACCATATTTTTGGGACGATGGTGAAGTTTAACAATCAATGAAATAAAAACTGATATCGGGGCTACATTCTAGTTTAACCAAGAGAATATCTTGCGTTTCTGCCAGGCGGGTGCAGGAAGCCAGGTGGTCTAAAAATGCCAGAATTAAGACTGCCTAAATTTCTACCCCGATGGTTCGGTCTGGCTGGAACGCAGCCAAATAACCATCTAGATGTAGGTCTTCTAGTTGCCTAAATTCTTCTAAACACATCAGTTAATGCATTAAACATTATTAAACGGCAGGTAATGTCACCCTTTTCCAGTTTGTTACCCAAACCAACAATGTTGCGGGACAATACATCTAACTGTAAAAAGTGTTTTTTTTTTGAGAACTCAAGTTCTTAATAACCAACTGATTAGATGACAAATCGGGGTCAAAAACTGCAGCAATACTTCTGGACCTGCTGGTCAATGGCTCATACACGAAGAGTGTATGCCGTAAAATAAAATCTGTTTTAAACTTGAATCCTCTTGAGTCAATCCACTTTGTTGGCCATTTTATTCCCTTTTGCACTCCCTCCACTAATATTTATGCTGTTACTGCCCTCATCCTATCCTGTTGGGACAAATCAATGGCCCTCATTTTGGACTACTGTCCTATGTCTCAACAGTCTACAAGTGATTGAGAACGCAGCAGCCTGCATTATTAACTCTCCCAAACATGTTCTGTCACTCCCCTTCTTTCCTTATACTTCTTTCCTTATACTTCTTTCCTTATACTTCTTTCCTTATACTTCTTTCCTTATACTGTATATCCTGTGCGCTCTAGAGTCCTGTCTAAAACTCTTTGCTTAGATCACAGCTGCCACCACAACCTTGAGCATGGCTTGTTGATCTGCTGCTTGCTGCACCACTAAGTACTCTCTGCCTCATAATCTTAGGTCATCTCATTCCTGTCTTTTCTGTTTTTCCATTTCTGCCGGCTTTGTTGTACCAGGGGTTGCTGTTTTGCCCTTCTGGATACATGCTTATGGGTCCGTCTCCTGCTTCAGCTTTCTCCCTATCCTTAATACTCAGCCTTCTGCAAACACTTAAAAACCTATTTTTTTCCTTTCCTCTACCAGGACTGTACTCCCACCTCTACGCTTTATAAAACTTAAAATATAACAATATTGAGTTAGACTGAACAGTTCACTGGATTTACAGCCGACTTTTAAAAGTGACATGTGTTATTGCATTTAAAAAATAGTATAACCTGCTTTACAATCAGATTGGAGGGGTGGGTTGTTTATCACTATAACAAGTAGTGCCTTCTGCTCTTGTGCAAATCATATTCACAAAGCCTGTATTCTTAGGGATGAAGGGGAAACCTTCTGCAATTAGAGGTGCAGGAATTCATTGCAGTGCAGCATTGTGACACTTGCCAACGCCACAGATGCTAAACTCTTGTGTTGCATGTGGAGGAAAGAAAACTGTTCAGGAAGATATTCATCTCAACGTATCATTGTGATCCTTTGCAAAGCGTGTATTGTGAGCTCCAATGTTCCATCAGGAGGAAAGAGGGGCAATCAACAGAGGGCGATGCATGGGTTCATTATGGCACAACCTTATGATTGTGGTCAAGCAGTATATTGAGAGGTGGTCTTTTACATGGGAAGGAAAGAAAAGGAACCCTGCATGCAGGGCAAGGTATTCAATGCAGTACAGCTGTCTGATCTTTGGAACACAGTAAGTTCCGAGATATTTTTTTACAGTCGTAAGGAAGAAAGTAATCGGGAATGTGGTCAGTGATGCGGTTGGAGGCGTTCATTAAAGTGCAGCATTGTGATCTTGGTTGGGCAAAACGTATATCCAGACTCCTTGTGTTGTAATCATTTGGTGGTTAGCACAGGAAATTGTACTATTTCTGAGCAGCCTTGTGACGCTGTTATGAAGCATAACCCAGAAGGCTGTGCTGGAGCCTCTTTTCCTGCATGAGGGCTCCTGCTCAATCTCCTGCACCATTCACAAGAACTCCACCCTGCAAATGGAGCCCAGCTTCTCCATCTGGTCCCTGAGAATGTTAATTCCTGGGGCAAAGCCTAATACTTGAAGGCATGCATGCTAGATAAGAGACAGTTTGCGGTCTGCACCAGCTCTCTCCTCATTCCAATTTAAAGTGACGGGCAGCGTTCCCTTAACCGTACCTGGATACTTTCAGCTTTTAAAAACCTTAAAAGCATGGATTTTGAACTTGTTGATTGATACTTTTAGGCAGATTATTCTAGGCTGGGATGTGTAGGCGATGGCGGCTGGTGTAGGAGTCATGTCAATATCTGACTGGTAGGCCTAAAGCGGTATTCTGTAACTGGTGCTATGTGATAACACCCCCTTAAATTCCTTTTTCCTGGAGAACATCGGTTGTCCCACTCCATGCCAAGCTCCACGCTCAATTGGCAGCATTTTATTGCTATTTACCACACCCCCTTCAACTTTGTTTGTCTTTTTCATCGTCCCTCTGTGACACTTAACCATCTCCATTTGACTCTGCACTGTCTTTAAAGTAATGGGAAGATACCCATACTCCTCTCGTAACCTTCCCTCATGCTTTCACCTAAAGATCAAAGAATAATAAAACCCATTTCTAATAATTGATTCTTAACGGTTATGAAGAACTTGTGTTAGGCATTGTTCAAGCTGATTAGTACACAAAACTTGAACGACCCAAATTTAAAGGTGCCAAATTCATAACTTTTACATGTTATTGCTTTGTGGCTGTTATGAATGACACCTTTTAGGCTCCTCCTTATTTTATTTATTGGATATTTGTAAGGCGCTGTTTGAGGTTCATGAAAGCAAGGTTGGATAGTGACAAAAGTAAATAACAGCTAAATTGGCGGAATGTTTTAGTGTAATTGCTTAATACCCATTATGAAAGGTTTATCGGCTTCCTCTTTTAGTGCTTTCAGCAAGTTTGGATGCTGTAGAAGTAATCTCTCAAAATGAAAGTATCAGTGAATTGCTGCATTGTTCACATTTGTGCTTTTATGACATTGGCCATCCTTTCACCTCATGGAACCTTACACATGTATATTCAATATGCCTCTATATGTGCTACCTGAAAATCAAAGTAAAATTGATTTGGCCAATGATTGGGCTGAGTTATGTGGGACTACACTTTGACTTAGATCTTCATACGTTAAGCGCCACCAAGTTTGACACGAGTAAACAGTAGTAAGATCTAAAATTGGATTGCAAAACATGTGGGATATCAACTGCAGTGTTGGGGACATCCATGGCCAGAGACTGATAACAATTCATGATTAGATAACATGAATATTTATAACACAACTGTGATTTTCTACATGATTGCATTATCTATCATTGGGCTCAAGGTAAGGGTAAAGCATATTGCGTAGTTAAGGTTGCCATTGTTAATGTTGCAACTCCTCTTTGGCAAAACGTCCTAGGATTGATGGATAGTGATATATGTCCTTTATAACGCGCCTGTACAAAAGTGTTTTTAGCCCCAAATTCGGCATTAATATTGACACTCCTCAAGAGCCACTGAAAAAAAGGAGCCTGTAAAACTGCATGATAAAAGCCATGTTCCAGCGATTGGTGATTGTGGTATTACACTGGAGAATTGGAATGGCTCCTTTGCAATAGAGCTCGAAGGATAAATAAATATGAAGGGATCAGGCATGAATCATGGTCCTGAAGGATACACACTTCCACAATGTTAGGACTTTGTCGAAACTGGTTGATAGTGCTGGGAAAGACTTCACCATTCATAAAATGAAATGCCCTTTTCGTCCAAACTTCATCTCAGTGGTTGGATTGTTGCCCGATATGTTTTAGTTTCAGATATGTTCTTTTTTTCATTTCATGCATTAGAAAATATTTGTCACAAGGTTTGTTGTTTACATTTATTATTTATATACAAACAATCCAAAGTAAAGCACATTTTTACCAATATTATGCTTACTTGTATTCATGGACATGATTCACTCTAAGATTCCTCGATAAATCATTATTATTGATGACCTATATGTGTTTACAATTTCATTCAGTGTATTTGGTGTGGGCTAAGGTGTCCAGACTTGTAGTGAGGTACTTAAATGACCCTTAAAAGAAATTAAATTGGTGGATATAGTTTAGATTCATCCAACTGGACACAAGTTATTTTTGTCCTTTTTCTGTATACTTGACCTCAGGTGTCTGTGGGTCAGGTGGCCTACAGATAAAAACACATGCAACCAGTGCTCCAGATAGGCCGTTGAGGTGGGAGTATTTTACTCCCTTTTTTTAAACTTGGAGAGTAAATGTGATTTCAAGAGAGTAAACATGACTTTTCTCCTTTGCAAGAGAGTAAAAATGCATTTGTATATGTAATTTCCAGTCACGCTCAGCTTATTACCTCCCTCAGGCGAGTCCATGTGTTATAGTTCCACTGTTATCAGCACGTCTAGCACTTGTATTGCGACCGTAACAATATTTGATACTTGTGTTTGCTTAGGAGTTGTGCATTTAGACTGTGCGTTAACTGTTACACTTGATTTGTCTTAAATGATCACATAAACATTTGCTTATATTTGATGCAGCTCTGGTTTAGTCTGTGTTTTCCAATTCTTTACTTAGTTGATCTGCTTTTTTTCAAAGCACAACTTTGGGTCATGATTAAGAAACCTATTGTCTATTCAATTTCTTAAAGGTCCTCTTTTCTTTCTTTCCTTTTTCAAATTGGCCCACACAATAACACCGAAAGTGCTAAATGTAAGATTTATTAAGGGAATTTAAAATGGACGCAGCATGTCTCTTTATGGAAATGGAATGAGGCCAAGTTATGCCCTCAATCGATTCAATATAGGCTCATTAATAAGAAACACCATATCAGAATGAAACTAAACTTGAAATGCGGCCAAAACATATCTATACTTTAAATCATAACACCTTCCAGGAGTAATGGGGGTAAAAAAAAATCCCAAACAAATGCAGCAATTACAAAATGGCTGCATTACGCTTCCAAATGTTTCAAAAACGTCACCACGTTGACGTATGCAGTGACGTCACTCCGCCGACACATAAAAGCAGAAGTGAAACAGCAAGGAGATCACAACGCATGTTAGGCAATGTGATAGAAGACCATCGTATCTTCCCATTTCTGCTAGAAATACAAGGTAAACATTTTTTTTTCTTTTCTTTAAGAGAGGGCATTTCCAATTGAGGTAAAGCAGCACCTCTTTTGCTTTTTAGCATTTAAACTAGAAGGAGCCAAATGTAACTTTGGGAGATCCTCTTCTGTTGTAAACACAACTAATATGAACGTTTTCCTGATCCAGAAGCACATCTAGAAAGCAGCATATGGTTGTGAAGGACACAACAAGTTCCCCTTCAAATTATATGGGGAAATTAGCAGTTGTACTAAACAGAACACTTACATGAACTCATATTCACTCTATAGGTGATTGACTACAGAAGACCAAATTGTACTCAATAAGAAAAACCTCCCCCTACTTTCGATCTTTAAAGAAACCATAACTGTGGGTGAGTACCTTTTAAACAACTGGTGATTCGATGATTTAAGCATCTTTAGAGAAGAGAGCTTTTCACAACATATATGTAGCCTTCTTTTCTCTTGTTATCTTTTTCTTTTCTATCTTGTTTGTTGATGTCCACTACCTTATATAACAGACTCTCTCCTGATGAACCATGGGAACACCTGTGGGGAAACGCATGTTGAGAGATGCATATTGAAGTCTTGCTCAATAAGGATATACCAAGATACTACTAGTGTTTAAAAGTAATAAAAAATTGAATAACAAAAATTGAATAACAAAAATGGTATGACCAAAAATACAACACGGACAAATGAAATTACCAATTGTATGACAAATCAATACAATATGGACTATGTAAACAATTGGAAAATACAGAATAAACCAGAGCTGAATCAAATATAAGCAAATGTGGATGTGATCATTAAAGACAAATAAAGTGTAACAGTTAGCGCACAGAGTAAAAATGCATGCAACATCCAGCCGACGTGTGCAGAAACTGTCTGGAAATCATTACCATGCAGCAGCTTTCTGCACTGTGACTGATTACACCTTTCATTATTTCTCGAAGGTCTGGCCATTTGATCTTTCCTGTATATATTTAAAGGTTGAAAATAGAAAAACCTAGCCAATTACATAGTAAAGCAAACATGAATTGTATTGTGTGTTTTGAAGTTCAATAGCAGAATTGTCTTTTGGTGTTGAATGAAAGTCCTAATTTCCTGGAGCTATTACTACCTAATGGTGTGCCAATGTTAGGATGGAACAGTACAGAGAGAAAAGGACTCCATGCTAAATTCTATACTTAATCTCATGATCAAATTGTTATTTATATAGTGCTTTTGGCAAAGCACTGTACATAAAACATATTTATCACAATCACCCAGCGGAAGTTGGTACTCCTTGATTGACCTCCAAAGGGTGAAAGGCTGAGTTGGCCTTGACGGGATTCGAACCTGCAACCTAAAGATCACGCACAGATCACAGCAACAAGCGCTCAACCAGCTGAGCTATCTTAATGGCTAACGTCCTTCAGAGGTCGGTAAACTGAGTATTGACTGAGGTATAATGATCACAGTGCCTAGATGTTGGTCGAACCATGTATGAAACGCAATATAAAGTTAAACACCTATCTGGATAATCACAGGGAAATGTTTTACTGAGGTTCCATTTCAATTACAAATGCAAGATTCATTTGTTTGTTTTTGAACACCGATTGCACTTCCTGGAGAGTCAGGTTTTGGGTTTTTAATTGTAGTCTTGAAGATTTGAGAGGCTATAACACCTGTGATTGGTGTAATGACAATCACTCACCCTTGAGCAAAGACTCTGCTCCCCCTGACCATTAATAGTAATATACTCCATTTACTGCAAGGTTAAATGGATGTAAACTAGACCGTGCATGCTCATAATTGTAACACTGTTTAATAATTGGAGTGTAAATTAAATTGTAAGTGTAAAAATGATCTGCCCCTGCATGATTATGCACACAGGCCGGGAACTCTAAAAAATACAATTGTGCAATACTGGTTTTCTTTCACTGGGCAAAAAAAGCTTAATTTGTTACAAAAGATTAATTCTCAATTGGACATTAGTGTTCCATCTAATTTATACAATCCTAAATTGCTATGAAAATAAATATGCACAGTGCTTCTGTTTGCTCCTTGACCATCTACACACAACACAGCAGAAACTGAAGGCAAAGAAACAATTGCTTTTTATCATGGTGTGCAGTTTCTTTTTTTTAAAATGCTTCAGAGAAATAAATTCTGTTTCAGGGGCTTTTCTCCATGGCTTTTAAATGACATTTATGTTGATAAAAATAAAACTAAGCATTCCGGTGTTTGTCAAGTAACCTGACATTTTCACTGCCCTCTGCTCTAAACATCTGCGTAAAAGTACGCCGGAAAATAAGAGAGCTGTCATATTTACAAGATTCTCATCCGTAAAAAGGCCTGTTACGACCCTTATCTGGAGGCCTGCAGAAAACTCCTCATTGGTACATGCAAGGTTGTTGTAAATGGCCTCTTCAGATACAAAATAGTCCACAGTATGTACAGCAAGACATTTCCCAGGTTTACTGTGGATGGTTCATAGTTGGTGTTCTCATGTGAGCAAACTGACACTGAACCACTTCAGAATTGAAACTCCAAAATAAAATGTTGATATTGGGACAATTCACTACAAAAGAATTTAACATTCAGGTGAATCAAGTGTTGTTTAAGAAACGTACATGCCTTAATAACGTTATTGCTCCTGAAGAGCCTTAGAAATGGCAGAACATGTGTTGAGGATTTAATACTTAAGATGATTGAGAAAATAAAGATTTAAAACAGTATGCAAATGTAAGAAACAAACCACTCAATATACCATATAATTATTGGAGACAATGGGGGAAGGCAAAAGTTAAAAATAGAACCAAGGATATTTTACAAGATTTGAGCATTTCATTAATCTAACAGGATATTTTGTTTTTAAACTCAAAAAGTACTTTGAAATATTTACAAGATTTTAGCATCTTGTTAACCTAATTGGATATTTGATTACAATAATCAAGAACTTTGGTTAATTTGATAGCAATAGAAATGTGTGATCATCTAAATATGAAACTTTTAAAACTGGATGTAAAAGAAATATAGGATTTCATCACATTCTAAAAATGAAATTGATGGAGCTGAGACTCTTAAGAACAATATTGATTTGATTGAACAACCGATTTTCAAAACTGAAAGATTGATTTAAAAAAGGCATTATTTTGTTGAATAAATCTCTAATTTAATTACTAGGCTATTGTGTTGTAAATGTTCATTAAAAAATATGAATTATAGGAACAAATCCCTTGCTTCTTTTTTTGTTCTTTTGCAAATGGATTGGTTATCTTTAGACCAACTATAGAATAAATACATTAATGTATAACCAAGTGTGCACTAATATAAACATTACAGGCCAATTTCAAGTAATCAATGGAAACCACAGCAGGAATTTCTAGTGGATTGGATGCTGCATTTAAACAAGAAATGACACGTGGATGTGCAGGAGTAGAATTCGAATCCTGCTGTTGACTTATTTCAATTCTACGCAGCCAGCATGTTGACTGGTTAAAAAAAGGAGGAGGGGTAGATGAAATTTGGCTTCTGGTTAAATAAAAGAAAAGCAAACTATTGAGGTCAAGGAAATAATCCTATTTCAGGCGAGATCATGGTGCATAGAGAGAGAGAGGTATCTTCTCTTTTGTGCTTAAGTGCCAGGATTAAAAAGGTGAAATGTTGAACGGTTGGAGAAGCGTTCATTCTGCCTTTTTAGCCCTGATCATGCGCATGTCCTGGAATTTTTTTAATTCCAGCCATCTTGTAATGTCTATTTCTTGGATGTTCCTAAAAATTATTCAAAACACCATGGTTCTCTAAATTGTCATGAAGAGCAGGGATAAATGAAGTATCTACGGACACCATCTCTTTGTAGATGAGTAAACCTTTGGGAGAATTATTTTAAATATTCATGAGTTGACTGATAAACGCTTGTTTCATAATCTTCTAGTTTAAACCAACTCGTGTATAGTTCTACTGTATTGAAAATATCACTGGTGTTTCAGTTCATATGGCATATTTATTTGAAGTATTTAATACCGATACACATCATACAAATATTAAAATCAGTCCCTGCATATTTTTAAAAAAGATTCTTATACAGCCACGTAGAATCACTATACATTATCAAAGACAAAAGGACTACAACAAACAATTGCTTTAAAGTTCAAAAACATGATTAATACATCAAACCAACCATGACCACAGTTTAAATTGCCACAGATTAATGAAGTGCAAGTTTAAAGCTATTTATTTGAACTACTGCCTCTCCCATTGCTATATGTGCATACCTTATATATACACGTGTCATGAGGCAGTTCTCAACCAGTAGCTTATTCACAAAACGAGTCCTATTTGAACGACTTCTTCACTTATTGCTGTGTACATAAGCTCTGAAACTTGAGTTTATCAGCCAATATCTTCTCAACACCTGCCAACTTCTAAACAATTAGTTTCCCAGTGTTTTTCCACAATACCATAAAGCTGCCTAAACTAAAAAAACAAATGCAGCTAATCATTTTGTAACTCAAGGTGTACTAGATTCTACAACAAACTCTTCTTCCTTAAGGCAAGCAAATGCACAGTTCAAAAAGGAAGGAGCTGGAAAGCAAACCAAAAAAAACTTCTATAAAAAAACTTCTATAAAAAGAACTATACATACAGTTCGAACATGTCCCAACCAAACCATTTATTTACCTCAAGACTTGTGGAACCTTCAGTGAAGTGACCCCAAATTATTGTTGGGCAACTTAAAGCTAAGGTATACAGACATTTATTTTGAGCTGTGTGCACCGAGCCTTTCAGAAATGGCACTCAGCGAGATAAGGAAGGGTTTGTTTCTGTTCAAATTCTTTTGGTTGCTCAAGGAGAGAACAGTTACACATGCATGTGTTTTCCCAGCACTTTAGGATCGTATCAGTTCTAAGATGGAAACCAGTTACAATTGGTAATTATCCTCTGTGACAAACAAATTATGCTTTTTTCAGTGAATGCATATGTACCGAGTACAAAAGTATTTTTAGGAGTTCCTTTGATTATCATCAACACAGATCTATGTGGTGTGTTCTGTGACAAATCCAAGGACTTTATCACCTCTCCCCAAGAGTGCGCCACCCTCTTTGGGAGTGGGCAGGTAGGTGCCTGCTATGCTTAACAGTCCATAGGGGAATGGGTAAGCAGGATCCCTCTATGGGGTATGCAGCAATTAGGATGCTTGAAAACCCCTTCACAATGGCTGGCTCGGCTTCTGACCCAAACTTAATTTCATCCTCTTTGGGGAAAACCGCAGAATGACTGATAAGCCAGCCTCCTGAAGTCACGTCAAGTGAGGAACCAATTGGGAAGGAGTATCCATGCAATACGCAGAATGTACTTATGCTGCAGTGCACACTGAGATGTGAGATGCTCAGAGGGGTAAAATTCCAGACGCGTCTCTCCCAGAGGGCTGCACTAAGAGTACAAACCAAGCCGACATGCGTGATATTGGAGCCGTGGGCTGTGGAAGCTCAAGCTCGAACAGTGTCTCAGCAGGCCAAGGCAGAACCTGGAGTAGGAAGCACCCACAAGCTCCTGCACTGAGTGAGCATGTATCGGAAGGAGACTCTCACCGCTGCAGAGTCGAGTAAGCGTTCAATGGAGAGACGAGAGGCATTTGGCCTACATACTCCTCACAGGGAGTACCGCTTGTGAGCCGATAAACCCCAGAGTGGGGCGGAGAGAATCCTGGTGTGGGGTAAAAGGAGCCCAAAGTGGGAAATGAGCAAGAGTGAGCCCCAGAGTTGGAGAGGAAAAGACTGAAACCCCAGACTGCTCGAAGGGGAAATACAAAAGTCTCCCTGAAGAGAAAAGTACTGTGAGGTGCACAGTTTTCATGGAGAACCCGAGAAACCCAGCTGGAACTCTGGGGCGGCACTCCAGCTGTACACAAACTGTTTTTGTACCGTGAACATGGACAAGGGGCTATGCTAAAGGGACGCAAAGGTGGGTGGAAGCGAGCAGCCATCCCTTCCCTTGGGCAAGGGCCAACATTATGTCTTGGTGGTGTTAAATTTATTCTATTTTAAACGGTAGGAATAGAAAATAGTTTAGAATAGGATTTCTGAACAGACGAGCCCCCCCCCCCCCCCTGTTGCTGTCATTTGTATGGAGAAGTGCTTAAGTGCTTAGTATCACAGAGTTGGGCGAAGATTAGGTATTTTTTTATCAGAAGAGGAAATAAACCTTTTGAATATCACGCCTGCTTCTCCGTCTCCTTATTCGGACCTATCACAGTTTATGCACCTTATTATACAGGAGAACGTTTTCCACAAATATTGCTTGAAGCCAGATATGGGTGCTAGACAACTGCTTTGTATGTGGTTTATCATTTTCAACTTTAGTCGAGTTTTGTTTGTCTTTTGCATACTTTTTACACACTTGCGGAGGCAAATCAATTTTACTCTCACAATTTAATGTATACTCTAATTATAAAAACAGTGTGTAAATACTCACACCTCAAAACCTTGTCAGTGGCAGATATATATGCGCTATGACAAGTTTAAACATCCGTTCAACCTTAGCGTTGAGTCAATGTGGTAAACAATACTAAAACAGTTTCTATTCTTTGCGTGCAGGGTAAGCTCAGTGTGTTAATGCTCCGGCGTTTCATTCGTCAAGGGCTGCTTGTGCTCCACGCTTCATTTGTTAATTGTGAGGGGGAAACATTTTTCTGCCACAACGTGGTCCTCCGCCACATTATAATGATTTTCATAGTTTTTGTATCTTCCGAATGTCCCATACTTTTTACTCTCTTGCAAAGGTGAACAACTCATTAATACTCCTTTGACATTACATGTACTCACAGTTTAAAAATGGAGATTAAAATACCCCTACCTCAAAATGTTATTCGGAGCACTGGTCTCTTGGGTGGCATGATTGAATTGCAGGTTTTTCTCACTGGGGGTGTGTACTTCTTGAGTGCAATTAAGACTAATTGCCTAGATTTTCTTGTCTTATTTCCCCCCCCTGATTTCGTGTACTAATCGTTGGCACATGTTTAGCTTGGCTTATGGTAGTTCAAACACATATTTGGCTTTTGTTATGGTCGTTTGTTTAGCCAAACGGGCATCCGTTGTAGGTTTATCCACCAGGGGTGCTACTTTAGCAACTGCCAACCACACAATTAGATTCCCCATAAAAGGTTGCCCCTGTGAGACCCCCCTTTGGAGCACTCTAGATCATTGCCCCTTAATTTCGATAGTGGACAAACACAGACACACTTTCAAAAATATATATTCGATAACACGTTTTCTCAGAAGATTTTATATTTTTGATTAATACACATTTTAAAGTACAAAATAGACACAGTTGATAAGTGCATGTGAAAGGCAGCTTTCTTAGTTTTTCTAATGAAAATCCAATTCTGAAGGGCCACAGGACGCCCAAATAGAGGTCCTTTTGGCCTCTATGGCAAAACTCTAAAGCACCTTTTGTGTTATTATCAATGATGTTTTGCAAAGCTGCAAGAGTAGTGGTGGGGGGCAAGCGAACGTGACTTTTGCGATAGCAGCTTGTGATGATTCTCGTCTGTGTAGTGTACTGAACAAACCTTTGTAAAGTTGAATGCGTTGGCGTGTGTGTGTGTGATATCACTATTGCTGAAATATGTCAAACTCAGAGTGGCAAGGTTTATTCTCATAGCATTTGAAGTGGAAAGATGCAGATCTCAAATGCCTCTATCTTTATAATTCAGCAAAACATGTATTTGGTGTGGGACATGCCAACACGTGTTTAACTCTGCAGTGCGCTTTCTCAAGGCAATGTATAATGGGGTGTCCCCTTTGACCAGTGCTGGGACCCTCAGCTAAGGGTAGAGGAAATCCCACACAGCATTGAGGTCCTGCAAGTGGCAGCGCATGGTGGCACCAGTGTTTTGAGGTTATATGTTCTTAAAACATCCCAGCAGTTTTTTTGGCCAGGCAGTGCCTGACAGAGGGGCTTACCTAAAGTGTTAATCAGTCCTGTTTATCTCTGGCGAGTGATCGCCCTCCTTCATAATGAACTTTTGGCAAAGTGTGACCCATCTTTGCAGTCTTGCGAGTAAGTAAGTAGTCGAACAAAATGCAAGGCATGCATTAATTGTATTTGATATGTTAGGCTCTGAGTGTCATCCGAAACGTCCAGTTCTTTTCCAGCTTGTCTTAATGTCTGTGAATGGCTGGTAACAAGTGGAAAAAGGCAATGCGTGTTCAGTCTGTTTTTCACCGGACAATATTTCTGCCAGGATTGTACTTGCCCCCAAGTGACGGGCGACAGAACAGACTATAATTGTATGCCTTCAAGAAGTGAAAACATGGCTATTGCCTAATGATGATCCTCATTCCATTCTGCATTCCGGACCATCGTTTGCTGTGACCATAGCTTAGCAGTTACTTACTCTACTTCAAAGCTATACATATTTTTCACCATCAATAGACATAACAGTTCATTGTCGGTCACACCAAATTACAGTCTACGCACATAGCCGCATTCGCCAGTAACAATCTACTTTGTTGTATCGGGCAACCTGCGGCTATTCAAAGTGATGTGTGCTTGAAAAGGAGTTGTATGCAAATTCTTTTTTTAGACTTGGGTCTTCCTGGATTGCCGTTAGTATAGCCTTGATTTTCATTGTCATGTCTCGAGTGGTGGAAGGCAGGGCTGTATGTAGCATGTGGCCCCGCAGGTTAGTGTGGCTACATGCTTGTTACATGAGGGAACACTTAGAAATAACGACAGATACCAGGGTAATACAGTATTTTTATTTAAAGTCTAGTGTGGGTTTTATGTGTGTGCGTTTTGAAAGAAACCATCCAGCCCATCATGGGGCTGGATGGAATGTTCAGAGTGAAAAGAGAAAACAAAGGGATTGCATTGCGCTGCCGAGGAATGGGCTGGGCAGACGAGAAAATAATCCCAAAGGATTAAAAAAAAATTAAAAAAAAAAAAAGTTAAAGACAGCTGGAGAGATGGAAAGGAGAGGAGACTTACCTGATGGGTGCTTCCTGGGCCAACTAAGAACAGCCCAGGCCGCGTGTGAGGGGGTGGCCCAGACAAGACTACCTGGTCTGCCTCTTATGTCCTGCATCGGGCCAGCGAGGCGGGCCCCTCATTGAAGTCCTCCCAGACTGCGTAACCAGGCGCAGCCATGGAGGTGAAGCGAGGGAGCAGAGAAGCCCGCTCAACCCAGCAGGGTGGAGCAGTGAATAACAATGTCTCGTGTGAAGAGGAGAAGGAGGAAGAAGTCCCGGGTTGCTCCATTAAGTGGCCCGGGTGAAGGAAGCCCCAGGTAGCCCAAGTGAAGGCAGTGGTCCTCCACCTGCATCAGGTGGCTTATTGCATATGGGGCAGCCCAACTAACAAAGAAGGCCACGAGCGAAGGGGTGGCAACCTTGCTGCCATGGGGATGCCACCCAATCCAAAATGGGCATGCGGAGCGTGTCAGGGAGAGTTGCAGTGTCCACATGACAACAGGGCCACCACTCAAAACCAAGATGGTAGTGCAGGCCACGTGGTGATGGGGGCAACCCCCAGGCAAACTAGACCACCCGAAGATTTATTAAGTGCTGATGGTGCAGTGGTGATGTCGGGTGGGCCCCCAGCCAACAGGGCCACCCTGAAGATAAGAAAGGGCTGCACGGTGAGCATGGGCGGAACCCCACTCGCACAGGGGACCGCCCAGGACTGTGAGGCGAGCGCGGGCTGTGTGGCGAGTACGGGTGGCCCCATGTGGTGGGTGGGTCCACCCTAAAGAAAGAGGGCCCACGACCCCATTATCAATCATCCAGGAGAAGACCCAAGTCAGCACATCATCACCCTTCTGCATTGCCTGCAGCCAGCTCACTATCCAACATTGCCTGCAGCCACCATCACTACCAGCTCAGAGCCAGTGCCTCCAAAGACGGACATTGCGATACTGTGAGGGTGGCAGACTGCTCCATTGCGAGTGTTTTATGTTGTAAGTCAATCTATAGATATATGTGTAGTTATATGTATCTATTCAATTACTGTTATGTAGGGCAAGTGTTAAGTAGGGGGAAGTATAGATGGGGGTAAGTCTTAGAGAGAATCCTAAGTAAGGTTAAGTAGCGGTAGGAATTAATATATTTGTGTATATGTGTATATATATATATATATATATATATATATATATATATATATATATATATATAGCGCCAGGTAGTGGAATAGCGAGGCGGCCTGCCTGAGGTCTCCTAGATGGGACCACTCACAGATCCTTGAGTTTAAGCAGGTGGTCTGTTGTGCCAGACTTACAGACTTGGGGTCCCGAGACCGCTCCAAGAAAGGGTGGCCTGATGTAGCAGGTCCCCAGTCATTTGGGTCTCACGTAAGGGTACTCCTAGGGAAAAGTGTGAACAGGTATTGAGTGTTTTTTTAATTAAATAAAGAGGGGTCTCCATTGGGAACCGTATAACATTCAATCTGGTGTCTGTGTCCCTTAGTAATCAAAGAACTCAGGGTGTGGCCCATATCCTGTTAACAGCAATTTTATTCAGCAGGTGCATGGCCCCTCCCCTACCCAGTGTGGTGGGGTGTTGTGGTTTCCATGGAAACTGTCACTGACCTAGGCCAGGATAGGATGCTCCTTGATTTGGGTTGGGGCCTGGAAACGGGCTACATATAGATGGAATGCCTGTCTGGAGAAATCGGCACACCCCTCAAATTGATTCCAAGCTTATGCATCTGAATTCTATACCAATCGGTACTGACCATTCATAGCAGGAATTCGCAAGTTCTAACATGATGGGTTTGCTTTGAGTGAAGTTTGTCTTTTTGGCCTCTGAAAACATCATGGCCAAAGCCCCTTATAAACACAGGACAATAGTCATTGATATTTTCAGTGTGCACAACCAGTTTAGTATGTTTATGCTTTCGTTTTTACAAGAAAATCATTTCACCACTGACCTCAAGAAACTGCATTTTGAAAGTCTAGTACTTGCTTAACTAATTGAACTTCTGATTTCTTCTTTTTTAATAGGTTTTGGACCCATCATGATGAACGTTTTTTATACATGTTAATGGAATATGTACCTGGAGGAGAACTTTTTAGTTACTTGCGTAACATGGGACGCTTTAATAACAGCACTGGACTGTTTTACTCTGTGGAGATTATTTGTGCGATAGAATATCTACACTCCAAAGAAATTGTTTACAGGGACTTAAAGCCAGAAAATATATTACTGGACAACGAAGGACACATCAAGCTTACAGACTTCGGATTTGCTAAGAAATTGGTCGACAGGTAAGAAAAATATTTTGTATGATAATTATCAAGCAATAAAGTCATTGTAATAACGTGGACATTATTTTGATAGTTGTTGCTTTTTGGGGAGTGAACCTATAGATTGCTCTCACAATGGAAGATGGATGCAGATTGGCTGAAGCTTAGTAAACTTGAGCCTATTTTGCGGTGCTAACATCTAGCCACCATGTGTTGCCTCTTGTTTAATGATTCCTGTGCAATTGGGCCTGCCTTGTGGGTTACGAGATGTGTACAAGTCTTAAATGTTGTTCTGTCCTGTCACTGTTCCTCCACACTATAGGGATGTAATCACAGGGTAATTAGAGAGACATTAGCTTTAAGCACACCCGACTCAACATACACAATATGTTAATGGTTTGTATACCGTGCACAGGTGCCACATGCGTAGTCTCTCACCGCTCTGGCGGTTCTGTGAAAATAGGAGGTGGGTGGGGGTTAGCTGGAGGAGCGGGAGAAAAAAAGCAATGGAGCTGTCATGTGCTGTTGGCAGCTTCAGTTCAGATGTACCGTTTGATGAGCTTGGGTGCGAGATTCAGTATGTGGACATCATGTGGTGTTGTGCAATGTGGTGGGTGCTATGTCTTATTTGCCTACTAACTAAACAAGGGCTTCAATCAAAGCATAGTCTGTATATTGCCTTTTTAGACATCACAAAGACATTTGACTGCGTAGATCGCTTACGCTTATGGAAGATGTTGGGAATAGGGTTGCCCTGAATATCTGGTCAGTATTTTGGAACACCTACACAAAGATATTCGTTTGAAGGTCAAATTAGATCAAAGGGGCAACTATACGAAATGGATTTATGCAGCATGTGGTCTTTCGGGCAGGGCTGCGTGTTAGCGCTGTTCCTAATTAACTTGTATATTCTAGGAATAGGAGCAACCTTGGCTACTATTGTTACAAATCCAACGAAGCTGGGGTCCATCAAATTGAGTACCATATTTACCAGACAATGTTGTTCTGCTGGATTATACCGAAGTGGGATTGCAAACTTCTTTGACAGTGCTTGGTCAATACTTTGAAGATCTCGGTTTGCATATTAATGTTCTTAAATCCATGGTCCTCATTATGAATTGGCGCAAGCCGTTGTCCGGTAGAAGAAACTTTGGCTGGTTTATAGATGGTCAAAAAATGGAGTAAGTATCTGAATTTAAATATCTTGGTGTCATTTTCAAATCCAAGAGATCACTGGTCCTGGCAAATTAGGCAATTAAGCTAAAAGCTGTCTCCTCCGCTACCCAACTTGGAGTATTTGATAATAAATATGGTTGATTCTCTCTTGCTCTAGTGATTAAGATGTATAATCACATTTTTGTCTCAAGATTGATTTATGGAGCTGAGGTAAGAGAAGAGGGCCTACTATGGACCAAAGTGGAAGCAACTGTTTGGAAGCGTGTCCTTTCCCTTCCATCAGGTGTTCCTTTGGCCTCTATTCAATATATTTTGGGCCTGGTTTCATTGGAGGCCATGATCTCTTGGCATAAATTACAGCTGTTATGAAGCATCTTATTTATCACGTTGGTACCCTGTTTAAACAAGTAAACGCATCTGTTACTCAAGGTGATTGGATTCATTTTACTCAATGGATTAAGGGGTCCATGACTACACTTGCGACTAATGATTTATCTATGTCTGACCTCGAATATACTCCTTTTAAGGTCAAAAAGAAAATGTATGAAAACAATTGGATCCTGAATAGATCCCGGTTAGAAACGTATACAATTTTTGAACATTTTGCATTTGATATTAAACCACTCAACACAATACAGAAATGTCTTATTCGACATCCTGCAAAGAAATCAAGGATGTTCTGGGTAGAATTTGAAATTAAATCTCTTTTTGACTACAGATGTCTTGGGGATGTGTAGTAAACTAACTAATGCAGATCAATCTTGCAGGTACTGTATGAAGTCGAACGAAACTTTGAATCACGTAATCCTTGAATGCACCACACTTTCTGACCTTCGCAATTTGATGCTTGAATCTTACTTTGAAAAAAAGCACTGTCTTAACTTATGAACAGTTGTGGTGGACTCTCCTTGTAGATCCTAAAGAGCATCTTGCGATTACAATAATTAATTTTGTAAAATACCGGTTTTAGTTGTGATTGTAATGGTGAATTTTGTAAGATATTCTGTTTTAACTCTTCCTTTTTGTCTGTCTGAATTTTTTCGTGTATTTATATAAGAATTGATGTGTAATGTTGTTCCTTTGCGCTTGTGTGTTAAGTTTTATTGGATGAAGCTAAATCGCACAAATTATCCCTTCCTGGCTGAGCAGATGTGCATTATCGTTTAAGGATATCCTATTGTGCATAAGTATGATTTGGAAAATGTCCCACCCATGCAGATTGTGTGCTTGAAGGCTCGGAGAAGACATTCCCCTGAGGAGTTCGAGCCCCACATCTTCATGTTCTGCTTTGCTTGCGAGGATCCAGGTCCCCTTGTTTGGTCTTGATGTTTCATGCCGTTGCAGAGTGTTGGCTAAAGATGGATTTGTGGTTTCCTGTGACTTTGCTGTTGCCTTGAGACTAGTGATTGGTTTTCTGTGGATTCACTATAAAGAAAGAGTAGGCGGAAAGAAAAAGATGTGGCATTATAGGGTAAGACTAAGAGACTAGTTACCTGATGTCCTATGCTAAGTAAGCTCCAGGTGTTCCTAGCATTTTTAGTGGGTTACTTTTTGTTTTGATGCAAGTAGGATTAAAGATGGTCGCTTAATACTCGCCTGTGTGGTCTTTTTTATGGAACTAGAGCACTGGTGTACTAACAGGTATTGGGAATTCCTATTGAAATAAGTGAATACGGTTTTAGCTGCCAGTATCCCATAAAGCAGAAAAATATAGCTGCTGTAATGAGTGGCCTTCGTGTTTTTGTTTTTATTGTTATGGATTTTTGACTTTGTAAAGAACATGCCAAATCAGCAGTCATTGTGATATGCCTCGGGCGTTTGTACCTTCTTGTCTCGTTTGCAATTACGTGGTGCTCTTGCTACTCTAATCTTGGCGACCGAAAGAAAAAATCTTTGTATGATTTGGCAAATGACGTTTGCCTTGCAGCTTTAACAATCTGTGTGGCAGAACCTCAGCCTATAGTGCTGCAGTAAGGTGCTGACTGAATGTTGACATGTTAAGCTGCAAAACTGTATTTTTGAGCTTGCAGCACATGTGCCTTTCGACTAAGATGTTCGTGCTTTACCCACTTGCGTGCTTTTGAACGTATAAATAGTTCATATAACTGAAACCTGAGATCCTAAAACGCCCCTACTGTACCCTTTCTAATCAGTGTGGTGACCCTACTCATTTTAAACTGTAGGCATTGAACCCCTATGCACCAAGGCCGACAGTTAGGATTGTAGGCAGCCTTGTTGATGTTTTTTCTCCCTCTCAACTCGCATTTTATGTTCCAGTGAAATGTACTCCTCTCCTCCGAGGCTGATTTTAATTGCATCCTTAGAGTACATTGTTCCTCCCTGCCCGGCCACGTTCCTTTCACCAAGGGCTTAAAATAGTTCTGGTGTCACCTCTCAGGGCTGTCTATAACTAGTTTAGGGACATCTTTTTTTGCTTTAAACGAGACCATCTTTCTGCACTAAGCTTTTGCAATCTTCTGGTTTAAAACTGATGTAATATCTCTGGCTCTTATCATGACTAACCTACTCTTGCCAGGCTAGCACGTTGACTAACTTCCCCAAAGTCAACTGCCAAATTTTTCAAATTTAAGGGGCAACGTTTTAAAATCCCATTATAATGTGAGATTTGTTAGTTTCAAGACACAAATACTAATACTTATTGGACTGTTCTCATTGGCTACTTCATCATAGTCCTGTTATCATGATATATATTAACAAGTTGTCCGCGGATACAATCAACAGCAATCCTGTTTATTAGCACAAGTGATGCATTGGTGAGATCAGATGCAGCATCTGGCCATTTCGTCCAGCTTCAGAAAAGAAAATTGAATGATCTCTGCCAGACATTCTAGCTCCATTTGATGAAGAGAGCACTGTCTGTAACAAGCAGCAGCAAAGCCAATAGCTATGACCTTTTTTTTTATTTACATACATGTGTGTCTACTAGGAAAAGTGGTACACTTGTTACATGTGACCTATGTTTGTTGATAGTTGTGCGTTTGGTCTAGCCAAGAAATAGTGTCTTCTTTCACCAGCGTCGTCTTTCACTTTAATACACATTTAGCTGGTTTCTGAGTGCTGCCAACTCTAATGATTGATTTTGTGTCTTACCTGTCCTGTCCTTTTTGTTGTCCTCCGTGTCTTTGTGCGCCCTGATGCCTGTGGGTTTTTCGGTGCGTTATAAATAAAAATACACCCATAATTCTATACTATTTGCAACTTCTCTCCGTCCCATTAGCCCTTTCCTTTTTCAAATCCATTTACTCTATACTACTTCCTTTTCTTTGGGGAAAAGGAAAAAGTAAAAGAATTGCTCTGACGAAACTGAAAGCCCCCTATGATATGGGGGGAGTTAGATTCCCTGACTTTAAGTCATATCACTCTGCATTTCTTATAAAACAATCTCGTCAATGGTTCATGGATCACATATCCGCTGATATCCCGACCTGGTGTACATTAGAAAAACAAGTAGTACTACCACACGACATCACTGACTATATATACATATTTAAACATTTGTCTAAAAAGATTTTAGACCCTATTAAAGCTTCAATCTCAGCTCTACAAACTTTTCTTTTTCCTCATACTATAACCCCCAATAAGCATCTTTCCCCACTATTATGGCATAATAAGAACATAGTAATTAATAATAAGATCCTCAACCGCAAAACATGGATTCAAAAAGGTATCAGATTCATCCAACACATTATAGATGACCCGTATATCCTCTCCTTCCAGCAACTCTCTATCACATTTAACATTCCTAAGAAGGACTTTCAATTTTATAACGACTTAATTCCTGCCTTGATGCACTTGCCCAATTTTCCAATTAAATTCTTACTCCAGATGCTCTTAGACTAATGCACCTTACCACAGTTGGTGAAGTTTGAGCCTCCAAAATATACAATATGCTCACCTCAACTTTTAAGATTTGCCCTATACGTCTGAAATTGGAACTTGATTTGGGCTACATGTTTAAAGATGAAATTTGGCTTTGTCTGTTTTCTAAAATCAAACAAATATCGGTATCAGCAAATATTTCACAACACTATTATTTCTTCATGCATAGAGCTTTCATTACTCCGTCCAAATTGGCTAAGTCTCCGAATTATAATGCAAAATGTTGGTCATGTGGCATATCTCCAGCCACGTATATGCATATGTTTTTTGAATGTTCATATATTGTTAAGTTTTGGCAGGAAATTTGGAAGCTTCTTAAGTGTATCTTCTGTGTTGATGTGCCCTTTTCCTTTAACATATTTTTAGGAAGTATAGCCATTACAACTTATGTCCCATCTGACTCTGCTAAAATATATGATCTATTCATCTGTATAGCTTTAAAATGCATCACTGCTAACTGGAAAGACTCTAGTTTGCTTTCTACCAAGATCTGGTGGAATACTATCTGTATCACTCATAAACTGGAAATGTGCATGGCCAATAATCATAACACAATTCCTAAATATAATGCTAAATGGTATTATTTCACTAGGTATCTTAACTGTTTTAATGCTACTGCTCATGGTACATGAATCTACACCCTCTTATTTGCATCATTATCCATATTTCCATACTCATATTGAAATGCTAGAACTTAACAATGTTTGAAATGATTAGTTTATTTTGATGAAATAATCCAATATACCCATTCTCCCCTATCCTCTACCCTCCTGATTCTTATGTCTCTTGTCTATCTCCCTGTACGTCTCCCCCCATAATCTCTATATTCACTACATATGTCACTCTTTGCAGACTAGTGCTACTATTAATTTTATACTACTTGTTATATTAATGCGGTTTATATCTACTATAGTTCATATTATATTTGTAAGTGATTTTAACAAATGATTTAGCTATATAGAAATACTATTACAAGTGACCAGAATCATTTACCATGTTAATTTCTTTATGGTTCCTGTTTTATTCAAGTCTGTAACGTGTTGATATCTGTATCAAACTCAATATTTAAACAATAAAAATCATTAAAATAAAAAAAATAAAAAAATAAAAAAAATACAAATCTAGCAACACCTTTGTGGCCAAATGAGTCAAAAGCATGTCTGAGTTTGCATGTGCTCCCATACGGGGGAACACATCCTTCTCATAAGTCTAGCAGACCAAGCGGTTTTAGCTGGTGGTGCGATCTAGCTTTGAGCGACAAGTGGAATCTCCTGCCCACTCCCTCAGGCCCAATCCTTTCAGGCTCTGCAGGCACCAGGTTGTAGGTTTTGCTTACCAGCCATCAGTACATTTCAAGGAACCACTCTCACCCAATGCCCTTGATCCGCCCTCACTGGAGGCATGCACCGGAACAATCAAATGGAATATATGCTTCTGATTCACCCTAGAATTGTAGTGGGATTGCTGTGTATTAGGTCTGCAAGAGAGAAAAGACTTGCTAGGCAAACCTAAAAATGTGCTCCAAAACCATGTGTTGTCAAATTGGAAATTAAATGGGAACAGGATGCTGTAGCAGCACTTATAGTGTTCTTTTGAGAACTCCAGGAGGAAAGTATTTTGTTGAGGCAATTAACCTCAAACTAGTTTTGCAGCTTAATTTTCTAGATCGTTTGCTTTGGTCAGTTGTTTAGCTGCTTTCTCTCAAGGATGAACTTTAAAAAGCATCAGTTTTGCACAAAATTATCAATTAATATATGCTTGGCAAATGGAGAGGAAAGCCGGGAAGAGGAACCAATGGGGTCACTCCAGGAAGTGGTAATTTGGGACGGTAGGTTTGCGTGTGGGGAGATACTGATAAGGATCACAAATCAATTGTAGGTTTGAGGTTTTTGCAGTATCCTGGAACCTTTGCACTATTGATCATTATTTTACTCATACGTCCTGTCCCCTTTCTTCCATTCTTGTGGGCTTCCCCCAACATGGGAGCGGTACCGGAAACTTTGGCAACGAAAAATTGAGCTTCCCCTTTAAATTTAGTATAGCGTGCAGGGGGATGTGTCTTCGGCATGTGAACGCCCTGCCGAGGCCCTGCCCTCTGGCAACTCACCCTAGTCCCTTTTTCCACACAGATAGTGTTGGACCTGGCAGCCAGCACTGAGACTTATTTTTGGCTTTCCGCTTGCTCCCCCTATTGTTTTTTCAATCTTATTTAACTTCCCTTCGGTGCCTTGCGTCTCCCGGCGCATGTCGGCCGCTGGAGGATTCACGAGATGTGCCTCATACGACCGCTGGTTCTCGGCCTTCGACCCCCATGCACTCTGTCTTGAGTGTTTGGGGCCTGACCACCGCTCGGTCACAGGGCATTGAAGAATCTGTTGTCACGGTGGAGGGAGATCTTCCAGACTTCTCCGCCCCACCTTAAGGACTTCGTCTCTAGGAACTCTCGTCAAGACAAGGTAGGCCTTCTGTTGAGCACGGCGACACCTTCCCCGGGGTTTCTACAGATCGGTGTTCCTCGGATTCAGGTTCTGGAAGGCCCGAGACCTTGAAGGCTACCGGCTTCCAAGCTGGGGGCTCTTCAGAACTGAGCCCGCCCTGGCGACTGGCTGCCCCAGATCCCCTATGGGGCTGTACAGGGAAAGGCTATCAAGTTCGTCCTCTTTTTCAACCCCAGGGATACATCTAACCATCACAGCCTTAAGGCCACATGCCCCAGCGCCTCAGCGTTTTGACCAGAATCAGAGATCAGCACCTTTGGAGGGCTGGGCCCCTAGGGACCTGGCGGCTTGCGAGGACCACTTCTTCGAGCACTTCCTCTTCCTCGAGCCCTTCCTCTTCCTGATGCGTGCCCCTCTGATGAAGGGGCTCGTGAAGGAGGTCATCCTGTAGGTGACGCTGCCCTGGCCCGCTCCTCTGGGTAGTTCTCCCATTCCTCCAGCACTGCTCATTCCAGTGCCGGTCCCTTCCTCGGCCCTACCGGTTGTTCAGACCACTTCACCTCCTCCTGTACCACCGTCTCCCCCTCAACAGCTGTTGGACTTGTGTTTGGCGCCCGACTGGGGTGGGGAGCGGTGGCACCTGTGTCCCAGGGCCCAGATTCCCTTATGGTCTATGGAAAAGGGGATCGGGATGACGACAACGCCAAGGATGATGAACCTCGACATCGGTTAAGGCCTTTCATGATCGCCTTCAGGGTTTGGCACAGTTCTTGGGGGTCCCTCTGCCCAAGGAAGCACCCCAGGAGTCAGGAGTGCTAGCAGAGGTCTTGGCAAAGCGGACCATGATCCGATGGGGCATTCCTCTCCAGAAGGATGTCCTGCAGGTGGCACTTAAGGTCTGGGAGAAGCCCAGCGCCAATGACCAGATGAACAGCAAGAAGTTGGACAGCAGCTGCAGGCTGATGGATCGGCAGCCAATCCTCCTGGCCACCCACCCACAGCCACATTCTTCAGTGGTTGCTGCGGCCTAATTATATTCTAAACCATCACCTTTGTTGCTGTCCTCCACAGGAGCCACCTCAAGTTTATTTCCAAGGAGGTCAAGGTCCTACAGTCCTTGGGGGAAGGGGGTGGGTGGGAGAGCACTCTTATTACATATCAGTACTGCATCTGTGGCAAGGCAACGCAGAAGCCCTCTGTGGCGGGAGCTCAGGGAATTTTTGCCCGACCTCCATTCGGACAAAAGCCCCCAAGGCCAGTCTGGCAGATGCCCTGGCCATTGTCCAGGACCTCATGGAGTCTTCGGTCTCCCACTTCGACACAGCCATTCCTTGGTGTCGAGATGAGCAGTACGGCGTGGATGCATGCCACTAAGTTTTAATCTGACATGCTAGAGCGGAACCTGAAGCTGCCCCTCGAGGGCATAGACCTTTTCATTCGTCAACCGACGAGTTGAAAAAGGGAAACTCCTCCACTCAAACCACCAAGTCCCTGGCCATCCTGACAAAACCTGGACAGAAATCCTTCCCTCAGTGCCAGGGCAGGACCCTGCGCTTTCTCCGGCTTCAAGGGGTTTTGGGATTGTAGTACACAGAGGCCTTACAGGTCACCCAGCGACAACAGGAGGAAGCAGCAGAGGACTTTGCACAGGTTTTTCCACTTTTCTCTCCTCTGCCCCCACTTTTGATGCCAAGAAGCAGTGACGTCCAGGTCAGGGAACACAGCCCACCTGTGGCGGCCCATTTGGCTCTTTTCCAGGACACATGGAAGCGTCTTTTCAACAACCCTTGGATCCTATCTGTAGTCTCCACTGGCTTCAGTCTTTCTCTTCATTTGCCTATACCATCCTCTGCTCTGCTTCGTCAGATCGGAACCCTGGCTCTTTTACAGGAGGTCCTTTTGGTTTTGGAAATGCAGGCAATAGAACCGGTTCCTCTTTCAGACAGGGGCTCTGGGAACTATTCCAGGATTTTTGCGGCACCCAAGAACAATCGGGCTGGCCTGAGGGTTGTCCTGGACCTGTCCTTTTCTAAATCTGTCTTTACCGCTGGAATGCTTCAAGATGATTACTTGCGTGCACATAGCAGAATCTGCGTGCAGGGGACTGGATGTGTTCTCTGGACCTCAAAGATGCATAACTGTATGTACCCATCTACCAACCACATCAGAAGTTTCTGCAGTTCACGATTGTTGTACTACTTTCAGTACAAGGGGTTGTCTTTCAGCCTGAACTCAGCCGCTCTTGTCTTCACGAAGTTGATGAACGCAGTGGCAGGCCCTCTCCACTTGGAGGGCCATCACCTGTATTTTGGCTGGTGAGGGCGGGGTCACCCAAGGGGGTGTTGCACTCCTGCCAGAGATTGGCAGATATCCTTCATTAGCTGGGGTTCTCCCTCAACCGGAGGAAGTCACAACTGTGCCCATCTCAGGATCTGATCTTCCTAGGGGTGCGTTGGGACACTACGGTTCAGCGGGTATTGCCTATGCCCAAAATGCTCCTGTCCCTCTGCAAGGTGGTGGGGCACTTTCTGGCCAGCTGGACAAGCTCAGCATGGTGATTCCAGCATATTCTGGGCCTGATGGCCTCCTGTGTGCTCATTGTACAGCACGGTTGTCTGAAGATGAGGTGCCTCAAGCTCCACCTGGTGGGCGATTGGGATCAGAAGACGGGGTCTCAGTCGGACAGGATCCCCATACCACCATTCCTACTGCCCGATCTGCGTTGGTGGATGCTGGATGGCAATTTTTCAGTGGGAGCCCTCTTCACCCGACCGGAGCCTACCCTTGTTGTGACTGACTCCTCCCTTTCAGGCTAGGGGGCTACTCTAGAGGGCTACGAGATTTATGGCACATGGTCCAGGAAGGATGCCCCCCTGCATATCATTCTGCTCAAGCTCAGGGCAGTTGTTCTGGCCCTCAAGGTGTTTTGCCCCTCATCAGGTCTGTTCTGGTCAGGATGGACAATTCTATGTTTTAACCGAACAACCGTGGGCTGGATTTGTTTGTATCCCCTCTGAATTCCAAGTGCCCCCTGTTTGTTTCATGGGGAAGGACGGGGTCAGGAGTCTCTGGGAGATGCCTTCCAGATCTGTTGGCACAGCCGTAAGTGTTGTGCGTTCCTGCCCTCCCCTCTGCTGCAACGGACCCTCTGCAAGTTTCAGGCTTCGGTGGTTGCAGCCTCATCCTGATTAGCCCCCACTGGCCTGGTTTTCGGTTCTGCTGCAGTTGTGCTCCCAGAATCCTGTCCACCTTCCGAACTCCAGCAGGGGATTCCTGACGCAGCAGGGTGGTGGCACATCTGGACCCGGCCAAGCAGGCACTGGCAGCCGGGTTCCTGACCAGCTAGTGCTTCAACATGCACAATTTTCGGATGACAAATTGAAAATCATTCAGGAGGCCCTCAACTTGGGCCTAGTATAAGAGTAAATGGACTAGGTTCTGCCATTGGGCTTGTTTTTAGGGTCTGGACCCTGCCACCTGTCCTCTGTATGACGTACTGGCTTTTTAAGCACACCTGGCTCGTTCTGGAGATCAGGTGGATGCTTACCGCACTCATTTGGCAGCCATTGCGGCTTACAAGAATTCCCTTGAGAATGTGTTTTCTGCAGCCAACCCAGTGGTTAAGGCCCACCTGAAAGGGTTGTCGGAGGTGTATAAGGCACACCCGCTCTGGTGCCCCAAAGGTGGGTCTTGCAGCTTTGCAGCGCAAGTCTTTTAAGCTGATGCCTCTGTGGACATCCGCTTGGTGACACTAAAGACGGTTTTACTGGTGGCTCTCTCTGCGTGCAGGGTTAGTAAGCTGCAGGCATTGCCCTCGTAGGAGCCCTTTACCATGTTTCACAACAACGTCATCTTGCGCACTCACCCAAAACATCCTGCCCAAGGTGGTCTCTCCATTTCGTCTGAATCAGGCGATCTGCCTTCCAGTGTTCTTCCCGAACCCACAGTCGGAGGCAGAGAGGGCCCTGCGTTTCTTGGACCTCAAGAGGGTCCTCAAGTTTTAGCTCTTGGACGGAATCCTTCAGAAAGTCTGAGGCATTGTTTGTGACTTTTGGGGGTCCCCCCCAGCTGTAAGGCTTCCATCGCCCGATGGATGATTCAGGCCATTTCGGAGGCCTACACGACCATGGGCAGACCTGTTCCTGAGGGGATTCATGCCCATGTGATCAAAGCCACGGCCACGCACGGCACGTTTCAGAGACCTGCTTCTTGGGATGTCATCAGCAAGGCGGCTACTTGGTCCACTCCGTCGGCCTTCTGTAAGCACTACTCACTGGACACTAGCTCCAGGCGCGATGCCGAGTTTGGTCAGGTGGTTCTGAAGAACCTTTTTTACTTAATCCTAGATATGATGCAGGTTATCTCCTCCCTGTCTTCTTGTTCGGTGGAATCACCCACAAGGTTGGAGGAAAGTGGACGGGACACATGAGTAATTCAAGTTACTCACTGTCGTGACAAGGGTACTCGTAGTACATAGTTCACTTTCTGCCATACGTCCCACCCACCTTCTCCCGCTAGTATGCCAATGGCTAATGGGTGTAGCCAGGTATCTAAGCGTCCAATGTGTTTAAAGGGGACTGAGGTGAGGTGACAGGGGGCGGGGCCTCGGCCAGCCATTCCCACGGCTGATGCCACACCCCTGCACGCTATGCTAAATTTAAAGGGGAAGCTCAATTTTTTTCTGCCAAAGGTTCTGGTGCCTTCCCCATGTTGGGCAAACCCCACAATGATGGAGGAAAGGGGACTATTGACTGATTACTCTAGACACTACGCTGAGTAGCTTTAATTTATTTACAAATCAATATTTTTTAACTGTTCAAGAGCCAAATTGTTTCACAGTTGCTGGGTTTCGTACATTGAAGTCATAGGAGCTAGTATAGCTGATTTGTACATTGCTGTTCTAAATGTAAATTTTTTGCAGACACTGGTTACATACAAATTGCAAGTGTGTTATGTTTTGATATTGGTTTAACATGTTGAACTTTTCACAAAGTCGCAATCCCCAATTTAATAATCCTTGCTATATACTCCTACACTATAATTCTGCAACACAAAACGGGATGTGTGTATTGTTAAAGCTCAAATGTATTTAAATAAAAGAAAACCAAGGGTGGTCTCCTTACTTTATGCATTGGAAGTCAACCCAAACAGGTACACGCAGTGCTCTAGATATGATTTAGAAGTGGGAATATTTCGCTCCCTATTTTTTATTTTTTAAAGTTGGGAGTAGACCTTTTTTAGGGAGTAATAATGGAAGTCCAATTTCCAATGGTAAAATATAGGTGGGTAAAAATGTTTAAATTGTAAAACAGAAATGTTTTCATAATTTCTTTGCGCCTAGTTATCGGTGCATGTAAGAAGATACAGGTTTACTTCTTTCCATCAGGCAGTAATAATAATTGATTCTTCCTGTGGTAGTATGTGCACTACTGGTCCATGCATATCTATGCAGCTTTGTGGGTGAAAGCAATTTTTTTGTTCAGTGTACTCTTACTCCATATTTTTTATTTTTTGAAAGTATTTGGCTATTTTTAGGAAGTAAAAGTGGCTGATCACACCCTTTATCTGTAGGGCTGGGTACATGAATGTTGAGAACGTGTATACGCACGTAGAGTTGACCTGTATGCGACAGTCTCAATACATGAAATACTCACATTCAGTTCCTCTAGATGAAGTGTTATTTTTTAAATATTAAATGTCCTGTATTACAAAATAAGATTTACATCCTACAGAATACTTCAATGATGGCGTTGCCGTTTATCAGCCAGTGTATAAATGCTTTCTCTTCAAACCAAGCGTTGCATTTCTGTTGATATTTTATGATGACCTATTGAAGCACTTTGTTTTCAAAAACAAGTATTGGTATTATGAGAAAGATTGCACAGAAAGCTGACATTTATGTAACCACGTCCAAGTGAATGTCCCCCTCTCCCAGTGTGAATTTGGAGCAGTGGGTTTCTGCCATATGTGCATGCAATTTGAAAATTTTGGTTTAATTCTACAGGTTATCCGATAACATTGGGAGTCCCAAGAAGTGATTACGTTGCAGTGTATGATATTTATATTTAAATAAAATAACATAGTACCATTGAAAAGCCAAAAGTTGTGACTTATCAATGTTACCAACAGTTATGACTTAAGGATGTTGACGGTTTTTCTTTGTTTCAACGTGGTCAGCATCCAAAGTAATGTTTGGTTTCCAAATGTGTGGTTTGCCCTGTGGGCATTGACTAGCATTGCTGTTTGTTGAGAGAATTTTCATAAAATTAAAACTGATAAAAACATTTTCGAATGGATTGTGTCCTCCCACGTATTCCTCATCTTTGATATTCGTATCATCAGCTTTGCCGCTTTGGGAAGAGAAAATTCCACACCACAGGGCGCTGTGCTCGATGTTGTGGCGTCGATGTCCCTCGAGGGTTGCTGTAGTGCGTCCACATCATACATAATATAAATAGCTCGAGTCACGCCCGTTGGCTTCTGTTCGGTTTTTACAATAGCTTTCGCTTTGTGTGTGTGAATGGTGCTTCAGTCTTTGTTAAAGATGTCATCTTCAAATCTGTGGACCCCAAAAACTAGCTTTAAAAAATGCCAAGATTGCGGGAAGAAAGTGTCCATCACTGATCCCCCATCGCGTCTGCTTGTTGTGCCTGGGTCCCGACCATTGGACGGATGACTGCGGGTCCTGTCAGGCCATGACAGGAAAAAGCTCTCCAGGAATGACGAGGTAAATTGGCAATGGAGAGGGAAACTTTGAAGGATTCTTCGAAGAGGAATAAATACTCCGGAGAGTCTAGGGATTCGACCGGGTGTAAGTCGAAGAAGTCCTGATAGGAGTTGGTCGCAGAAATCTTCGCCTTCAAAGAAGGGGAGGAAAAGACGGAACCGGCCTCCGTCTTCTCGTGACTCTACAAGGGTGATGACTTGTCCAGTTAAACATGATTCCCCAAGAAAATGAGAGGATTTCAGAGCCTCAATGATGCAAATCTTCGAGAATGCGGCCATGACCTCCTCGAAATCGCTGTGTGAAGACCATACCCCATCTCATCCTTTGGATGACAGAGGAAGGTCAGAGACTACTAAACGCTCTAAATCCAGCGAAAAATCGTCGAGGGTACCTGCCAGACAACCTTCTCCGGTACCTCACAAAAAGATAAAGTCGACAAGCCTATCAGTGCATAAATCGAGGGCTATGCCGGATAAAATGGCGTCCGGTTCCAAACCTCCTTCGACACCAGTGTCGAGGCCCTCGTCGACAATAGTCTTGAAGGTTTCGTCGACACCTTTATCGACGACTCTGTTGCCTAAGGCTCCTTCGACTTTGTCGAAGCCAGCGTCGACAACAGTGACACCCCTGTCGAAGACGGCGTCGATTCCTGTTGCGTCATCCACGCCATTACCAAAACCACATTCAGTGTCTCAACCCACGGATAAAGTTTATACCCATTTACCAAGGAAAGACTTTTTCCAAGTCTATGACTTCTATTTATGAGGAGGAGCTATCCTCTGAGGAAGATTCTTTCCCATTTGGGGTGACATATGGGACAAAAGATGTGCCGGAGGAGCTGGTCGACCCAGAATCGAAGAGGTCTGACCTTTTTGACCGTTTACAGACAGCTAGTGGCATTGGCACTTGACCAGAATTTGGAGTTTAACCAACCTGATCCAACAGATCATGCTGATTCAGCATACAGGAATGTTATGAATAGGGTTGTGGAGTTCATGGGCTTGAGCAGGAACTCTCCTACCTACGAACAAGATGACATGGCTGATATTCTGAGCCAGGGCCCTTAGAGAGATCCAGTGCTACCTTTCCATACAGCCCTTCAAAGGAAGGTTATGTCCAACTGGGAAACCACAGAATCTGGACCGAGAGTAAATCTACATTTTTTTCAAAGTATAGACCTTCATCCACTGATCCGGACTATTTAACTAAGCACCCTACACCTGAAAGCTTAGTGGACCAGGTAGCTACATCCACCAGACACTCTGCATATCCCTCTATTCCCCGGATAGGGATGACAAGAAAATTGATGCCTGGGCTTGCAAGATTTTATTCATCTAACAGTATGGCTTTAAAATCTACCAATGTTGCGTGTAGTCTTTTGAGGTTTATTTACAGCCTGTGGGACTTTTAGCATGGTGGCTCAGCACATTCCGGAAGGCGACGAATGTGACGGCTTCCTGGCTATTGTGAAGGATGGAAAGGAGGCAATGTGGGAGAGTTTCCAGTCAGGACTGGAGGCTGCTGACGGCATCAGCAGGTCCATGGCGTCTAGCGCAGTGCTAGGCATGTTTGCGTGGCTGAGGAAGTCTGTATTTGCACTGGTTGTGCAGGCCAAGCTACTCAATATGCTCTTGGATGGCTTTAGGTTATTTGGCAGCAAGGCAGATGAGAGTGCAGAAAAGCTGCAGACCTCGCGCCTCCATACGTCAACTTCAGCAACACTCCAACTCGGGCTCCTCTTCCTGGAGGTGGTCGTCCTTTTCGTTTGTATTCCTCATTTGGAAGGGGAAGAGGACAGGCTAATCAAAGAGGACAAAAAAGATTCCCCCATGGTGGCCGAGGAAAGGGCGCTTGATCAGCCCCAGCAGCGGCAACTGTACCCTCAGCCGCTTCTGCAGCAGCCTCTAAGCCACTCTGAGGTCTTGACCCACAAGACCCCGGTGGGAGGAAGGATCTCTCAGCATGTGAAGAAATGGCAGGGCATTACTTCAGATGTTTGGGCACTGGAAACGGTAGCCCATGGTTACTGCCTTCTTTTTCAGAAAAAACCTCTGGATCATCCACCGGGAGCCAACTCTGTCAAATTTCAGGATCCGTTCCTTGTGCAGGAAATGTTAACCGTGCTAGAGAAAGGTGTAATAAAACATGTACCTGTAGCAGAGAGGAACAAAGGTTGGTATTCCCCTTATTTCCTAATTCTCAAAAAGGACGGAGGATTGGGACCCATCTTGGACTTAAGAAATTTGAACAAGTTCCTCAGGAAGGACAAGTTCAGGATGGTAACCCTTTCTCAGATCCTTCAGGCTCTCCAACTCCAAGACTGGTTGGTATCATTGGACCTTCAGGATGCTTAATTTCATGTGCCAATCCATCTCAAGCACATAAAGTACCTGAGGTTCGCGATTGGCAATTCTCATTTTCAATTTTGAGTTCTGCCATTCAGGGCTGACCTCCGCCCCAAGGGTTTTCACCAACCTGATGGCGGTAGTGGCAGCAAGTCTCAGAAGAGGGGATTTCACGTCTACCCCTACCTGGACTATTGGTTAATCAGGCCTCGTTCACCCGAACAGGCCCATGAACATCTGAGGATCACCTGCCACTTCCTGTAATTAAGAGAGAAGCCCAGTTTCTGAAGGAAGTCCCATATGATGCCATTCCAAAGACTCCAGTTCATCGCAGCGGTCTTGGATACTTCCTCGGGGAAAGCCTCGCTTTCCGAGGTGAGAGCTCAACACATTCTGCAGATGGTAACAAAATTCCAAAATGCCCAGCGTCTAACAGTCCTGTGTACCCCGCAGTCCCATTCCATGTCCCTTTGTGGGATTTAAATTTAGTATTAAAATTCCTTGCATACATTACTTTCGAACCTTTGCATTCTTATCCTCTAAGACTTTTCACATTTAAAACAGTCCTACTAGTGTCTATTACATCAGCCCACAGGGTGAGTGAGTTGCAGGTTCTCTTTTAAGCCCCCTCACACTATTTTCCATAAAGATAAAGTTACACTTAGTCAAACCTTCATTCCTACTCAAGGATAGTCTGACTTTCATTTGTCTTAAAAAATCTCATTGCCATCTTTCTATTCTCCCACTCATGCAGGTAAGGAGGAAGAAAGGCTTCACAGGCTGGACACAAAAAGGGCTCTCAGCTTTTATATATCTAGACTTGCAAAATTTCGACAAAAGTGACCAACTTCATTTGTTATACCGGCCAGAAATTGGGCATGGCAGTAACGAAACAAACCTTATCCCAATGGATAATTCTGGTAATTGGTGAATATTACAAACTGGCAGGTAAAAAACCCCCAGAGGGGCTAAGAGCTCACTCCACTAGGGGTATGACAACTTTGACAGCTCTTCGAAGGGGTGTCCCGGTGCAAGACATCTGTGCAGCGGCCAACCGGTCATCTATGCATACTAACACTATTTAGATTCCATGTCATCCCTAGGAGGGCTGTTTGCTAAGGCCGTTCTTCATACGGTCCTTGATTAGGGTTAATTGATACTTCCCTCCTCCAAATGTTTACTTCTTTGGGAGTCTCAAAGAGGAGGAATATGTGGGAGGACACAATCCATTTGAAGAAAAGTTACTTACCAACTGTAACGTTCTTTAGACTGGATGTTCCTCCCACGTATATTCCTCATCGACCCTCCCAGCCTACCCCGCTGTACAATTTACGTGATTTACACTCTCAGTTCCTTGAGAGCTTGTGGTCTGGGGTGCGCCAACTCAACTACTCATTTGAGGACATCGAAAAAATCAACTGAAGCCAACGGGCGCTGCTCCAGCTATTTATACCATGGAGGACGTTGACGCACTATGGCAGCCCTCGAGGGACATCAGTGCCACGACATCGAGCACAGCGCCCTCTGGTGTGGAAAATTGTTTTCTGAAGCAACAAAGCTGATGATGCGAATATTAAAGATGCGGAATACGTGGGAGGAACATCCAGTCGAAAGAATGTTACAGTTGGTAAGTAACTTGTTAATTTTCAGTATTTTAATGACTGGGAATAGGATTTTTATTTGCTCTAGTTACTCTTGGTTGTATTTATTTCTCCACTTTGGTTTCTTCATTTGCACTTTCTTTGTGCACGATTTCTTCTTTTCCTCAATTTGATTTTGACCGAATAATTGTTTTTTTTTAATGGAGGCGTCTCTCCCTCTAAGCCTTACCCCATCGCCTCAACCCCTAACCCACACACATTGAACACATTATTTTTTAGTGCATGATGAAAATAAAAATTGAGTAAAAACGCACAGGAGCACACAGGGAAAGAGTCACGAAAAATAAACGTGGTGCACTCGGAATGTGCTATAGGCAATTGAATTAAACATTATAATTAAAGTGATTTCGATTTTTTAATGTTTAGTTTGCGGTGTGTACACAACTTTTAAGTTAATTAAAGTTGATATAAACAGCTTTTGTTTACTTTGCAATGAGTTTATGCTATTGTGTAGGGTTGCGGTGTGACGTTTGAGTTATAAGGGCACATTCTACTTGGCTGTGTGTGCAATGTCGTTTTGAATATGCCCTGTGGTATTGAAGCTTTAAAAATTGCAGATCGTTTTACACTTATAGAGTGCATTGCAGTTTTGCAGTGATGAAAATTACTTCTCGAGTTTAAAGGAATCTGCTCAATCGCCAGTAGATGGCAGCATCATTCCTTCCTTTGGCAGACAACTGCGAGATGCTGAGCCTGGCTCTTGTCTTTATAGTTTTTCATCGTTTCTGTGTAATGCCAAAAGGCTTTTATTTTAGCTTTTGAACATTACCAGAAAAGACATCTACGAAATTGGATGGGTTGTGTATCAATCACAGACGAGGCAAGAAAGTTGTAGTTTAAGAAATGTAACTTTCATCTGCCTGTAATCTGAATTATTCTCAGCTCATGCTTTTACTTATTTGTTCAGCGCTGCTGTATATCTTGGGTGTACGTTTTTATTTTACTTGTAATACACAACGTGCATTTTAGGACGTTTTTTTTTCGAGGGATAACCTAGACTGCAGTTCCATTTCCAATTTAGTGCAGTTTGTCTTTTACCCTCTAGGCGGGGGGAGGGCGGACATGGCCGGGAATCTGCTCGGACTGTGGTGTGTTACCGGCCATGTCGGCACCTCTGCCATGGGGGTGGAAGCCCAGTGCTTTAAGTGGGGTAAGAAATTGAGGGGGGGGCTCGTTTGGGGGCGTGGCTTCCACTGTGGGCGTGGCCTACAACGTGCACAAGTCATTGTAAGGTGCGCATACAAATATATAAAGGTATGTGAGCATTTATATATTTGTATGCGTACTACTATGGTTTTTGTACCTTTCAAGCTTTATAAACCTACCAATGTCACGTATTTCTATGTTTATAAAAAGGTGGCTTGAAAAGTGCACAAACCATAGTAATTTACGCACACTTGTGTGCTTACCTTACTATGGTTTGTGCACTTTTCAAGCCACCTTTTAGAAGCATAGAGATTTATAACATATTTCTATGTTTATAAAAGACGACTTGAAACGTAAACAATTCAAGGCATCTTTTATAAAGCGTTGAGGACGGACAAAACCCGAGGTGGCTTTGTCCATCGACAAAGCTTTATAAAAGATGCCTTGAATTGTGCACGTTTCAAGCGGTCTTTTATAAACATAGAAATATTTCTACGTTTATAAAAGATGGCTTGAAACGTATACAATTCAAGGCATCTTTTATAAAGCTTTGCCGATGGAGAAAGGCGCCTCGGGCTCCGTGATCTCTGCTCAGAGCAGATAGATCACTGAGCCCGAGGCGCCTTTCACCCTCTGCAAACCCGCGGGCTCTGTGATCTAATCTGCATATTAGATCATGGAGCCCGCAGGTTCACTGAGGGTCAGTGACCTGGCGAGGGCAAACAAAGGAACTGTAATTTCCCTGATGACCCTCAGATGAGTTCTGAAGAACCTTTTTTACTTAATCCTAGATATGATGCAGGTTATCTCCTCCCTGTTCTTGTTCGGTGTAATCACCCACAAGGTTGGAGGAAAGTGGAGGGGACATATGAGTAATTCAAGTTACTCACTGTCGTGACAAGAGTACTCGTAATACATGGTTCACTTTCCGCCATACGTCCCACCCACCTTCTCCCGCTAGTATGCCAATGGCTAATGGGTGTAGCCAGGTATCTAAGCGTCCAATGTGTTTAAAGGGGACTGAGGTGAGGTGACAGGGGGCGGCGCCTCAGCCAGCCATTCCCACGGCTGATGCCACACCCCTGCACGCTATGCTAAATTTAAAGGGGAAGCTCAATTTTTTTCTGCTCATTTTTTCCAGATGAGGGGTCATCAGGGAAGTTACAGTGACTGACAGAAGTGCCAGCCAGCCTCAGCGACGCTGTGCCTGGCTGGCACTTCTGTCAGCTCGCCTGAAATTAAACTGGCGGGCGCATCTCCCGTCGCGGCTGCGGCCGCGGCGGGATAATGCATCCCGCCAATGTTGTGTGGGATGGGGGGCCCCTGCAGGGCCCTGGCTCAGTCCCACTTTTTGGAGACTGCCGGGGCATAGCCCCGGCCCACTTTAAGCACTGTGGAAGCCACTTGTACCCCGCGGTTCATATGGGGTGCAATTGTGTTTTACCCTCTGGAGATTCTCTGCTTGCGCAGCCGGTCTCCTGAGGGATGGAGAGAAAAAAAAGATGCCCCCCACCAAATCCCTTTTCCATTTCTATGGTGGCTGTGATTGGTAGGAGCGCAGGGACCGGGGCTCAAAGCGCTGGTCCCGCACAGTTGGTTTTGGGGCTTGAGGGGTGAGGCAACAGGGAGAGACTTCTTGTTACTTCCCCACATAAAAAAGAAAAACATGGGGAAGGTCCTCGTGTCTGGAACAGCGGGCAGAGAATGTATATTCTTGCTGGCTGTTCCAGCCATCTGATTGGCCAATGCCCTTCCCCAGGTTCGTATTTTAATTCATAACCTCCACTGGCATCACTGCACACAATTGCATAACTCCTTTTTAGATAATCTATACACATCGATCCTCCCTAATTAGGGGAGAAATTTGAGGAGACATTCTGTGGCCAGAAATGCTTCTTTTCTTTTCGCCTACTGAAACGTCAACGTAAATCACTCAATGAATGCAGTTCTCCCCATTTGTCTCAAGCTCTCCCACTTGTGTTCCCTAACGTTGGTATGTATGAAATACCTGGCATGTAATGTTTAGGGACATTACCCTATACACTGTGGAAAGGGCATGTTCGGAAGTCTAGACGGAACCAGGCCCAGTGCAAGGATATATACCGCCCCAAGCAAAGTGATGTTATTCGTGCCCACTCCCTTACAAAGCAGACCAATTGGCTACTTTTTGTACCAAAATGTGCCCCCACAAGTCTTTTTAAATTCTGCACTATTTTTGATTACAGGGCATTTTTGTTTTGGGTGAATAGGTTTGCTACTGATATCCCTTTTCACAAATGTATTCAAAACTTTAAATAAAGCAAATTAAATTATTTTCCCATTTTTTTTTTTTTTAACATGGAAATATTTCTCTCGTATGACAAATGTTTCAGCAACAATACCTTCATGGGGTGCCTTCCCAGCAAGCCCTTCAGAGGACTTCTGATGGGAAGGTCCATCTCTTGTAGAACATTGATTTCTCTTCTGTAGTCCCACTGCTTGCGGTGTCCTAGACAGACACAGAAGTGTCCTTTTGGAACACAAGCCTTGCTTGTAATAAACTGAATTGAAATTAACTAGGCAATAAAATATGGCACAGGTGGCCAGTACTGGGTGTTAACCTGCGGCCCAAGTTAACAGGACTGATTAAAAGGTGGGTCTTTAGGACGGGTTAAGGACCATGAACACCCACTATGGTCTGCTGCGCCATGGCTTTTTATCGTTGGCACTTCCTATGCTTGACATCTAGAACTGCAAGGACTTCCAATTTGGGTAAAAGTAACTACGGATGGGCGAAATTGTTACATTCCTTTCCACCACCGAATTCTGTCGGTTTGCCCTAAAGCACCGTTCCGAAACCCCCCTGCGTATCGAAACGAGCCGCACAAAGTTTCTCGTGCTGTGCGAACCTAACATGGACCAAAAAGAGCGGCACAGCGTTTTGTTTGCGGTTCGAAAAAAAAGTGCAACGTTTCTTGTGCAGCCATGCACAACTAGTATGCATCAAAAAAGGAGCCAGTGCAAAGTTTGTGCAAGTTGAGTAGTGATCAGGGAAAACCACACTGAGCTTCACGTGCCACTGCACAAAACTACCTCCGATCAGAAAAGAACCGCACAAAGTTTCTCGTGTTGCTGCATAAGAATAGCACGGATCAAAAAAATACCTGCATGAAGTTTCTCGTGTCGCTGCACGATCCTATAACGAATTGTAATAGTGTGCAACGTTTCTTGTGTTGCTGCACGAAACTAGCATGTGTAAAAAAAAGACGTGTGCAAAGTTTCTCATCGTGCTGCACGAACAACCAACAAGGGAGCCAAACGCCACAGTCTGCGCGAAACAGCAAAAAAGTGCAAAATGTCAGTGGCGGCGGTACCATAATGAACAGGTGGAAGCTGATTCCGGTGCCAATTATGCACTTTTTGCTTCGCTGGTGGAAATGTGTCATGGTATCCATAGGAATGATTGTGGGTGCGCAGGCCACACAGTACCTTAACCATTTCTATGGCCTAGCTCAGGAGCTTCAAGGGAGACGTAATGCCAGGAGTAGATCACAATAGCTAATGTCTTTAGGGTGTTTGGCTGGGCCGAGGTCCTGGCGGGACGTTTGGGTTGAGAGAGGGAGGCTGGGAGGTGGCACCAGCTTGTAGTGCATACCTGCCTAACCTCTGGGTTAAGTCTGGGGCGACTGGGTTTTGCGCTCTTCTCCGAGTCTCCGGGGAAGAAAGTGGAGTCTCCTGGTTTTCAATCCTTTACTCAGGTCTGTGATGGTCTGATCGTCAAACATGCTTTCTAAAGTAAAGTAAGAAGAAAGAAGATATCGCCACCTTGTGGCTATAATAGAACATCAAATATACAGAAACTTCGAAGAAATATATATAAATGAATAAACTAAACTAAATAACCTTTCTTCTAACATAGAGGAAACAGACATTATCTATTTCGGTGTTTTGTGTAGTGCACAGGCGTCATTGGTATGACTTTGGAGCATATAGAGGCATTTTTTCCTGTTGCAAAGCGTTCTAACATAATTACTCAAAGCAATGTAGTGGTACAAGTCCCAGTCCCAGATACAACTTAGAGGCTGGAAGACCGTCGCCGAATGCAATGGTGTGTGGCACTGTAAAAATTGTAAATGCATTTTTGAAATCACAGTCCTGGTTTCGTTTGGTGCAGTTTTGTGCACATAGCCGATCAAACAATCAATTCAGTTTAAGGGACTGGAGGAATTAATTTAGTGCAAAATAGGTAAATAGCTGCTCAGACAGCACAGCGAGTAGAGGCTTGCTTTGAGATCCGCAGAGCCTGCCGACGCAGGTTCCAATCCCGGCAGAGGCAAACTCAGCCTTTCATCCTTCGGAGGTCGATAAATGAGCACCACACCGTGTAAGCAGCGCTCAGATACCTGAGGGTTTGTGGCGCTATATAAATGCAAAATTATAATTATTAAACTTCTTTATCGGAGGCAGCTGTGTGGTGCGTGGATTATTATCGAAATGGGTGTTCTACTAAACATCACATGTATTGCAGTGCACTGTGAAGTACGAACTGCAAACTTGTTTCTAATGGCAGATACAACTGAGTTTTCTTTTTTGACATGTTGGCAGTCTTATGCGTGTGGGTGGAATCTTATGGAATTGGGCAGAGTCTTTTGTGGCTATGGGCGGGGCATACCTCTCAGGATTTTTTGATTTTTAAATGTAGGCAGGTATGGTGCAGTGTGGACTTTCACGGGTGAACACAGCCCGCATTCCACACTACCGGATTGGCTGGCGACTCCTAGCAGGCGCTAATCTGTTAGCAAACATCCTGAGCTGAATGTATTACAAGTTTTAATCGGCTTCTAAAACTATTAGTCTAGAACTCGAGTTTGTCTGCATAATGCTGTGGTGGAGCCTTCTGGATCGTCCAGGAGTTCAAAGTGGGTGGGGGCGCATTTTGTTTGTATTGCTTTGCTGTCATAAGGCTTTGTGAAGAGAACATGGAAAGGTAGAGCGACCCGGGCACCTCAAAATCGGGCTCTTGATGTAGGTCGTGGCGATAAAAAAAAAACTGGTATTCAAAGTGCGTTTGTATTTTGATGGGCAGGCGCGTTTCTGGAGTTTGAACATTTTTTGTTCATATGCAATGCATAGTCTGCCATCTGGTGGTTTGACTTGAGGTTTAAGTGGTTTACCCACAGAGAAGTCTGGTGTTCTAGTTCACCCGCTATTTCCCTCGGGTTTTTTTTTTCTTTTTTTCCTGCCATTGGTTCGGTCACGCAGATAACTCGCCCACCATTCAGCGTATGACTTTGGCACGGAAACCGATGCATTGTCTAATTCAACATATGGACAAGTCAAATGAGAGTTTATTGCATTCTTAGTTTTGAGGTTTCAAACCCCAGGTCGATGGCCCCCTTTCTAACGTTTTGCCCGAAGTGCACCTACACATTCTCCTGGACTGACGCCCATTAGGAGTGTAATCACTGTCCTTAAAACCCCAAACCCTTTGCTGACAGCAATGCTGCGCATCATATGCCAAGGGGGCGGGGAAAGCAAAGACTTATCCAGCGCAGGTTCAGAGGTAACTCATTTCTGAAAATCGATTCAGTAAGGGAAGAGGAGCAGCAAGACAAGACTTCTAACTTGGGGACAAGCCACTCCACAAACAGTTTGTCACTGGCCCCTTCTGGATTACATACACTCTCAGTCGTACCTCCCAGTTCCGGACAGATCCCGGTCGTAGTGGTCCAAAAGGTAAAGCAACAAGGCATGCAAAGAATGTGCCGAGTACTACCCTGGCATCCAAAGAGGGCACTCTGTGCCAAAAGACCAAACAATGGTTTGGAGTTCACAGATCGAAGCCCAGCATTGTGATGAAATGGCTGCTTCGCTGGACTACAGGAATGTGTAGTGGCTAAACTGCCTACTCAGCCCCACACTACTGCTAACCGAACAGTGACGCCAATCATAAAGGTGAAACGGGCACAGCCGAACGAGTATACCTCCTTCACCTCTTTTGGTAGTGCAGGCCAAACTCTTCTGGAGGGTTGTGAGGCGATACAGTTGTAACACAACAGTGCAGTGATACCAAAATAAAAAGTGTAACCAAGGTGCTATATAAAAAAAGGCAACTTTTACTCAAATTAATTGTGCACATAACTACTTAAAAACATTAAAGACCCACCCTTGTAAAGGGAACACACGGAATGGAGACTTTGGAATAAAGGGCACTCTGGGTTTGTGGCATCATTTTTCAACCAAGAGATTTCAGCACTAATGAGACGGTTCAAGGAAATGTTAAAAGGTAAATCGGCGGACTTTAAAGACACTGTTTAAGGCAGACCCGGGGGACAGGCATACCTCAAATACCTTATGTTCTTGTCTTTGGGGCTGAACAGCGTTGAGACAGGCTTTTCGGCATCAAACTGTTGGGGCACTTTCGACCCAAGCCCAGAGTTGAGTCGGGGAGCAGTGGCTCTGGGTCAGACAATGCAGTGTAGTTGGGCTACAGCTTGCGGATCGATGCTGGGGATGGCAGGCAACGTCTGGTCTTAAATGCTGGAAGGTTTACAGGACTCTGGTGCGAAGAGGTGGAGACTGGCTTGTAGTGATGGGGTGGGTTCAGCTGGCTCAATACGGCATCTGTCATGGCAATGGCCTGTGGCTCAAAGAAGCTAATAGCCAGATGGCGGTGTCTAGTTGGGTATCGTAGAAGACTGCAGGTCTCAGATGCAGAGAAAGCAGAGATTCAGAGATGGTTGAACTTCAATGTTGAGGTGGACTACGGTTCCTGTGCAGCTAGTCAACATCGAAGGTACTCCAACTGGTGTCAAGGTGGTTCAGAGATGCAGGGTTAGCCAGGGCTTGCTTCATTGGCTCTGTGGTTTCTGAGAGACACCATCCAAGGTCTCCGGGGCAATGGGAGTCATTTTCCTGTCTTCCATCCAGGAAGGATTTTAGAGCCCACTTGCAGGTTCTTGGGTAGCACCATATCATTCACAGAGGTCTTGTCCATAGCAGTGTCACTACACATGTGCCCTCGGGATGTGTATACAGCAGTGCTTGTCTCTGCCTAGGAGCCGTCTGTCTTCACCTTTATGTCAGTGGACCTAAGAATAGGCTGTATTTCCAACAGAGGTCCAGTGGATCATTTTTCCAGAATCAACTAAGGAGATGGTTTAAATGTCACAGGAGATGCTGTAAAGGGGTCCAGTCCAAGCTGTTGCAATAAGTGTCCTTTGCATTGTGACATAGCCCAAAGTGCTTTGTTTGCAGGAAATGGGGAGGACAGACAGTTGTAGAGATTCGTAGCACAAACCAAGATGGCGGAACCCCTCTCAGGCAACCTCTCCACTCCAGCTCCCCTCGCGTCCAATGTCAGCTGGCTTTAAAGAACTCCAGTCATCAGTACCCTGTTGTGGGAATGTTTTTTGTATTTCAGTGAGTCTTTGAATCACTGATTCCGAACAGATCTCGTGGGGAGTGTTCCAAGGTAGTGGTTTCCCTTCTTCCAGGACGATCAAAAGGCAGCTTCCTGGCCATTGTCCCACATTGCTGTTGTGGAGACACACAGGACAAACAGCAAATGCACATCCCTGTCGTAGCTGAACACTGCTCACCAAACGGACACTAGTAGGATATCAGATTATCAAATTACAGTAGCTATATCAGGGTGCCAAATATGCACTCTCCACTAGGTTTTTGTATGTATGTGTAGAATTGAGATGGCAAGTGACTTTGTCTGGCTGGTAGCTTGCAGCTTAAAATGTTTACCCAATGGCTGGTTATTTGTGACCCTGCACACTACCATTTAGTTTAACATGTCACAAAGTCGACAATTCTGTTTTGAATCAGAGGTGCAGACTAGTAAAAAACCACTCCTGTCTTTTGGAACTTTGTGTAAATGCACATGTGACCTTAAAACCTGCCCAGCTGCCACTACACGGCTTCTACTGGAGGTGTCAGACAATTTCAGCCCAGGCACATAAGTGCACTAGATTTATGAAAGGGAGTACACTAGACTGCTGAGTAGACTGCAGTCTCAGGCAGCCTGTGGCAGCGGAGGCAAGGAATATGGCCGAGGGCGACGGACACTATTTGAGAAGTTTGTGAGGGACTGCATCGCTTGGATACGGACAAACTCTACGTGTCGTCCGGGGGCGGCGGTGGAGGAAAAAAAGCAGAGGCCGATTTCGGAGCAGGTAGGAGGGGTTGCATAAATTCCTGTCCAGCACACTCTTCACCTAACTCTGTACAATTGTATAGTGCGAGGACAGTAAAATTGGGTGGAAACGTCCGCCTACCTCCCCTTATGCGCAACACAAGTTGGGACCACAAGAAATCGCTCCCAGCCCCACCGCTGCCAAATGGGCTGATTAAACCATCTTTGACACTTGTAACGGGGGGTGAAATCAACCCCGCGACACAGGCCCCGCCAGCCGCCCACCTTAATTTACACTTAAATCATACCATTGCGACCGCTTGACAAAACAAAGTCCCGGAGGAGTCGAGTGTGTCAGCAATGAACATTGGAACTTGCAACCAGAAGATGCCACCTCTTTCTTCTGAATTGCATCAAATAGGCACGACTATGACCTCAACAGAAAACAAAGCGACTACAAACTGCAATGATTCAATGGGGGAAAAGGTTGACACGCCTCTTGCGATCCCCAAATCTAGAAGAGACCTCTTGGGTGATGCAAACACCCGGGTTTCAATACAAATTGAAATACACCCGTCAATTGAGAGAGACGACTTGATCAGCCCTCAAAAAGACCAAACGGCTTCATCTCTCCAGCCATCGGAAAATGATTTTTCTGCAACACCGGTGTCATGCCGCCGACTCGCAGACGCCACTGGCGGCTGTGGAACGCTTGGTGCTGGCAGCGCCATTGAGTAGTTCCGTTTTGCCCTTCTCACTTCCTGGTTAGCGTTCTAGTCTTTTTGTTTTCTGCCTTCTCCGTATCCATATTTAACCCGCCCTCTTTTCTGACTCGGTGCGTTGCAACTTTTGCCTTTGCTCCGCTGCTGTGTTTTTTCTTGCTTGTCCTGTTATTGACCCGCTCAATAGTTTGCCTTCTCTCTCTTCCTTCCTTTTTTCCCCCCTGGTTCCTGAGTTTCCCGTTTACCTGCTTCTCCAGCATGGGGTCTGGCATGGATTCACATGCTCATGAATATTACCCGTCATCAGGCTGGGAATCCTCGGTAAAGAAAAAATCAGTATCAGTTTCGTTTCTGATCTGTCTTTCTTAGTAGTAACCAATCACTGATCTCTGGGTCATACTGCCCCCAGCCAATGACTGCCCTCTCCCTAAGCCCCGCCTCTGGCAGCCATCCTCAGATTTTTACCGCACGCTCAAGTGTTGGGAGTCCTTGTGTTTAGCTCAAGTTTTTTTACTGCGTTTTCACGTTTTTTCAGGATATTTTCTCATTTTTTTGGTTTAATTGAGCCTCAAGCTCCACCGTTTCTACTTCCGATAACGGGGACCCGTTTCGGAATTCTTCTACGCCCCTCAAAGGTGAGGTTTTCGTCGAGTTTACACTTCTTGGAGGATTCCGGAAGATCTGCGGCCTACCTCAACGGACATGGCCCAGGACAAAGGGAGCTCGACGCCCGGATCCACGCTGTTCAGGAACTGCCCTGGATTCGGATTATATAACGTTTTCAAGGAGGACGAGCATTCGCGATGTCTCTACTGCCTCCATGGGGACAAGACGCACGTGGAGAAGGACTGTGCGTTGTGCAAGAACCTTTCGGAACGGACCAAACAAGATCATCATTCCCGCCTCGCCACCTGGCTGGAGAAGGACACAGCAAGTGAGAAGGCGAAGAAGTCTGAGCGGGCTTCTAAGTCCTTTGAGGGCGCCCTGGCGACGGGGGCCCAACAGAAGGCCAAGCACCGCAAGTCCGCGGGCTCCGGGAGCGCCGAAAGTTCAGGCTCTTCGGTTGCCAAGCAGGGCACTACTTCCCCGGCACGTTCGACCACGAGCCAGCGCTCTGGTTCGGGGAAGAGGAAGTCCGAGAACCCAGGTAGGCCGCTGGAGCAGACCCAGTCGATCTCGAAGGAGGAGCGAGGCGTTGACCCTCCCAAGGCCCAGGACGCACCTAAGGTGGTGAGGGCCTTGATCCACGCGGCTAAGGCCTCTACCTAAGTGGTCTCTGCGACCCTGGCAGAGCCGGCTGAGACTACGCCAATGGAAACGGCCTCTGGGCCCAGAGTATCCCTGCGGAGGGAATCCTCTTTCCAGCCCACCGCTAAGACCCCCGTGAAGCCCTCGGCTGAAAAAGGGGGGGGGGGGCGGTGGCCGTTACAGACTCAGAATCAGCCTCTGAGGAGGAACTGGTGGAGACCGAGAGCGGCCTCAAAGAAAGGTCCATAGGCCTCAACGAGAGGTTCATAAACCTCAACGAGAGGTTCGAGAAGGTTCGATCCCAGGGGACGGTCCCTGCTGACGTGATCGAAGATAGCGACGAGGACGATGAACAGGGCCCAGTGGAGCGGCCATCCCGTCCGTCGCAGCCATTGCCCGAGCCCCGGGATAGCTCGGTGGCCATTTTGTTGGCAATCCAATCCTTATGTACCGAGATGAGGACGAGATTACCACGGACCCCGACGGAGGATACAGAACCGGGAAACCCTCCAAACAAGCGGAGGAGAGTCCACCCCTCTCCGCCCTTCGTGCCCGCGAGGCCGGTGGATCCCTCATCCCCCTTGCCTGGAGAGGATACGGGGAAGGACGACGACGGCAGCAATGACACAGCGAGGGTAAGAAGTTGGACTCTATGGACGACGAGTCATCTCGGCGGCGACGACGATTAAGGCGGCCAAAGCCTTAGCGATCATGGCCCGCTACGACAGGGAGCTCTGGTTCAGGATAGCTCCCCTGCTAGATTTCCTGCCTGATGACAAAAGGGCGGAGGCCCTAGAAATTCTGCAGAAGGGCGAGGTGGCGTCGGATCACGCCATTACGGTGGCAACGGACATTGCTGATACCGGATTTCGCCAACTGGGCAACGGCGTTTGCCTCCGACGACGAGGATGGCTCAAGGTGACACTTTCGCCAGGACGTCCAGGCCAGAGTGTTGGACATGCCGTTCGACGGCAACAACCTCTTTGGTAAGACGGTGGATGAGTCTCTACAGGCCATCAAGACCGACTCGGAGACAGGCCGGGCCCTTGGGGTGCTTCAGCAGCGACGGCCCTTTCGGAGCTCTGGAGGCAGACACAGTGCCTCCAAAGGATCCAGCGGCGGCTCCTCCACCTACCGCCAGGCGGCCCGCTCCTCTTCCCAGGAGGCCTACAGAGGTCGCAGCAAGCAAGAGGATTCCCGCCGTCGTCGCCAAGGAGGCAAGGCCGCTTCCAGGCAAGACTGACCCGGCCGGGTGGTCGGACCCCCACCGAAGCACCCCAGTGGGAGGCCGACTGACAAAGTTCATCAGGGTGTGGGAGTCCATCTCCACCGATCGTTGGGTGTTGGACACCCTGGCCAACGTGCACTCGCTGGAATTCCTAAAGAAGTGCCCTCGCATTCCTCCTGTGGCCAGGAAGGAGAATCACGTCCCTCAACTGCTGTTGGAGGTAAAGGCGATGCTCAAGAAAGGTGCCATTGAGCTTGTCCACAGGAGGCTCCGGGGCTCTGGAGTATACTCAAGGTACTTCCTCGTCAGGAAGAAGACCGGCGGTTGGCGCCCCATCCTAGACCTGCGTCGGTTAAACAAATACATCAAGGTGCAGAAATTCAGGATGGTCACCCTCCAGCACGTACTGGGACAGCTGGAGGAAGGGGACTTCCTATCGTCGCTGGACCTGGAGGATGCTTACTTCCACATTCCCATTCTAAAAAGGCACAGGAAGTTCCTCGGGTTCGTGATTCAAGGACGCCACTACCAATTCAGAGCCCTACCGTTCGGATTAAAGTCGGCACCCAGGGTTTTCACAAAGTGCCTGGCACCAGTGGCGGCGCGGCTGCGCTTGCAGGGGTCCACGTCTACCCCTACCTGGACGACTGGCTAATATGGGCAAGGTCAAGGGAACTCGCCGTCGATCATAGGGCGAGGACCGTCCGGTTGCTCACAGAGCTGGGGTTCTCCATCAACTACCCCAAATCCCACCTGGTTCCGTCGCAAGTAGCACTGTTTTTGGGGACGAAGCTCAATACAGTGGAGCAATTGGCCTCCCCTTCAGAGGAGAGGACCAAAACCATCCTGGGCAAGGTACAGCGACTGTTGGCCACGGACGTGGCCTGGGTGAGGTCCATCAAGTCCCTTCTCGGGATGATGTCCTCATGCATCTACCTTGTACCCCTTTGCAGACTTCGGATGCGTCTGCTACAGGAGTACCTCGATGTCTGCTGGTTTCAGGCAGGGGGCTGCTTCGAGGACAGGATCCCCCTCGACGAGGAGTTCCGTCGGACGATCCTATGGTGGGGCACCCGGGCTCACCTCACGACGGGCACGGACTTTCAAACCCTGGCGTTTCAGGAGACGGTGACTACGGACGCCTCTCTGGAGGGTTGGGGGGGCCCACACCGGAGATCTCCATGCAAGAGGCCTTTGGCTCCCGGAGGAGAGGTCTCTTCACATCAACATCTTGGAGCTCGTGCAGTGTTCTGGGCGCTCAAGTCGTTCCTCCCGTCCCTCAAGGACAAAGTGGTGAGGATCTTCACCGACAACACCACCACAATGTTCTACATACGGAAGCAGGGAGGCACCAGATCCCCAGCCCTATCCAAGGAGGCCCCGGATCTGTGGCACTGGGCTGTCGCCCAGGGGATGTTTCTGGTTCCCTTCCACCTGGCAGGAATACAAAACACCATCGCCGACTCACTCAGCAGGGAGCTGCGCTCGTGCCACGAGTGGGAACTGCGCCAGGATCAAGTGGATCGACTCTTCCAACGATGGGGCAAACCCCAGATCGACCTGTTCGCGACGGCGGCGAACTCCAAGTGCCAGAGGTTCGCCAGCAGGTTCCCACAGCCGAGGAGCATGGGCGATGCTTTCTCGTTCCCTTGGGATGGCCTGTTTCTATACGCGTTCCCTCCATTGCCGTTGATGCTCCGCCTCATCAGCCAGCTTAAGAAGTCCAGGTGCAGGATGATCCTCGTCGCACCGGCGTGGCCGAGGCAGGTCTGGTTCCCAGACCTTCTGGACTTGTCAACGTCCCCGCCAGTCAGGCTGCCGGCAGAAGCGGATCTTCTCTCCAGAGAAGGAGGCGCCATTCTACACCACGACCCACAGTCGCTGAACTTGCAGGCCTGGCTTCTGCAGTGCTAGAGTTTGGAGGGTACAATATCCCGGCTGATTGCAGAGAGGTTCTTGCAAAGGCCAGGGCGTCCTCAACTCTCAAGTGTTGTGGTCATAAATGGAAGAGGTTCTCTGTCTGGTGCCGTGCACAGAAGATTAACCCTCTGCGGATTACGGCCCCTCAAGTGCTGCCGTACTTACTGTCGGTGGCCAAAGCTGGACTGGCCCACGCCTCCATAAAAATACATCTGGCTGCCATCTCCCGATATACCAGGACGACGGGACGGGCGTCCTTGTGGTCTCATCGCCTAGTAAAGGAATTTATGAAGGGACTATTCCGTTCATTCCCGCCGGTGAAGGCTCCTGCCCCGGCGTGGGAACTTAATGTGGTGCTGACAGGCTCATAGGAGCCCCATTCGAGCCTATGCATTCGGCGCCCTTGAAGTTCCTGTCCTGGAAGACAGCGTTCCTCGTGGCCATCACCTCTGCACGACGAGTAGGAGAGATTCAGGCCCTATCTTGCAAGCCTCCATACTTGACTTTTCATGACACAAGGGTAGTGCTTAGGACGCACCCCTCCTTCATGCCCAAGGTGCCGTCTGACTTCCACCTCAACGAGCCCTTGGTGTTGCCAGTTTTCTTCCCGTCGCCTTCGACGCCGGCTGAGAGGACTTTGCACTTGCTGGATGTAGCTAGAGCGCTGAAGTTCTACGTGGACCGCACGAAGAGTTTTCGGAAGAAGTCACAGCTATTTGTGAACTTTGGGTCTGTGAATCAAGGGAAGGCTCTCTCGAAGACTTCCATTTCCAGATGGCTCTCCGGCTGCATCATGCATTGTCACCGGTTGGCAAACTGACTGCTGCCCGGCCATCCGAGAGCCCATTCGACCAGAGCGATCCCTACTACCACGGCATTCCTGTCTGGTGTGCCCCTGCTGGACATCTGCAGGGCTACTACGTGGAGGTCGACACACACCTTCACAAGATTCTACTGCGTTGATCGGGACTCCAGGGGGGAGTCCAGGGTCGGCCAAGCAGTGCTGCACAACATGTTCGCTTATGGTGAGCCTGGTGAGGAGGTAAGAGATGCTTAATGTTGAGTTGTTATATTGCTTAATGTTGAGCCTGTTGCCACCTCCCGTGGTTGTGCATGTGTATACTGCTATGTATTCTTTTATTCATGAGCATGTGAATCCATGCCAGACCCCATGCTGGAGAAGGAACAAGTTACTTACCTGTAGCTGTTGTTCTCCAGCATGGGTCTGGCATGGATTCACATGCGAACCCTCCCACCTACCCCTCTGCGGCTCTTCACTTGGTCATACTGCCACTTGGCGTGCTACCAAATCTGAGGATGGCTGCCAGAGGCGGGGCTTAGGGAGAGGGCAGTCATTGGCTGGGGGCAGTATGACCCAGAGATCAGTGATTGGTTACTACTAAGAAAGACAGATCAGAAACGAAACTGATACTGATTTTTTCTTTACCGAGGATTCCCAGCCTGACGACGGGGAATATTCATGAGCATGTGAATCCATGCCAGACCCATGCTGGAGAACAACAGCTACAGGTAAGTAACTTGTTCCTTCCCTCGTTTCCTCCAGTTTTTTCCTCAGTGTTTTTTCTTCCTCGCCTTCCAGTTTGTTGTTTTTTTTTCTCCTCCTCTCCGCTCCTGTTTTCTGCCCGCAACCTTGCTCCATTATTTCTGTCTTTCTGTCTTTGTTTACAGTCTGCTTTTCTGTTATCCCTGCCTTTATGGATTTGCGGCGTTCTGCTCAACCGAGGACTGCCTTTCGCTACGGAGCCACTGGATCCTCACTGTTCGAACTTCCAGTCTACGAAGATCCGGGCCACCTTTCCATCCAACCCCAGGACTATCCGGTTCAACCATACACCCGCTACAGCATCTGATCTCTGAGAGGTTTTTTTAAGCGGCTGCTTTTTTCCTCTCCATCTGGTCCTTGCGGGAGAGAGGTCCTCTGCTTCCCTGTATAACAGGGTATCAGTGTGGCTTCTTACCGCGGAAGACCGTACATCTTCACAAGAAAGAAGAAGCCAAGGAAGAAGGTACACAAACACGAGATCTCATCAGAAGAGACAGGTGAGGAGGAAGGGGAGGTGGACATGGATATCACAGGCATACAACCTTTCATAGCTGAGCTTGATAACCGGTCGAAGATCGCCCAAGAGAGGCCAACAATAGCCCTTCTATTGAATCAATCATCCATTAGTTTGGGAAGACGTTAATTCTAAAATTTCACTTAATTCAACAAATCCACCTGTAGACAACGAGCTTTAAAATGTGGGAAATAACCATTACAAAGAGAGTAAAGGCGGCCCAGGGGTAAGGACCAAATCCACAAAACCACGAGCCAAAAAAAAGTGGTGAGAAATAATTTGAGCCGAATAAACAAACGGATCAATCAACGTCGCGGCCCCAGCTCTTACCTCTCAATACTCTGGTGAACTTTTTAAAGAAAAAAGGTTGTGTTCAATGCACGATCCCCAGTGAATTATCGGACGCCGAAATCTTGGAAGGAGTGGATGATTCGATGAATGAATCTGTAACAAATCCATCAAAACTGTTGGGATAGAATCCGATGCCAAGGGTAAGAGCGCCAAATAACACTGACAAACGGCTCCCCATCTGTAAGATGCCATTTTGGCAAACCAGCATTAACCAGCTGGAGCGTGAATCCAGTTCTATTTGGGTCTTCTAACGAGCAGGTGGAGCCCATTAAACCATCTGACCTTAATTTTGAGTAGGGAAAAAGCAACATCTACGGCTTCTCCAGTCTCTTCAGACAGTCGCGAAATAACAAGCAAAGAGAACCCCCGGATGCAAGAATCGGAGGGGGAACATGACTACATCAGACGGCCTCATCATTCGAATTCTCCAAAAGGAATTACCACGCAAAACAAAACTGCGAAGCCCAGGGGACAGACTCTGAAAAAAGGCCACAGGAGAGTAGACCAGTGGCTGCTCAGAATTCAACGCATTCAGAATCAACGCTGCAGCGTGAAACGCTCTTTACTACACCACCGCACAATAGGCGTCTGAGTGAAATTTCACAACAAAAGCCTAAGGACTCTCCAGGAAAAAACCCGACTTGTTGTCCGTTACAATAGCATTGGCTCCCTTCTGTAAGCTTTATGAAGCTCTCAATGAACCCTAAAAGATCATATCAGCATTACAGCTTTAATGTACACTAAGCTCTCATACTTGGAGGGACACATAATGGCCAAAGCAAAAGAATCTGTAAGCAAAAGGGACCAAGCAACGGACACCTTATTACTGTGCACATACGCTCAAGATCCCAATCAGAAAGATCCTAATCCAATAAACCGTGACCAGAAGTCTAAACCGACACTTTCTGTCGGTACACAGACAAGTGAACGGGAACAAAAGAAGGCCATAGTAGTAAGCCTGCAGGATGGGCCAACTGTTGACCTGACACTGGGAAATTCTGCAGGAAACAACCAAGCCACGAATGAAAGCCCAGACTCTGGCCTAAGGATCAAAAGCTCCAGTAATACTAACTTAAACAACTTAACAAACAAGGCCTTCACAAGGGGATCTAAAGGCAATGGCTGTATAGGCTTGCATCCACAGACAAACATCAGAAACAAACCACTTTTAATTAAAGATGTTGGGGAAAAGAACACCGTCAGAAAGGGGCGACGTACAAATGGCTACGTTCGCAATTTTCCCTCCGAAAGCTCCCATGAGTACTGACGACGAGTCAAGAAAAGCAATTACTAAAGATACTAGCTCCAAAAATCCACTGAGGAGATCCCACGGAAAAAGAGAGAGAAGGGGGGTGCTGCTTAAAATTCAAAACAAGACAGTGAAAAGTCCTACCCTGAGCAAAGATCAAGTATCAACATCAAAACAAATGGACAAAGAAAGGGTGTACCGACCAATTCAAGCAGATGAAGAACACGAACATTCCATCGATTTTGATTAACATGAGCCTCTACACAGTCGAAGACTCTGAATCAGAACTCGCCAACTTGGGATGCCAGAAAAGGAAAGCCGGCACTTATCAAGACAATGATCTACCATACGAACAAACAAAGAAAAAATTCACATTAGAATCTTTGGCCCCAGTGTTCTTAACGATGGAAGACAAATGAAAAAGGACAATGATCAACAAATGGAGGACTAATGACAAAAAATCCCTTATTAAAATCGACGATCAAAGAGCGAGATGGCCCCAGCAAAAGATAAACAAAGGTCTGAAAGCAAGAATTAAAAAAATACAACACATCATCACAAAGAAATAAATGGACAACCAGAAACGAGGAAAGGTGTAAAAGAGCGAGGACCAGATCTAAAGATAGACTGGTCTCACCCTGGAGAACTCAGTCGAGATCCTAGCCTGATGAGACGACCTCCTACACAGAAACCCAAGAAAATCTCTTCCGAGAGAACCTTCAAACTAGAACATGTACTAGACTCGAGTGACAGCCTCATTTTAAACAGGAGGACAATCATGAAATTAGTGAATCGTATCCTAAGCTTGAGACACCTCAAATCGGAAGATTTAAAAATCTTAGAACCTGGTCAAAATTGGCGTAACGACAGCTCCTACCTTCATATCGATTCATCGGCAGTAAAACACATGCTAAGGGAGACAACTGAGAACCTATTAATTTTGGGGTACGACCTATGAGAAATGTATACAAACAGATGTACCGAAGCCACCCACGTAAGAAAGGGAGGAAAGAGACATCTAGAAGTCCTAGGCAGAGATCGAGATCAGTAGAGAAAAAGACGATAATAAAGCAACGAGAGGAGAACCACTCACGAAAAACATCATATGAAGAGAAATATACTAGTCGCAACCAAAATATAAAGGATACTCATTCTTCGAGTAATGCAAAGGAGTCCATTGAAAACCAGGAATAGAACTACACTCCCATGTAGAAGCAAAACAAGACACTCTTCCTCCTCTACTGACAGGGAAGAATCCATAGGCTCGAGAGATCCTGAGCGCTTTCCTAAAGGCCCGATACCCACTTTGAAAATAACCTTTGATCATGACATTCGGGAAGACAACAACGGGCAAAGAACTAAGATTGAAGGTACCGTTAACGACAAAGAGGACTGAACAAAATGGTCCTGATTTCTTCGGTCTTGGCAGTGAACGCTGCTAACTAGCCATTACAAAAAAATCTACCAAGAAGACCACTCGGGCAAAGAATGGAGCGCCAAACGACCAACTGATTTTAGCCTCCTGGAACACCAGAGGGTTTGGACAACTGACTAGGCAAAGTGATGTGAACCTGGGGTGCTTCCGATGTGCTAATACTCCAAGAAACTTGGCTACAAAGAAAACCTTTTCGGTGGCTTATAAAGGCCCCAAAGGACGCCCGATGTCAGGTCTGGTAACGGCCTTTCGTTCCAGTAGTGTCTTCCACTTGATATCATCTTTATTATCTACAAAATGTATACACGCCTCACTGGTCATCTGGCAACGAACAAACAAAGAGCAAGGTAGAGCTAAAGGATAAATTGTTGTTTGTAAATACGTACTGGAACCCCAGTGCAACAAGCAACAAGTTCTTCTGATCAATGGAAAAGCTTATAGATGATGTTAACGACCTTCATCAAGTGAAGCACATCCTAATTAGTGGAGACTTAAACTCGACATGTCCAGGTATTGGAGACCCGAAGAGCAACTTAATAAGATCTTCATCTTTTTTCAGAGAGAAAGAGAGAAAGAGAGAGAGAGAGAGAGAGAGAGAGAGAGAGAGAGAGAGAGGGAGAGAGAGAGAGAGAGAGAGAGAGGGAGAGAGAGAGAGCTAAAACTTGCACTGGATCATAGACAGAACTAAACCCTAGATGTGAAAGGGAGGGACAGAGTTGCTCTATTGATCATATCTACGTTTCAAGGTCACTTCAAAGTCCTAAGAACGAAAAATAGTGACCACAATATGTTGACAACAACTTGGAAAGCACCTAAACCCTTACTTGAAAACTGCAACAGTGATACACGCCTCAAGCGGACAGAAGAGGCGATAAACCAACTAACAAGTCAATACCAAAGTTGCAGCCTGCAAGACCGGTCTGAGGGTATCCAAGAGATAGACTACCACCCACTTCTGATGGCTTTTCAGAGGCCTAAATAAATGAACAAACTCACCTCAAAGCCGACAACCCACAAGTACAATCAACAACTTGTGTCCAAAAGGAGGCTCGTATGACAAATGAAGAGGCTTGCTAAGAACAGCTACTCAATTGAAATAAAGGCCAAAGCTAAGAAATCGGAAAAGGAATACAAAAATTGGGCCAGAAACCACAGAATCGGTATGTACAATAGGATTCAGAAGCCATGCTGCGTGCAGTATGTGGCAGAAAAACAAAGCGCCTTCTGGTCCTTGATAAAATCTTCAGTAAAGAGTGCTAATGATACCCTGCAAAACAACGTGGGAGAATTGGAAGTGGATTGACCACTTCACCCTATATAAAAAAACTGGAGGGAAAAGACGATGTCCCTGAAGTGCATTCTGACAACGCCTGGGTTATCCCATGCGATACTGATTTAATCCTAACAAAGATCAAGAAGCTGAATCGCTCCAGAGCTTCTGGCCCCGATGGGGTCACCAACTTTGACCTGAAAAAGCACCCTTACGTGTGGGCCTCTTTCATCAGCAACGATTTCCAGAATTGTGTTCACTCAAGATCCATTCCAACATCTTGGAAAAGGGCAAATATAGTGCCAATTTCTAAGAAGGGTGCCAAGGACAATCCGAAACACTACCATCCTATCGCGCTCCTCAACACAATCAGGAAACTCTTTGCCTCATTCGCTCTGGATAAATTCCAGGAATGAATGGAAGAGGCTGAAATTAACGACCCTTTCCAGACTGGCTTTGTTAAGGCCACGGGCACATCGGCAAACATCCTCTTATTGAGTGCCCTAAAGGCCAAGGTCATCGAGGGAAAACCGTGAGTCTTTATGGCCTTTGTTGACCTGGTCCAAGCTTTTGATCAGGTCAACAGGGAAACATTATGGCGTAAAGTGGTTGCTTGGAAATGCACAGGGTTGGTATTCGAACCAATAAAAAGGCCCTGTGCACAGGAACATCAGTGCAGGTCAGATTGAGCAGAGCGGGACTTCTGTCAAATCGGATTAACACGGCAAGGGGTTGTGTAAAACAAGGTTGCCCCCTCGTCCTCCACCCTGTATAATTCCTATATCGCAGATTTAAGATCAGCAACCAAAAGGTTAGCTTCCCCCATCCCCCCGACCTTGGGCGATGAGAAAGTATCAAGGTTACTCTACGCAGACGATATCATCATAATGGATCAGACGCCTCTGGGGCTCCAGAGAAAACTGAACAACTTATCAGTCTTGATTAAGGGAAACAATCTAGAGCTGAACAAAACGAAAACAAAGATAATGGGCCTCATTACGAGTCCGGCGGTAACCGCGGCAGTAAAACCGCCTGGTTACCGCCAAACTCGTTTTACCATTCCGCCTCCGTGATTCCCGGAATTACCGGGGCATTACAACCCCGGTTTTCCGGGAATCACGGAGGCGGAATGGTGTTAATCCCCATTCCCATTGAGCCCTATGGGACTCGATGGGAATTGGGATCATGGAAACACCGGCAGCATCTCGTAATTCTGCCGGTGTTTCCTCGTCCGCCTGCAGGCGGGCGGTGTTAAACCCGCTACGTCAGACCTGGCGGGAACATCACCTCACGCCTGCAGGAGTCGGGATCAGGCGGTCCGGAAACAACGGTGGCGGCGGGTTTACCGCCATCGTTATTTCCGCACGCCTGAGTTATAATGAGGCCCAATGTCTTTCGAGAGAACATCAAAAAATACTGAGCGTCTGAAGTGGTTCACAGACTGAGTCGGCCTGGAAAGAGTAAAGAGCTTCAAATACTTGGGAGTCATATTGAGTACTAATCCTAGGGAGCTCCCAATGCAAGAAGCTCTGTATGACAAAACTAAAGCCTTGATTACACAGACTAAAGCAGTGAATAGAAAATACGGTTGATTTTCACTTATTCCAGTTCTGAACTTCTATAAATCTAAAGTTGTGCCAAGCATAACTTATTGAGCAGAAGCCATGCCTTACTTGCCAGACGTCCTGTGTCCAAAATTGGAGGGTCTTTTTTGGCAGAAAGTCTTGTCATTACCACAATGAACTCTGATAGCGTCAATCCGGAGAGAGCTAAGTCTACAATCACTGACTGCTACGGTAGCCTGTAATGCCGTCATGTTATACAGGAAAGTTATTGACCCCTCAAGCCCTTCAATTTTTAAAATCTTGAAGAAAGAAATGGAGGGAGAAAATACTAAAATGATGACCAAATGGGCCTTGGAGAATTACCAGCTACTGGAAACTATTGGATGCACAAAAGAAAAACTGTCTGAGCTTGACTGCATTAACACACTGGAAACGGCAGCCAAAACAAACTGACAAGAACTTTGCCGACAAGCACCAAGCTTAAACCAAACAGCAAAGTACCTGGCGAAATTTCCGGACATGGGGCTAAAACAAGTATTTCTACGGATACGATTAAACCTATTAAAAACAAACCAGATCCTTGCAATAAGGGGCGAATAAACTTCAAATCAGTGTCAGTTTTGCAAGTCCACAGGTGTAATAGAAACAATTAGACACTTGCTACTAGCTTGTCAAAGGACGCACGAGCTACGTTTAACTTATCTCAGACACATCATGTCTGGGCTGGGGATTTATGATGAAGATGAGTGGTGGTGCCGCTTAATGAGTGGAGAAAAGACTTCCTGGGTAATCGCAGTTTCAACATTTTTTCTAAATGTAGGGTTGAAAAGATTTAGAAACAGAGGAAAAGGGAAAGAAGGAGAATTCAAGACCTTGTGTCCGATTACCCTAAACAACTAGGACTGAGGATGAAGGGAAACTTTCCTTCTTTTAAAGAGGAACATCTTTCTTTTTCTCTCTCCTTACTCTTTTCTTTTATGGAGGAGTGTTCTTGTAAACATTGAATTTCAATTAAAACAAGAAAATAAAAAATAAAAAAATAAAAAAGGGGCCGCTGATTGCCAGACCGCCCATTCATGAACAAACTCACTGCATCATTGTATTAATAAAATTAAAAAGCAGAGGCTGTCGCACCATTGCAGATGGCAACCTTACGTGTACTGCTGCCTGGATTGCTGGCCTACAGCACTCGCACAACACAACATCGACTTTGGCAGAACAGGCAGTCTTTCAATCAGCCTTAAAGACAATGATGGGGGAGGGGGGATTTAGCCTTCTCCCACCCATCAACTCCTTTTAAAGCAGATCTATTCCTGGTTGAGGCGCCTTGTTTCTGTTGAATGATGCAGTGGTGACTTGAGGCAACTTTGGACCATTTTTCAGTTTGTTTGCACAACTCAAAACAGATAAGTGTACTGTTCCGCTCCATGCAGGCTGTGCATTAATCCACTGGCATATTGGGAACTGCCTGACCCGGGGGACCATCACCACACTCGATGTCTAGGAGAGAAAGTGAAAAGGCCACGATGGGCTGACAAAGACAATGCCCCACGAATTGATGAAAGGAACTGAAGAAGTGAGCGACTCAAGGTTGAATAGTCCTCCAGGGTCTGAGACACAGAGTACTGTGAAATGGACATGGTATCAAGAGACGACACCAACAAGTGACAGTTTGAAAACCTTTATTTTTAATGGTCAGGGTGATGTAACACTTAAAACTTGCCCCAACTCTAAGATGGGAATGTTCCCCAACAGAAAGAAAACTAAAGTCTGAGTCTGTCAGTCCAAAACAAAATACTGTCTGTGTCAAAACCTATGCTTTTCCTCACTTCTACAGAATAATAGGGTGAATGGGATTTGGCCAACTCAGTAGTGTCCAAAGTAAAGTTAATGTGACAATGGAGCCTTTCTGCAGCTTCTTTCCCCAAGTTAAAGGCACTCAGGACTATAAAGTTCCACTTGGCAAAGAAAAGTTCACTTTGCACAATGTTCACTTGGCAAAAGAAGTTCAATGCTCTTTTTCCTGGTAAGTTATTTAGGCTTCTCCGGGTTTCCTTTCTGTGAACCCAGAAGCCACTTAGATCCTTGCTTTGAATTGGGCTCCTCCAGTCATGGTGCAGTTGTCAGACCACACAGTCCAACCATTACAGGTCGCGCAACCAAATTCCTTATCCTTAATAAAGTTCTCTTTTCCTTATACTGGGGTTTCTCCGTCCAACCTGGATCAATCTCCCACTTGTTGGCCACCCCAATGCTTTTCAAACACACTATTGGCCTGATTCATGGAAGTGTTTTATAATGGCGCAATCCCATAGGAAAATGTTCCATGAATCGGGCCCTTTGTTTGTTGTCATCACTTTTCTACCAGTTTGGAAGATGTTTCTCCCAATTCATTTCTCGCACATCTCCCCCTTTTTAGGATCTCTATTTTGCTCAGTTTTCATGTCCATGCACAGCTCTCTTAAACACTTCCTTTCTTTACACAGTCATTCAAGAACGCATAATCATAAAAGCAATCACTCTGCAACTATGTATCATTGTAATTCCATTTGTCAATTTCACCCGACATGTCTCGAGTCATAACCGTTCGGACAGCAGCGTTGTACCTTGCCTGCTTACTTCAATACACACTGGCCTCTCGCTGCGCTTCACTCACCGGTGGTGTTTTCTTTGTTCTTGGGTTAATGTCTTTGTATTTCAGTAACAAGGGATTAGCACGCTTCTAGGCTCCCTTCTTTGGACTTCTCTTCTTTGCTGGAAACGGGGGTCTTTCACCACGCTTCTCCAAGATGCTTCCTGACGGAACCTCGCCATCCCTGTTCTTCCAGCTGGTCCTGGGCAGCCATGGCTCCTCAGCTCTCCTCCCAACTCGCATTGTTTGCTGATTGCTAGTGTTCCTTTTATACTCTCCTGAAGACTTGATACGCTGCAGGTGGGTATGGTTGATTTCAATTGCCTGACCTTGTCTGGCCTTGTTAGTGGGACATGGCCTATGAAGATTTTGATGTGCCTCTATCTGCATCTTCTTCGTCCCAGTACCATAGTGATATTTCTCATAGAAAATCTTTACTCCTCTTGATTTCCTCTTCTTTGTCACAGTACTTGAGTGATACTGGGGGGTGGGGAGGGAGTGTGTGTGTGTCTTAATACATTCTATGAAGGCTGGGGGGTTGGGTAGGTCACTGTCTAGAAAGGGGGTGATACCATGTCTCTGGTATAGGGGTGTTTTTAGGATAGGAAATTGGCATTGGTGCTTTCACTCTAGTACCCTCAGTAAATGAGTTTAACCAGGAAGGAAACATTGGTTCTCACAGTAGTTTGATATGACAGATGAGAGGATAAGTCTGGGTTATAGTTAGAAAAAGGGGTCTTAATTTCTCTTGCTTTCTGCCAAGTGTGAGTGTTTGACAGAAAACTTTGGGGTAGGGATGGACATGCATGATGTCATATGACCGTAGAGGGGAAATAGGATAGATTGGGATTAGGAAAAGGGGATACCAGATCTCATCTTCGGGCATCCCACTTCCATTCTTCAAAGACCCTCCACCCAGAAGTACCCCTTTGCAACTGCACTCCCGGCGTCAGAATCGAGAAGTCTTACCCTTCTCTTGGTTACATGAAAAGGTGTGGGGGGGGGGGGGGTCTTAAGCGTGTAAAATGTGAGAACGCCCTCAGATTTCTCACAGTAGCCACAAGGGTACGCAGATAGCTCGGAGGTCCAGATAGCCAAGGTGGATCTAAAAGACAACCGTGGGGAAGTTTGCAAAACTAAATAAGATATCAACTTTGTGATTTGATAGAAAAACTTATGGGTCCCGAACCGCATACTTTAGCAAAAAGAGAGACTTAAAGGACCCATATTGGAACTCATTCCCCCCCCCAACAACCCCCACACGCCCCCTCATCTGCATCCTCCTCCGACGCCCTCCCCCCCCACCCCATCCCTCCACCGGGGCCTGAGAGCAGGAAAACTAAAAACACAAGTTGGTAGGGGTCAGTCACCTGAAGCCAAGTTTAGTGGGAACCAACTTACATAGGCAGAGGGTTGTTATTTAGGTTAACAACGGTAGGGATAGCACATACTTTAGAACAGGTTTGGATAGTGGACAGAATTTTTTTCTGAGACCTCCTGATGATCTCCATTTTGTTATTTCCTTTAGAGTTAGGGAACCCATCATCCTAGTTATAGGGTTAGTTGACTTTTTTTCTTTTCTCTAATAAAACTTGTGTAACCATGTCTTCTTGTCCGACGCCTATGTCTGACTTACCCCACTGCCCAACTCTGGTTCACGGAAGCCCTGGATATGGTAAATTAGTCATTGAATTGTATATTGTGAACTATACCACAAATAAGGAAGATACTGTTTATCTAGCCTTCAGGGATTTTCTCATGCCTTTTGACATGGTAGACTGGGAACAGCATTCCGGAAGGACTGTTAAAGCTAATGTTGATATTACACACCAATAACCAAATGTGTTGAAAGACATGACATGGATGAGTATTGTACAGATCCTTTTAAGACACATAGAGGTTTATGACGGTATACTAGCACCCATATATGTACATGCCCTACAGTCTGGTTTGGAGTAAACGCGCCCAGATGTTTGTCGATGGGCAGAATGAGATTGCCCCTATTGGCTTACGCAGATGATGGGTAAAACGCAGACACACCGAAGACTTAACAATACACTCTGTGAAGCTTGTACTGGCTTTATGACCAGTAGAAAGTTCATCGGTCATGGCGATTGGTAAGGCATAAAGGCTATCCAAAATGTTTGGTGAAAGGTTTTGATTATTGGGGAGTACGCTTCTCTGCGCATTTCCATGGCAGACCACACATTGAGAAGCAAGCCATTAGGATCAATTTGGCCATAGGAGGTATCTTTTGCTTTTCAAAATGTGTAGGAATCCAGCCCATGGTAACCTTGAACAAAGTTTACAATACAGAGGCCGGTGCTAATCCCCACATGTTACCGTTGCTGTCATATGTGGAATAGTGTTCTCCACCAACAAACCTATTAATTGAGTGTGCTTAATTTTTTCTCTTTTCCCTGAAAGTGGTTAGAGAAGGAAATTGGGTCTTATATGTGCCCCTTTTGTATTAATTTCCAGGGGTTTTTGGGGCATTGTCTTCTCCCAGTCGTATGTTCCTCCTCGTCAGAGAGCGCCTTGAGGCCCATGGGTGTATGGTGCTATATAAGAATTGCATAGACTATTAAGGCCTGCTTCAACATAGGGGGTTTTGATGCAAACCTGCACGGCTTTATTGCCTTATGCTGGGAACACTTTTGTATGGGCGCCGTACAAATGTCCAATAAATAAATGCGGTAAAACAGTTATACCTTGGGCTTTGGATTCCTTTATCAAATTGGCATTGTGTATCAGGAAAGGTTTCTTTTGCTGACTTACATTAGGTGGGGTTCTGTACGTGGATAGGAGATTTTGGATGTGGAAAGGAGATTTTATCTATTTATGTGCACAATATTTTACGTTTTGATCATTTTATTCAACTGTTTCATGTGTATTTGTAGGATTTGAGCAATGTACTGTAAGGGATCAAGAGTAAGACCCTGACACTGTGGCATATTAGGTGTTGGCTATAGACTTTTATTCATCAAAAATCTTTGGGTTGGGGGAAATCTTATATCCCTAATTCTGAGAGGGGTTTCACTGCCTTGACAACACTAAGAACCTGTTTCAGGATGTTAAACAAGAGTCTTCTGTGACCGAAAACCCTAAACTCAATATAATGTACACAAAGGGATTTACATCCGCTATACACTTGTAGCTTCTCTTTCAGAGTTCCAAAATATGTTTTAAAGTGCGGAAAAGAAGGGAATAAAGTTCCACCAGGAAAGGAGTCTCCCTTTTCCTAGATTTCTTCTGGTAGTTTAAAAAGTCACTTCATTACAGTTCAACTTGTACTCCCGGAATGTCACTTCACTGTTTCAAGGCGGATGAGTCTTACCTTGAACTTCCTTTAAACACACAATTTCCTTTAAATGTTCAGCTTCTTACACACCCATAAGCTTCAAGAGGGTATAGGTCTTCCCTTTTCCATTGATTGATCCTTTTTATGTTCCTGGTACTCTTTTGCCTGGGTATTTGCGGCTTTCTAATTGGTCCAGAAAGGGGATTCATTCTTCCGTTTTTAATTTTTGTTTGTTCACTTCTATTCCCACTCCTGGTATACCCTCCTGTCAGGATATTTCTTCACTTCTCGTCTCACTTTTTTCCTGGGTGTGACTCCCAGACTGTTTGCCAGGTGCACTATCCTGCCAGGACTTTTCCTTTCTCCATTTACTCTTTCTTTCATCCATTTGACAATGTTTTTCCAATATTTGGTCACTGAGCCTTTTTTCATGCCACAGTACAGTGTATTTGGCATTGTAGTCAGTGGGGACATAAGTGGGATGCTTCAGAGAACATTGATCTGGGGAGACAATTACAGGGGTGGCGGCGGGGGAGAAGACTCATACGATCCAGGCTGGGCATTTAACAAGCCTTATCAACAGCTGGGTACATAAAGTAACTCATTCAGGGGTCTGGGATTGTATCGTCAATAGGTGACACTCGTAGGAGTAATACCGCAAGTGGCCCCCAAATGTTTCTTGGACAAATGTCTGTCGGCTGCATTTGCGCCCAGTGTTCCTCCGTCGTTAGCCCATACTACGTCTCTCAACCAGTGGTACTTGTTGGGGACATTCACACTTGTCCATTTTAGTAATATAAATCGTTTCGCAAGAAGGCAAAGTTTTTTAAATCTACTCATACTGCCCAAGGGAGTGTCAAATATGTAGAACAAGTGTGACAGTGTAATGGGGTGAATCTCTTGGCCCACCATTTCTGACATAACAGTACATACTTCACCCCAGAATGGTTGTAATTTTGGGCAATCCCACAACATGTGAAAGTATTTGGCATCAAGGAAATTGCACCAAGAGCACACCCCAGTCCCTTCCTTTGAGAACAGGCATAGTCTGGCTGGTGTGTAGTGCGACCTGTGTAACATTCTCAGTTGTATCAAGTGAAATTTAGAATTATACGAGACTATGTGTCTGTGCGCACATGTTTGACCAGATATCGTCCGTAATGTCAATCTGCAGGTCAGCGGCCCATTTGGAGCGGGCATTATACTATGGTGCAGTTTTGAATAGTCCGATATAGAGATGACACCAGATCACGATTGCCATTCGCCGTCAGGGTGTGTTGTAGTAGTGTATCGTCTACAGGCTCCACTGGGAATTCCACCCACCTCCTTTTTACATGCTTTGCGTAAGCCTGCAAATTGTAACCATTGTGATGTGTGGTGTGCGAGCATTGGAGTGTCGCTAGGCTGGATAAAATTGCCTTCTGAGTATAGGGTCCCTAGTGTATGGAATCAGTGCCGCGGCCAGACTTTGCGTGAACCCAAGTCCATTTGTGGCAAACAGGGAACACAATCCCACAAGAGGAGGTTTCTATGGTATGGGGCGGGTATGCCAACTATTTTCCATATTTTGTGCCATGCAAGGGCAGTGATGCTAGCGGGGTCGAATCCACAGCTATCCGCGAATTGAGTAGGCAAAATAAGTGAGCACAGGTCCTTGTCACCCGCTGAGTGTTTCTCTTTGCATGTGTGAGTGGGAGGGGGTTTCTCAGAGTACCAGACGGTAGCAAATTGCACCTGTGCAGCTATCCAGTACAAGCTAAAGTCTGGAGCAGCAAACCCTCCCTTGTCGTACGGTTGTGTTGGTGTACTGAATTTCAGAGGCACTGCCCCAGAGTGCCACACATATTTACATATATCTGTTTCTAATTCATGGAAGAATGTCCACCCTGGCCACATCAGTATATTGAGGAATAAATATAGCAGTTTAGTGCGCACAGTCATTTTAAGGAGCGCCATTTTGCCTGCAATCGTAATGGGGAGATTGGCCCATCTTCTGAGTTTGTCCCGCAGCTGTATCGTGTAGACAGCATAGTTGCGCTTGTATAGTTCAGGGAAGTGTCTGGTAATGGCGATCCCCAAGAAGCGTATGCTCGAGGGAGCCCATGTGAATCCCTGTAGGTCAGGAGGTGGGACGGTGGTGTCTGTGAGCAGGAAGAGTTCCAATTTACTACAGTTATCTCTAAGGCCTGATATCTCCCCGAAGTCTGAGACATCAGACATAATGGGTGCTAGATGAATGGAGGGGTCCCTTTATATATAGAAGTGTCGTCTGCATATAAAGAAATAATTTCAGGTTCCTCTGTCATCCTGATGCCCCAGTGTTTGCTTATGGCGTATTAGATCTATGAAAAGGTCAGATGATAATCGCAAATATGGGTGGTGATAGCGCGCAGCCCTGTCGGGTGCCCCTCTCTATTGTAAAGGATGCAGACAGTGTCCCGTTAGTGTTGACTCTGGCGACGGGGGACGTGTACAGAAGACTTAGAGAAGCAAGGAACTCCGGACCGAACCCACATTTCATTAACACGGCGTACATGAACCTCCAGGATACCGAATCAAATGCCTTTTGGACGTCTAAAGCGCCCGCTACCGCCTGAATTTTCGGGTCTATTTGTGCTGATATATTAAAGAGGCGCCGTAGATTCAATGCCGTGGATCTCCCAGGATGAACCCAGACTGGTCCGGGTGAATGATGTGTGACATGAACGGCATCAGCGTGTGGCCATAATCTTTGCGAATAATTTAATCTGTGTTGATTAGAGAAAGGGGTGTATAGCAGCTGCACTGTTCAGCTGGCTTATTGGGTTTAAGCAGAATTGTGATGACAGCTTTGCGCATAGTGGCAGGTAGCGTCAGTGACTTAAGGGATTCCTGCCATAGTAGAAGTAAATGTGGGCCTAGGTGGGCCATGTATCGTTTGTAAAATTCAGCCGTGAGGCCATCAGTGTCAGGGGCTTTCCCAGATGGTAAGTGTTCAATAGCTTAATGATATCAGTGGGAGTGATTGGTTGATCTAGAAAGGTTCTAGCGTCATGGGAGAGTTGACTAAGTGGTAATCTGTCTAAGAACCTGTCCATGTCATCTGACGTGTGTGTGTATCGGCATTAGCATAAAGATCCTTGTAGAACTCCGCGAACACGTTATTGACAGCTGCCACAGTGTGTACACGGTTACCTGAAGTGTCCGTAATCACTGGGATACACCCATTACCGCTTTCCTGGCAAGATATACGAGCAAGCAGTTTACCTGGCCTACCCCCCTTCCCGTACCTACGTGCTGCCATAGGGATATCGAAGAACTTCACTTCTCGTTCAGCTTGCGCTCTGAAGGTATCTAGTGTCTCTTTAACTTGTGTGAATCTGGCGGAGGGAGGCAGGGGGGCTATTGTCAGGCCTCTCTCAAGTTCCTTTAGTCTGTTCTCGCTTTTCTCAATGTCTCGCTTTCTTGTTTTGAGGACGTTAAACTTGGTAGACACTGCAATCCCTCGTATGTAAACTTTGAAGGTTTCCCACAGTGAGCTGACTTGTGCCACGCAGCGCACATTGATCTCAAAGAACAGTTTTACGTGGTCATCTATAGCAGATGCAAACGCCACATCCAGCAACACCAGTGATTTAAAGCGCCAGTTGTTTTGGGGTCTAGGGAGCACGGTTAGTGTCAGGTAGAGGCAGATATGGGAATGATCGTAGTCTGTTCTGGGAAGCATCTGGGTCTCCTTGACCCCTGCCATCAGCACATTAGAGATTAGCCACATATCGATGCGGGAGGACGAGTCATGGACCGATGTTTAAAAGGAGTAGGATTGATCGTTGCCATGAGTTGCCTTATAAGTGTCGACCAGGCTGCAGGAACGCATTCCCCTACTTATTATGATGGCTGCTCGCATTAGGGTCTTCTGAGAGGATGGGGACCTATCTAGCAGGACATAGAGGATCGTATTGAAGTCTTCTTCCCACATTATGGGGACCAGAGGGTACTGAACCAATTTATCAATGACTTCCATATAAAATTGAGGGTCGTCAATGTTGGTACCATAAATATTCAATAGTAAAATCTCTCATCCTGCCAGAGCTCCACACACCTTGACGTACCTACCCAAAGGATCAATATCCACATGCCTCTGCTGGAATGGGAGGAACTTATGTATTAGGGTCATAACTCTATGACAAGGAGAATCAGTTACCCCCCACTGTCTAGCAAATCCCTCACAGATCGCGGAAAGTGCATGCGTCTCTTGTAGATGTAACATTTTGGCCTTGTGTTTGTCTGCATATAGAGCTATCTTTCGTCTCTTGATTAGATTCCTGACGCCCTGTATGATCCAGCTAAGGCAAATCTCATCCCCATCCCAGAGCCAACAACAATGACCCATCCCCACCCGCAACTCCACCCGCCCACATCCCCAACCCTTCCGCAGAGCCCACCACAACGCCAGACATTGGCCCAATGCTTGCCATGTGTGGTTTTACCCCTTTAACTTCCAGTCCAGCCCACGTTTCCCACCAAACTTGGGAGATGAAACCCTTCTAATAACAAACCCAACAAAAAGAAAAAATACCAAAATCCCAAACTTTGAGTGCAACCTTGCATGGCGGACTGGCGCGCTAAGGAACCCCGGATCTTCCCGGACTTCAACACACAGAAAAAAGTATATATGTTCACAACCTTCTTTCAAGTCAACATTCATCCATAGAGGTATCATTCTGCCGTGGGTTGTATTGCTGTGGTAGAGAGAAGCCTCTGCCTTCAGGAAGTTGGATGGTAACAAAACAGTGATCACGGGACTCTAGGTGATCAACTTGGGGAGTTCCCATAAGGTATGTAGGTGTCCACAGTATTGGGGCACAGTACAAGTACATTTTCTGGCCATCACCCATAGGGTCAGGGTGTCGGTAGGATCCCGTCCAGGAACTTCATAGCCTCTCCGGGTAACGTGAAAAAGTAGGTCTGCTCATTCCATTCGACACAGAGCTTAGCAGGGTATAACATGGCATATTTCAAGTGTGCCTCACAGTGTCCTTTTTTTTAAGGACCAAAAAGGATTTTTCCTGCTGCACAGCCACTGAAAAATCAGGATATATGTGCATCCCGTTTGATCCCAACATGAGGACACCTTGTTCGTGGGCCACCCGTAGGATTACATTGCGGTCCCGGTAGTTGAGAATACGAGCAATGATTGGGTGTGGGGGTGCGCCTGGTTTAGGCTTGGGCGCCAGGGTTCTGTGGGCTCGTTCGATAACGAATTGCGGTGACAGTGCGGGATTGGCCAAGAACGGCAGAATGGTGTCGGTGATCCATTGCACCAAGGAGAATTCGGAGGTACTCTATGGGATCCCTATAACGCAGATATTATTTTGGCGGGATCTTGACTCTAGGTCGTAGTTTTACTTCTCTACCTGTAGTACCCGGTTGGGGAGTGTAGTTAGTTCAGCTTGGAGACTGGACACCTCATCCTCCACTGTGCCCACCCTTGTTTCAGCTTCGTCCAGGCATTGATCCGTCTTTTCTATGTGCGACTTAATGGAATCGATGGTGCTGGTCATGTTGTTGAGTTTACTGTGTACTTTAGCAAACATTTCCTGCATGCATACCATCATGCGTTGAGTTTCAGTGGGTTCGACAGGAGAGGATTCTTGCTCCATGGTGACTGCTGTCTCTACGTTTTGCTGGTTTGTTAGGTGTAGTCCTAGTATAATGATTCATGGAGCGCTTTTTTCATCCTCCGGAGGTGAACCGCGGACCCCCGCTGGTGGGTGAGCGTTCCCTCAGCGCAGTGCACACTTCGTTAGTATTTAGGGTTCCCGATGTACCACCAGGAGTTGAAAGGAGTAGAAGCATGTGCGCATGAACAGACAGTCATATGGGAGTGTGCCCGAATGTCAGTTTGCAGGCTGGGGTACCCTCCCATGGCACTCGTGGTCCGTCTGGTAGTAGGCGTCTACAGTTAGTGTCAACGCTGTGGGGGTTCCCCCAGGCAGGATTGTGGGTGGCAGATTCTGGCGTGCTGTAGGGAGGAGCGCAGCAATGGTTTGTACCTGGACCAGCCTGTCCACATAAGGGTGGATCAGGTGTCCAGAGCCGGGCCCCACCAGGTTTCCACAGATGATGGCCCAGTTGTGAGGTGTGGGGCAGGTACACGGCGTCCAGGCGAGCCGACCTGCCGCTACTCGCTGCTTCCCAGCCCCCCCGCGCTGTGCGTATAGGGAGGGTTTACCTCCTATGTAGTCTCCCCTCTGTGGACACTGGCCCGCATCATAATCCGCTCTGTTTGCGGTATGTAGGCTGGGGTACCCTCCCAGGGCACTCGTGGTCTGTCTGATAATAGGCAACCCAGTTCCTCCGCGTCTGCTGTTGGTGTCAACGCTGTCCCTTGGATTGCTGTGAGGTCTCCCCCAGGCAGGATTGTGGGTGGCAGATACTGGCGCGGTGTGGGGAGGAGCGCAGCAATAGTTTAAGCCTGGACCAACCAGTCCAGCCAAGGGTAGTTTGGGTGTCGGGGGCTGGGCCCCACCAGGTTTCCACCCATGATGTCCCAGTTGTGAGAGATGGGGCGCGTACACAGCATCCAGCTCCTAGCCGCTTGTGGTGTCTTGCCAGGACTTACCTTTGCCCAAGCCCCCCCCCCACACTGTGTGTATGTGTTCTGTTTGCGGACTGGGAGGGGGTTGCGGGGGAGCACACCTCTTTCCCCTCACCGACTTGTCTTCTCTATGTGGTGTACTCTGGCCCGCTGTGGTACTAAAGCCACGAGATCGCGTAGCAATGTGTGTGGCCCGCTCACAGCTCTCTTCACTGCGGGGGATGCAGCCTCCTGCTATTCGCTCTGTCAGTCTCCGTTTAGGGCTGCGGTGCGGCCCGAGCATGAACAAGGATGCCTGGTTTCGGTGGGCAGTTGTGGTTGCCTTGCAGGTCTGCAGAAGGCGTTGTGTAGCCGAGGAAGGCACCTTGTGCTGGAGCTCTAGAAACGAGCCGCCATCTCAATTGCTGCGCCACAGCGCCCCACCAGTGACTCGCTGCCCCTTTCTTAACAATGCTCTCATCCATGTCAGTTTCTTTAATATTTTCAATTGGACTCTTCTGCATTATTAATGCGATGCGACATTTGCCTTCATGCGCCCCGGTAACCCATTCGTTCTCCCTGGGTTTACCAGCCGGCTTTGGAGGTCCTCGCATCTCTTCTTCTGCTTCTCTTGGTCTGCTGACTTGGCGTGCGTCCCGTCAGCCAGTCCATTTTTGCTTTCCCTTCCTTCGCTCCAGGCTGCTCCAGCTGCCCACGGTCATCAAGAGGAGCTTCTTTAGGTTTGGTCTCCCTGCACACTGTTCGGATCAGCCTCTGTGCTGCTTCTTACAATGTGCTTATTTTTGGTGTCTCAACCAGCATCAGAACCAGTTGCAAACGGCCTCTGACTCTGCCTCTCTTTCTCGTATTCAGTTCAGATGTGTTGTTTTTAATCTTACCGGCATTGGTTAACATTTTCCAATGGCTAGACCGCAGCGTTGGTTTGTAGATCGTCCTTATTCCATCCCTCTTCCTTGTCCCATTGTTTCTATGGAAATGGGCATGGAGGTGAATATTATTCATATTTGTATGTACCATACAAAGGTGGGAAGGTGACAGATTATTATTTATTGTAATCATTACTCTTTAGGGAAAGGGGGAAATACCATGGCTTATCCAGCAAGTATCCCTTACTCGCCTGAGAGTGGTCCCCCAATCCCTAGGTGATCCTCCCGCAGATAGCTACCCCAAGGGTTGGAGGCAAGTAGTTTCTGCCCTACCCTGGCCACATGAGGGGAGACTATTTCCGGGAAATTGGTTACGTCGTCGCTGGATTTGGCACAGTACATTAAGATTTTATGTCCGAACGGATGGGTTTGTTGTGGTTTCATTTGCTATTCGAGCAATGGTCTTTTATGCAATTGAAATAAACCTACATTGATTTCATTAATTTTCAATCGTGCAAGTCTCCCCACTGTTTTTTCTCAAGGCTAGTAGATGGTATTGGCAATTGTGCTTTGTAGTGTTTACTGCAACCTACTGCTATAGAAAACTTGAAAAGCAAAAGGGAATTAAAATAAGAGAAATCATGTTAATTTGTAATTTTATAGTAAACCATATGTTTTGTTAGGAAAGCATTAAATATGTTTTGCGTTTAACACTGAGATTGGGCATGCTTCAACATTTGTTATGTGCATATGAACTTTTTGTGAGTCGTCTTTGATGAGGTATGGCTGTTAATACATTAACCAGCGTTCTGCTCTTTCCAGGCCGGCTTCAGAAACCAAACGCTTTCTATCCTTGCTTTAATGTGCTTCTTTCATTCAGATCTGCTGACACAATTTGGTCACTCACTAGCCATTTATTTATAATAACATCCTTGATGTAAAGTTCTCTGCTGACGAAGCCTATAGTACTTTGGCTAAGATGGTAAAGGTCTAAGTGTGGAAAACGAGAGGATCAAATGCTTGATATTTCAGCCACAAGCTTCCTGCTGTGCAGTAGTCTTTGATCTGTTGTGCATTCGATTTTTTTCACCCTGCTTGAGTCCAGCATTGACTTGCTCCTGGTTTCTGTTTCTCTCAGGACGTGGACGCTCTGTGGGACACCAGAGTACCTTGCACCAGAGGTAATACAGAGCAAAGGCCATGGAAGAGCAGTCGACTGGTGGGCTCTCGGCATCCTGATCTTCGAGATGCTGTCCGGGTAAGTACACTGCATACTCATATCTCCACCCCAGGTATTGGATGGAAGTATATCCTCCACTGACGGTACTCTGCAATAAAGATGTTGAATTTCATTTTGGATTTCATGAGGTATTGGCTCTTCCTCCACTCCGGTTTTAAAGGACATTTTAATATTTTTCCAAGCTTCAGTGATGTGCATTATTGTCTCTATTAAGCACAATGCAAAAGATATGAGCAACACATTCTCTGCCCAGGACATGCTAATGGTTTATTGAAATGTGGCCATCTTTCTGAAAGACCTGAAGATGTTGCGTTGCTGTCCCTGGGGCATACCCTTGTAATGAACCTAGACTTAAGACATTCAGAGATTACAAACTAACTCATGGTTCTGGTAAATGTGGAATATCGATCAGACAGTTAAAATATCACACTTAAATCTACTTGCCTGGGGACATGGGGAAATTAAAGTCCTGTATTGGTTAGGTATGTTAAGTGTTTGTTAGTATTTTGTCTGCTGTCCTTTAGTAAGCCTCCTTTGCTGCTGGCTATACAGTTTCACTGGTGTGTGACAGAAGCTTACATTGCGTTTGCATCGTTGCGTGTGAGTGTTTAATGGATAGCTAATGCTGCCCATTATCTACCTTCTTATCTTGATTTGGTGATGGGTGCCATGTGGTACAACATTTGGCATACCGCAATACCGGTTTACGTTGCCAGTCAGGATTTGTAAACAGCTTGTTTCTATTCACAAAATGATTTCGGTTCCAAGCCTTCTTGTGAAACAATCTTATTTTCTTGTCTTGTCCTGGTCATATTTTAGAGCTTGCACACCCATAGAGTGTAAAAATGGTTGTAGGAAACCTAGATACTTTTTGGTGTAGTTGTCTTGTTAAGTCATCACTTGCATTGCTTTACCGTAGAATATCACAGTTGGTGGCAAATAAATGAAATTCTTTGTTTAAAACACATAAGTAGGGCAGTGGGAGGGAAGGGGTTGATACAAGGACACAAAAGGTCTTAGAATTTTCAATGGGAAAGGAGAAAATAAGACTGAATTTGCACGACCCTGCTAGCGTGCAATTGTTTTACTTTGTAACCCGAATAACCCCACAACTTGGATGCCATGTACTCAAGATGAGTTAGCTTGATGTCATTGTACATTCAACAACCCTTCCTAAATTGAATACTCACTTCAAAGGGGAGCGAATGCAGGCTAGACAAAATAGGGACAGTGGAACCCATGTTCTCTCCTGTGTGACTAGATTGTTCATCAAATGGATGGCAGACTTCAGTGGTGAAAAGTAAATGTTGGCACATTCAAGAGAACAGCATTGCCCTCATTATACAGTGACTGCAAACACTTACAAATGAGCAATCTATTGGCAAGAAGGTTTTGCACACCTCAGACGAATAGTTTGTTGTGCTTTACAGCAATATGCTTCCAGAAAGATCATGTTCTATCTCAAAGAAACCTCAAGGTTCAAACAGTGGACATAAGGGTAGGGCAAATACCATACTTATCTAGAATTCGCACCTCGGAAAGGCAGATTGACCACTCACAATCCGCCTTTCTTCGGCACAATTGTGCCTTCAACGCCTGCTGCAATTGAAACAAAAAATGTAAAAAGATGGCCGCCTCCATTTTTTTCGGATGACTGTGGCACTTTGGAAGCCCTTTTCCCATGGCTGCCGTCATCACGAATCAATTTTTTTGGTGGGCGGACATTTTTTGTCATTTTTTTTTTCTCCATTCCGATGGGAGATGGGCTTGCGTCGAGCTCCTCTCCCGTCGGAAGGAAAAAAAGAAACTATTTGCATCCCAGGAAATAGCTTTCCACGCGATTGCATAACATTTTTTTTAAATAAAAATATTTTAAATATAAAAACTGCTAGGGTCCTGTTCCTTTTCTATGTTAATGCTGGCACCCATTTTTGACATGTGTTTTTCTTCCGACAGGAGATGTGCTTGGCAGAGAACATATCGCGTCAGAAGGAAAGAAAAAAAAAACTATTTGCACCCTGGGAAATCCTGGGGTGTGAATAGCTTTCATGTCCCGGGGGTAGGGCGGACATGGTATTTATCGTCCCACAGCCTGAGCTGAAAGCTCGGGCTGGCAGGCCGTTAAATCCCATGTCCGCATCAGTGTGAAAGCTACATGAAAATCTAAGATTAGACATAAATATATGCTCCCCCAGAGGCTGTGTACTTTGAATTTGACACCCCAAGATTCAACCAATGATTGGTATCTCCCCAAATGGCTGCAACCATTTGACTTTCCAGATATTTTGCACTTCAACTCCAATTAAACACAGCCCGCATAGTCAATGGTGAGGGGTCAAGGGTGTTGTAGCGGATAACATCTGGAGAGCCACATGTTGTAGACCCTTGCAGTAGTTTGTGGCAAATGTACTACTGCTCTGCTGGAGTACAGGGATAAGTATTGGTTCCAAAACTCCTTCTCAGTTCCTCACAATATTTCTAAACCAGCAGTCATTTGTCATAAAGGTGAAACGGGCACAACAAATGGTACAACTCATTCACCTCCTTAAGGTAGCACAGGCTAAGGGTAGGCTATCCGCTTCAAGAGGATGTGAGCCAGCAAGACAGCGTGCCAAACCATAGTACTATGGTACCAAAATAAATGTCCATCACGGTTCTCTAACAATACAAGACTTTAATCACACTAAAAGGACAGATCAACTAAAAAAAAAAAAACTCTAACCACCCTTGTAATAAAATAAACAGAATATGCAGACTTTTAATTGAAGGGGGCACTATGGGTATGAAGATGTGTAGGTAATTGTGTTTGCAGCACTGTTCAGCTTTAAGCATAGGTATTTTAAAAAGGTAAGGATTGGTGTCCTAATGTTCGGAGCTTTCAAACCAGGTCAAGAGGACAGAACCACTCTGTACACCTTTTAAATCATCTTGGGCCTCGACAGGGTCGGGTCTGGTTTCTGGGCGCTTTTCCTTTGGTTGGGTCGGTATCAGTAGGCAGACACAGTGCACTTCAACAAGCAGCAATTAGTTTGAAACTTGAACAAAGCTTGGAAACAGTAGGTGTACTGATCACTGCGGTTTGACGACTCAAATGCGTCTCGACACTGTGATTCAATTGTGGCCAGCTGTCTTGGCTTGGTTTAACAATGCAATTAAATTGCTTCAAACAAACTGGATAACAGGCAGTTGATGGTTGCGTCGGTGGTCCTAAGTAGTTTGTGAGCATAGTGTTAAAGGCAGCTATGTTGGGTCATGTAGTGGCTCATAAGACTTTAGAGCAGGCAAATCTACTCTAAAGCAGTTTAAAGAGGCTCCTACTTGTGAATCTGTGTTGCCTTGGGACCCTATGCAGGGTCTAGGAAGAAGAAAGCTAGGAATTCCTCCTGTCCTTCGTAGCTAGGGGGGTTGCAATATTACACTGCCACTTCCAGTGTGAAGAGTTCTGTTCAGCATTGGGTCATTCCAAATGTCCCTCGGAGGCTACTGGGAAGGAAAGGTCTTGCTCCTTGGAAATCTGTCTTCACTCCAATGGCAGGGTCTTTGGAAATACTGATACCCCAATAAGAGTTCAGTGAAATCCTTCAGTCCAAAGGGGAGTCAGCTAAGAGGGGAGATGAGGAGGGTCTCGCCTGCTGTGAGTAATTTTGGCACAACGGATTGGTTTATTTTAAGTTTTCTGTCAGGGGCTAGTCTCAGTTGTGCTAACAAGAGTGTTGTCCTTCTAATATCAGCTACAAGCATGCCTTTTCTGCAGGGAGAGGGGAGCGGGCACAGAAAGGAGTTGACATTTCTGAGATGGTAGATCCCTTCCTCTGAGGACAGATTCTCTCCTTAGCACTCTTATAATCCACCAATTCTAATGTCTTCCTGTTCAAAGAAACTCCAGATATGATCCCCTTGGTGTGTCTTCTCTGTCGTCCAGACCACTTCCTTTGAAGCACAAACTACCGCTTTAGGCGTTCGGGGTATGCCTTGCTCCTCTAGGAAGGTGTCAAGCATTTCCAGGCAGTGAACGAAGTGAGCCCTAAGCACTCGGACAAAAACACCCTGTTGTGGGTGAACCTCCGCCCCAGACAGTGATCTACAAAAGCTGTGACAACTGTAGGAGCCACGGCAAACCAGTTGATAATAAGATGCCAGCAGATGGTTTTGGTAAGGTATAATAGTTTGTCCTCATTGGCTGTTCTGTTAAGCCAGATTTAGCTTTTATATTCATATTTCACCAAACTGCGACCAGGCCTTGGGAATAGACAGTAATCTATAATTTCACTCATGGGTTTCCACTGTTAAGGGCAAACCAGGGCTCTTGGAATAATTTGGATTCCCGCAGGTTGTTTCATTAATGTACATGTTACTCTGTTGCTGCCATGTTTCCAAACCACATGGCACCTGCTGGGAGGCCAGTAGACGTGTTCAGCAGAGAACAGTGTTGCATCGGGCATTTATAAAGTGAGTCCTGATTTAACAGAGTTTGGTTTCTGAGAGAGCGAGAAAACATCATATTTTGAAAGACACAGTAGCATACTGGAGGACTGCACTAGCAGATAACGTATTCCCTAGGAATGTGGGTCTCAATAAAAGACCCTCTAGCAACAGAAGTGCATTTAACAATAATGTGATCTGCGAGTTTGAAGAAACTAATCTCTGGTTTAAGTTTGCTTGTTCTGGGGACACGTAACAGTCCTTGGTGCCAGAAGTGGTCTGAAGGAGATAGACTATGCGACTGTGAAGTTGGGGGGGAGAGGGGTTAAGGTGGAGATTGTTGATCTAACTCGTTTTATGTTGTCCTGTACTAAACACATGTTTCTAATGAATAGGCATTTCGAACTAAATGTATTAGCCTGGGATTCAGGAGTAGAGTTGAGGCATTAAATGTGATTCTGATTTGCAGTGATATTCTGTTGAATTATGATTTTGCATACTTTATCCACGAGGCTGTTAATGAGAGCATGTCTATTACTCTGATGCTTTGAATTTTATGAAGAATGCTTTTTTTAATGTTTGATATTATTCTTAGGGCTTTGGAGACTAGTTTATTTCTTAAATAACGTGTAAATAATGTGTATATTAGTGTATTAATGGTGAACGCTGACTAAAGTTTTTCAGATGGAACTGGGAGTAAAAATCAAAAAGTTTGTGCTTGCACACCTGCACAGATGGCTTTTCCATATAGACCTCCTCTAACTAAACCTTAAGATATAGTTGGGTGTTGCCCACAAACTAATTGATTTGGATGCCACATTCCGCCCCTAAACATCCCAGAAGTTCAGTATTGAACGTATGATTAGTGACCTGATTGACTCCTGGGGCACAACGCTTTGATTCTGCAGCGCAAAACTAGGAGGACTGGTTGATACAATCTACTTCACTTAACTCCTCGGATGCCATGGTCCTCTCTCATGCAGCTGATGCAACAGCACAAGTAGATCTGCACTTCAGTTACCTGGTGAATATCTTTGAACAAGAGGTGTGAAGTGGGCAAAGCCCTGTCTGTTGTTACCGAAGAATGTCCCAATAGTAATGTTTGCATGAAATTGTAACACCACCATTTTTTCGACAAGCCTACTTTGGAACAACTAAAGTGGCCAAATGCTAAAACTGGTATAAAAATGAGGCCCACTTTGACTAATGTTTGGAAAACTACCTTAGAGAGGCATTTAAAGCTTGCCACTAAGGGCATACGCCTTCTAGAGCAAGGACCTTCAAAAGCAATCTTGAATTGTCAGTACGAGGTTTCAGTTAGTTACTTACTAGTCTTTAGGAATTGATGCTGCTTTTGTTTTCCAAATTAGAAAGTGTATGGCAGAAGTTAGCCTTCCTCTGCCAATCTATTCTATGTTGTGACTCTTAGAAGCTAATTTGTAGTATTATAATTTATACTTAAATTGTATGTAAAATATTACCTTCAATTCTGATTGGATTTCGATATGGAAGCAAAAAAGTGTCATTTTAGTTAATGATTCTTCTCTGCAGCTTTTGTAATGTATCATGGTGGTCCTCCACAGACACAAATATTTTAATTCAAATATGCTTCACTTTAAAATAAACTGTACGCCTCAATGCCTAGCTACTGACGGACTGGTAGTGATGGCCTAAGGGAAAACACCATTTCTATCGGTCTCCCTCAGTGAACAATCTAGGTGAATTCTATACTAGGGCCCTTAATACACTGGTACAAGAAGATATGCCTTCGAGTTCTCATTTGGTTTTTTCCTGGCACATTCTTGTACTATGTGCCCTGAAGTTCTATCCTTCCTCACACTCTTTCCTCCCGCCTCCCTTGTCTCTGTTCCACTTTCGCTCTGTCCATCTAATGTTCTCTCATACTTCTACTTTCCTCTCTGCACTCTTCTAAAGCTCTCCCCTTGCCACACTACTGCTTTTCCGTCACCACATGACTACACTAAACTTCACCGACAACGTTTCCTGCAGTCACGTTTGTTTCACTTTCCCAGCGACCATCCCATTCACTCTTTCACCTCCTACTCCCCTTTGGATAGTCTCTCTCACCTCAAACTCACTCAGTCAAGTACCAAGTTCTCCTACCAACCAAAACCTCATCTTGCACTCTTTTAGCAATCCTTCTCCATGCTCATCTGCACCGCCGCTTCCTCCACTTGGTATTTTGATGGTCCTCCCTTTTGCCCACTTCTCCTCCCTTGGCCTCACCCAAACAATCCACACCTTCCTGTTATCCGTTTCTTTTTATCCTCCTTACCCCTCCATAAGTTCTCCCATTCAGCTGGTTCTCTGGATCAACCACTAGCGTCATTCTACACGGGGTTTGGTTACAGGTAGGCAAGCGCATATAACTGGGTTAAAGCCCCACCCTTTTCTTGTGTGCGGGTCTGCGAGCATTTGGAAATGCTGTCAGCTCAAAATGTAGTTAATCTTAACAGTTCATATTTCCTCTGGCATTGTATAATGGTGGCATGTTAAGTGTAGTTTATTCCATGGTTCGTGTCAGGGTTACCCAGAGCATTGGGATTGTCAGTTTCATACATGTGCCGCCTTGCGGTCCGGCTGAAGGTACAACTACAGTTTCTGTCCCATATTTTGCTCTGCCGGTCTGATGTGTGAATTGCTCTGGAGTCTTGCAATTCTATGCCGGTTCTCTTTCGGTCGGGCTGCTTGCTCCATTCTCCACCACCAGGTCCTCCGCAAACATGAAAACATTGTCCAGCAATGTTCACTCAGGAATGGGACAAGAACAGGTGATCATTTATTAGTTCAGTAATGCAGGCACTGGTAAAAGGAACAGAGCATGGGGGCCTGCAAACTCCTAAACTCCTCCTCTGGGGCAGGCCTGGCTCTGGGCAACCCCATGACAGGCCTCCTTGCCCCAGTCTGAGAGGTGTCCCCATCCCCTCCTGACAGTGTCAGGTCTTTCTTTCACATTAGTGTACTTGTTTTCTGTATTCAAAAGCATTAAGATGTTATCTCCAGAAGTCGCAAACTGCTCAAATCATTGAGACCTGTGTGCCCCTTCTTAATCCTGCACCATCTTAAGAAACTGTACACCTTTCACATCTAATATGCCAACATCCAAGATAGTCAGTTTTGAGCTCGCTGTCATAATCTGTGTTTTTCAGTTTCCATGTGACTGAACGTATTGCAAACTCTACAAGATGTTATGCCCATATGGCGACCTCGCTACTCTCCCTGGTCTACGTTGGTAGCCAATCTGATGAAGCTGAGCATATATTGACGCTCATTTTATCTGCTTGGTAACAGAGAAAAATATCTAGAATGTCATCAAGGGAAGGAACACTTTGTCATTCTGTGGCTAATGACTGAGTCACTAGATATTTTCAATTCCGCAGCCAGTCAAATCTCCTTGCTGACTTCTTTCCCATAACTAAAACCTAGGAGCCTTCAAATATGGTTTCATACCAATGTTGGACATGAAGACCTCATTCTCTTTAACAAATCTATTAAGACCCACGTTGTTGTTCATCATTCCTGCAGAAGAGAGGCTAGCCATAGTGTACAAAGTGCTATGGCATTGACGTTCATTTATCTGTTCAAAACTCTACACTCTGAAAAACGACCTAACTTGGGTCTGTCACTTTCATGGTGGTCAACATGTTTTCATTCACATCTAGCATATCTACAGAAGTGCTGTTTACTAGGATTCAGCGGCATTGGGTGAAATAATGAATCACTTTAGAAAGGCCGCTCAGAGTGGTCTATCTAAAGTGAATTGTTAGGAGTTTGTACACAGGAGCTGCAAGCCCAGATGGAAGCAGCAGGCCACAAAGGTTAAGTAGTGTGTGTTGGGTAGTTTGTGATGGGGAAAGGAAGTGGGCAGGGGAGGTTTGTGTGAATATTTTTGGCTGTGTTCGGCTAAGTGCAGAGGGGGTTGACGGGGACTGTTAAGGTGGGGAACGGCGGCCGCAGGGGTGCAACAGGGAACGAGGGGGGCCCCGACACCCCAAATTAGAAGTAATCCCACCAGCGATGCAGGGAATGGGGGCGGCCCGGGGTCAGCATCCCACAGAGTTGGGGGTGAAACCCTACACAAAATTGGCCAAAATATTTTTTTGGGGTGCGGCTTTTAAATGCAGAATTATCACATGGAACCGATCTGCTTGTGCTAGCTTTTGTGGGGGAACACAATTATGATCAGTGCTCCAGATAAGAATTTAAACTGGGAGTATTTTACTCCCTATTTTTAAGCGAGAAAGTATATTTTAACTATAAAACGGATATGTTTTTGTAAAACATTTCTTTGCATCTAGTTATTCATGCACAAAGATACATTTGTACCTCTTCAGAGTGGGGGTGGGGGGGATTTCCCATTTGTTGTTGGAGGTATTTTTACTCCCCATTTTTCTTTTTGGAGAGTAATTGCCTATTTTTAGGGAGTAAAATTGGCCAATACAGCCCTTATCTGTAGTGCTGATTATGGTGGTTCTCTTCCCTGTGTTTAGGGGTTTAAGAGGCTGTGACCCACAGCTTAAATAGCAGGATTGCCCTTCAGCTTTAGCTGGCTCACCGCTAGTGGTAGTGGTGGTTGAGCAGTCAAGGAAAGGCAGCCCTTGGGAATGGAGAAGGGTAGTTTCAAGATACTGTCTCTCTTATAGCATTAAGTAAGAGAATTATGACATATATATTTTCCTGTAGTACTATGTTATCGTCTATTAAGGTAAGTAAAATGATGTGCATGTTACAGGGAAGTATAATTGTTTGAAGTATTTTCAGAGTTCAGGATAGCAACCTTACTGGTTAAAATCACAGGCAATGTCCAAATTGATCATGTCCTACGGGTACCAGACCTGCCTGTTAGTTCCTCTGGCTTAGGATTGGCTGTTCAGAATGTTGTTCCTGATGTTGATGCCAACACTATTAGGTAATTGACCCAAAGTTAAAGCTATGGCTGCATATGGCTGTATTTGGATTGTTTTCTGGTGGCCAAACTAACGTTTGGACATTTTTCAATGTTTCTGGCGATGCTACCAATGTTTCGGGTCCTTGCAAGTTTTGAGGTAATTTGTGTTTCCCGGTTGTTCAGACAAGGTGCTGTGTGAGAGAGAACCCATTGGATAAGGTGGTGATGGTCCTAGTGAAGAACTGCCACAGCTCTTAACAGTGGAACTGTGTAGTGGCTGAAAGCACTGTTCTTGTTAATGGAAGGTGCATTTGTAGTCCAGTGGTTGCAGTTCATGTAGGACAGGAACACTATGGTGTCCCAACTTGCTGGTCACCTTTCGTACCACGCATTGGGCCTTGTCGAATACCAATCCATGTTGCTCCTGCATTGCAGTGATGAAGTGAATGCTCGTGATCAGACTGTGCTCACTGATTACCATTCACCTCTTATTTGAAAAGTTTGTTGACCGCAGACACTGACATGGCAGCATGTCACACTCTGTCTTGGCAAGATACAGGCAGATTTGTGGTGAGATCCAATTCTGATTTACATTGTCCTTTCGTCATACTTGATCCAAAAGCTCTTTCCATTGTTCGACGAAGTACATATGTAGACTGTTTTAATGGGAAATTTGGAAGTGTATTGAATAGCCTGTTTCCATGCTGAAGGGTGCTTCTTTTCATACATTTCCAGTCCACCCAACCACATGTGGACTGCCACATTTCTCTAGCTTGATCCTTTGGTTTCTCTCTGTTGTGGATTCCTGCAGTGTTCCAGATACCCTTTCATTTATCATGCTCATGATCGGGGACGAGGGCGGCACGACAGGCCTCATTTTGTTGGACCTGTCGGCCGCCTTCAACACCATTGAACATGGTATATTACTGGCAAGGCTAAAGGAGGAAGGGTTTTCGGGTGCGGCACTGGACTGTTTTCGCGCCTTTCTGACCTCACATTCTCAAATAGTGTCCCTTTACCCTTATTCTAATTCGATAGCGATCTCATGCAGAGTTCCGCAGGGATCGGCTCTCTCCCCCTTACATTTTAATCTTTATAGTTGCCCTCTGTTGATCCTCATTCACTTGTTTGGCTTCAGGGTCTTTTCGTATGCAGACGATACACAGATCCTGTTTAGACGCGATACAAAGCAGGATGAGGTAAGGGACAGGCTAAAAAACTGTTTGGAAGCTGTCCGGGTCTGGATGGAGTCAAATTGGCTCAAACTAACTGGTGGGAAGACAGAGATCCTAATTTCAGGCCCTCCAGGGGCAGCTGACAGATGGAAGTATGCTCTCTGGCCAGAATCACTCAGCCCACAACCTAAACCGGCTAAAGTGGTGCGTAACTTGGGGATTTAAGCTATCTGAATCCCTGTCCATGGAGGCGCAGGTTAACACTGTATATGATGCAGGCTTTGTTAAGCTCAAACAACTACAAAAAGTTCTCCCCTTTATTCCTGACAAATTTCATGCTCAAATTGTGGCATCTTGTGTAAATGGGAGCCTGGACTACCGTAACGCCATCTACTTGGTGCAACCTTCTTTCCCCCAGCTCCTCCAAGGGCTACAAAATGCTGCAGTGGGTGTGGTTACACATATACCTGTTGGCACAGGAGTAGCTAAAGCCAGATAATCTCTTCACTGGCTTCTGATTGAAGCTCGGGTAAAATTTAAGGCACTGTGTATTATGCACCATGCCTTATGTGGGAAGGGATGCTTAGCGAGAAGGGATGCTTAGCCATCCAAGAAAAACTGAACAGATATCTCCCGGCTCGCTCTGTGAGATCCTCAAATGCAGTTTTGCTAAAGATACCTAAATATAAGAAAGAATGATTGAGAGGCTGTGCTTTCTCAGTTGCAGAGCCTAGGCTTTGGAATTAATTGCCGAAAAGGTTGAGGACAATCGATGATTTCATATCTTTCAAACAAAATTTGAAAACGTTCCTTTTCGGATAAATTCTGCCTCACACGGTTACCCCCGATTTCTTACATCTGTCTTGTTACCAGTTGTTTTAAGCACCAGGATGCCTTGGGTGAAAGCGCGCTACATAAATAGCTGATTGATTTAATCATCTGTATCCGGCTTTGGTCTCTGCAGCCCTTACTCTAAGGCAGGCAGCAGCAATGACCATATATGTCTGCATGACTGTCCCTCACCCTCCAAAAGGAAATGAGGATAGCTGCTTGACTTATTACTGAATTTTGGACAAGAAGTTTCTTATAGGGACACCCCGTGATATAGCATGCGTGCTGCACTTCAATTAAACACATACGCTGTAGACCGTCAGCAGCCAGTTTGCTAATTGAATAAATAAAAAAAGAAAAGAAAAGAAAATATCAGCAAATAGCTGCCAAGCAACTTTGTTTTTATGTAGTTTCATGCATCCTCTCCACCAGTTTTTTCGTTGTTCTATTTGTTCTGATCCGCCTACACTAGAGTATGTCCAAAACCCACAATGCTCCCCAAAGGAATATTATGACTAAAGACCTGCCCTGCAGATGAACATCGTTCTAGTTGACCCATTGTTCCTCCTGAAGGAATACCCTTCACATCAGAGTTAATTCTTGTATCAATGTGGTTACTGTACATTACACGACTAAGGACCTCTTTTTATGTGTACTCAGCCAAAGGATGTGGGCAGCAATGCACCCGCTCCCCTGGTTCACCCAACTATCTTTAAGATCCTGCCAGTGTTCCCTTCCCATTTGCACACAGAGTGTGGAGCCCAAGCTTCCAAATCCTATCTTTCTGCATTTTTGGTTAACTGTTTGACACAAATCCATAAAAAAAATGTTTTCACAGAACTACTGTTCTAATTAAACTTGTTTACTGTCCATCAATTATACTTGACCTTTCTCATGTATGTTATTGAAGTGTCCAGCTATTAAACCGAAGTGTCAGAGATGGCCCCACTAGCTTTGAGTGTCGGATGAGGAGGTGCGGCTTGACAGTACGAGATATGTTGAAAGATCCTTTCCTCTCCAGCTTCAGTGCCAACGACAGTATGGGGACCGGAGAGTGGAGCCGATGAGCATCCATTGAGTTCCTTTTGATACCCTGCTGTAGTAGAGATGCGCTGGATGCTGATTGCCAAGAGACTGTGAGTCCGAGAGGCAGGGTTGCCCAGCTGCCTCATAAGAGCTGCTCTTCAGAAATCAGGCACAGTGTTAATGAGCAGGAGGTTTTCTTTCAGCAGCGGTGAGATGAGGTAGCTGGCGCTTTGTGTGGCATTGTACAACTATTTAGTAGACTTAGTGGTGGGCTCGTCTCTAGTCACTAGTGTGTAATAGTTACGTTCCTTGCCTATTTAGATAGGGCCCCAGCGCAGTCTAAATGAGACAGAGGAAAATAAAGCGCTAAAATCTGAGCAGCGCAGAGCAGACGCCAATTAGATGAAGAAATGGAAAGTAATTTATTAATCCAAGAACGGGTTGAACAAGGTAAGATCACCGCTATTTCCCCCCGGCCTAGACGAGAATATATAGCGAGGCTGTAAAGTCAGGCCATCATATAGCTGACTGATCTATGACTGGCTCATCTGCAGATTATGTAGAAGGGATTGAAATATTGGGCCCAGTTCTTCAGGATGAAGAAAGAAGAGTGATCTTTCAAAGACATATGCATTAACCTAGGAGAAGAAATATTGGCCCTACAGGCCTCGCCCACCTTGAATGCCAGGTTCAGTGCCTCCCCGAGAATGTTTCACTATTTGAATAGGGAAGAGTCTGATGTAAGTTATGTACCAGACGAGCCAAACGTCCCCTCGACTAGTAATGTGACGAGGGAGAAGACTGGTGGTAATGGTAACTGCCTGCGCTCGCCAGTTTATTGCTGGACGACAGGAAACAAAGAGGTCCTAAGAAGTGGAGAGAGCCCAATGCTGGCTCTTAATCTGGTACTGCAGTCTTTTATACGTTTGTATGATACTGTATATACTTTAGTGGCAGAAGTAAGAACAAACTCCACTATTCTCAAGGAGCTAAAAGATCATTTATTGAGAGGGGAGTATACTGGCCCTAGTGACAAGGGCAGAACGCCAGTCAAGCAGGGCACACACGATCCAACACATGGAGAAGTCTTTGAATGCAGTGAATAGTGAGGGCAGCACACGTGTGTTGGCGTAGGAGGGTGGAGAGAAGCTGGTCTGTGCCATAAGTCTGAAGGAAGGGGATGCAATGAAAAAGTCTAAAAACTGCAAAGGCCTTGCGCAAAAGCAGACCAGGGAATCTCATACATTTCTGAGAAACATTTTTAATGCATCTGCAAAAAGAGAAATTGAATTGAAGACCAGGTAAGTTAAAGGGGCAAATCTGAATGTAATTATAATCGATGATTCCCAGAACCCGTCAAAATCGGGGACAGGTGGCTGGATTGAAGCAGACAGCAGCAGGCACAATTTGAACTGCATCTCTTCCCAAGTGGACCCAGTGAATGCACTAGCTGGAGAAAAAAAACTGATAACAAAGAAGGGGAAAAGGGAGGGGCCTAGTGACACTAGGAAAATCGGTGGGGTGACTTTGAATACTGATAGGGTTGAGTTGGTGGCCATGTGTGAGGCTATTGTGGAGAATACAAATATGCCTGTTAACTGTGCCTGTAAGGCTTCTGAGGTGGTAAATAATAAGAGCACTGCTAACATGATACCACAGAGCGAAGGACTTGTTAGTCTGGCGCCACTGAGAAATGTGAAAAATCAATGGTGGGAAAGGCAACAGGTTAAACGTGTACCGCCTAAACATGGAATAAATGCACAAACCCCAGAATCATCTTCACCACAGATTTTTGTAATCATTATTTGATGAGGAGAGGGATATCCCCTTAAATAGAGCTAGAGTTCTGCAGCTTTTCTCTACCATCACAGAGCTGAGAGCTGTGGCCTCTTCAGACATTGTTTGTTCATTCATATGATAAAAGAATGGTGGGGGAAGTACGCAGACCATCTGTACTCAAAAGTTGATTGAGAAATTGGTTTATGCTAATCAGGAGGAATGACTGATAAGAGGTTATGTTACTATGCTCAGAAGAATGATTTGATGTAGGATATAGTGGGCGAACGGTGGAAAACAGAATAAACAGAACGTAAAATGCCTAGTGACTCAAGATGGACGGAGGAGAACCACCTTGATAAGGATCCAGGAAATGGCTTGGTTGGCTTCCACACCCACCATGTCCAAAGAGGAGAGACTGGATTAAAATAAAATGAAGACTGTAAAGTTTTAAGCTGGAACTCTCTGGGGCATAGCTGCTTCCGTAAAGCGGGTATGAGGGCTGCCTTAACTACTATAATGGATGGGTTTAGTACTATAACAAAAAAGGCAAAGAAAGGCAGCAAAGGGCACCCATTTGGAGAGATTCTGATGGCTATTAAAAGTAAGCAGGGACACGCTTTCAATGGTTTTGAAACAGCAGAAGCCGTACTAATCGCCACCTTCACTGATGTAGTACATGGGGAAAGACTTGACAATACTTACCATTAATATCTACTTCAACCCGGTTAGGGCCGAAATAGATTGTGTTAAACGAAATTGAGACTGTCTTAATGACGTAGTTTCACTCAAATTTGGATGATGTGGGTCTGATTATTTTAGGAGGTGACTGTAAATGGATATGCCCTAATCTCGCACCTTCGTTTGAAGAATTAGCGGAGGGGAGCTCAATGTCCCACTGGAAATGTCTTACAGTGCAAAAATAGTAAGCAGGGGCTCATATGGGCATGCTTTTTGGTGAGATGGGGCTTTTCTCAATTGAATGCCTTGTCTCCCGGTTCACACCCACTACCCGTGTGGCATGGCCACTCCTCACGTTCAACAATAGATGATAACTATGCGCACCGTGGAAAGTACGAAAAGTACTGTTTACTGGCCTGCTGTGCTGCCCCTGCTCCTAACTGTGGCTGCGGATTATTCCTTGCCTGAAGGCGTGCTGCTGCAGAAATGACGCCTGGAGGACGTCCTTAGATGCAACCCTGGTGTTGCCTGACTTCCTGCTTGTGTGCAACACAAAGAAGGTGACTTTTTCCAAAGTTGGATTGATTACAGTGTAAGCGTGTAGCGCGAACGCGGTGCACAGCGTACCTCAAGAGTGTGTTTAACGTGGTGCATCAACGGCATTAACTGAACGCCGTTTTTTTTTTCTCTCTCTCCTTTTCCCTCTGTTCTTTAAGGTCTCCTTCCTGGGTCCCGCCCCTGTGTTGAACTAGGACGCCCTGCTTTGTTTCTATAAATAGACTTGTGCCCGGGCACCGTGGAAAGTACAAAAAGTACGGTTTACTGTTCACGGTGCGCGGGGCGCGGGACATACAAAAGCGTCTACAACTTTACTTCACATATGTGGATATTGTCCATTGTTTCTGGAGCTCGCTGGTAATTTAGTGTATAGTGTAAGTAACTCCTCCTCAATTAAGTTACTGACCAGGATGGTGTCTTCTTTGGGGATTTGAGCTCTAATGCTATCGTGAAAGGGCTGACAGCAATTATCCATGTGTGTTGAGGGCAGAGGTTTACTTTTTTGGGGTGATTGAAGCCCGGTCTCATGACTTGTTTTGTGTTTGGTGACTGAGGGACGGCGAGGTACGGAGTGAGGCCAAAACAGCTTGTGTAATTATAGTAAATACTGACCCCTGTCGGTACTTTCCACCCTTTGAAAAATAGAAATCCTCCTCCCGAGTTCTTCTCCCAGTCCTTTCTACACTATAGCGATTACCTAACCCTGAATTGTGGGTCCGGGGAGGTTGTTGTGGAGGTGAGGTGTTGGTCTATGGGAAGGGTGTCCTTGTTTTCTCCCCCCTTCCACTATGGCTACAATCCTAAGAAATGGGAAAATTTGTCTCCCGACCCCAGTCACAAAACCCCTAATGTTGATTCATCAAACGAGGGCTATGACCTTCCTGTATTGAATAATGGAAATGACATAGTTGATAGTAAGACAGACAGTGTGATAGGATGTAAGACAGATGAACAAAGGAAGAGTATTTTGGATGTGGGACGGGAGGTGGATACAGTTAGTGACCTTTTGGGGAATGTGTCAGCAAATAATCAGAAAATAACAAACATTGTACAGGATGTGGAACTATCTCACTTGATTGCACAGGTACATGCAAGGGACAGGGGTAACGACTCAGAAGATGAGTATGATACATTTACTCCAGTGGGTTTATCGTTTGACTCCCAAGCTCCTACTCAGACACGTTTCTTGAGTATTCGAGAGACTTTGCCCGACCACCAGTCTGTGGACCTTTTTAGGGAGTCAGAGGATACAAAACTGGATGTGTCAATGATGTCACAAACTGTGAAATTGGAACTAAGTAAATGTGTAATGCTATCGAGAGGACCTTCCACCCCTGTAAATGCTGCACGAAATGGTGTTGACAAGGTCCATCTCTATAACAACTTTCCGTGAATTCAGACAATGGGCCCTCATAGAATGTTTTCCTCGAATGTGAAATTCCCCCTTCCCTCAGCATCAATTTTTGCTGAGGAGGGGGGGCAAAATGGCCTTTGGAGGAAAACATCGCTCTGCCTATAAAAGAGGGTGGAATTGGTTCAATGGGGCAAAACGAAAATTTGAGCTCTGAGCCTAGTAATCATTCTCCCCCTCCCAGGGGTTCTCTAACCAGTTCTCCAACTGTGAGGGGCGAAGATCACTTTGAGGAATCTTTGCCAGTAATTTCTAGGATACTGAATCTCCTGGATAAGGGACATGAGTTGACTCACTGGGAAATCAGAGATCTGAAACGAGTTGTATTAGATTCACAAGCAAAACTTAATCGGGTGGAAGGTTTCTTAATGGGCAAAATTGGTAATGATATACCAGGAGTGGGGCATTCTATGTTACCCTGCCATGGGACGGCTAAAACCCAAAGTTCCCAAACATGTGTTGCCTTAAATTATCGATCAAGTTACTGCCTAGCAGTAACAGCAACTAAATCAACAATGACTGACTTCGCTTCTGTAAATAACAGCTTGGAAACATGTAACGAAGGGGAAAAACAAATCCTTAGAGCAATGAAAGAACTATATCAAAAAATGAATAAAGTAGAACAGGGTGTCTCCCGATTGCTCCAGTCCTCTCCCCCAAAAATAACTGGTGGCGAGGGTGAAAAAAGTGTGGTGGCTCTACAGTCCCCGTCTGACTGTCCAGATAGCCCATCGGTCTTAACAGATTTTCTGGAAAAATCAAAAGACGGAAACAGCTCGCTTGTGGGCTCTCAAAATACAGATGACGTATTAATCCAAGATTGTGAGGGCTACTCGCTTTCAAGACGCCAAAAACGGTTGGCTATAAGGGCAAAGAAAAGGCAGCAAAAAAAGAACCAATTCCTGGACAAGGCTCAAATAAAAACTAAAAGTACAGTCGTGACAAGTGAGGTGGCATTGTCCGACCTGATACAGCTTAATGAAGAGTCGAATGGCCCTGCAGGTGCAAAATGTTAGCCCTGACTTAAAATCTCCTAGTCCCGTCTTGGTCAATAAAAAAAAAATAATAAACTAAAAAAAGAAAAAAATATAAAGATCGAACAAGGGTGGGGGGGAGAGTATAATTGGTGGAAATATAATCTCTGGACTTGAAAATAAATTTGGGATATCAATTTTGAAGGAGGAGGACAATAAAGAAGTAAAACAGCTTAACTATCTAACTTCTATACAGTCCTCGAAAAAAGTACTTCAATCCAAATTCTACCACAGGAGATTTTAAGTCAGGAAGAGGAAGTCCCAACGACATCCTTGGAATCTAACCGGTTGGGCTTTACCTCACAACCGAGGGTTGGTAATCTGGAACCCCTAGTGACAAGGGATGTGGTCTCTTGGCTTCTGCCGGTCAAGGCTCCAGATTCAGAAACAAACTCAGCTAACATAAAAAAGGAGGAGGCCGCAGAGCTAGTTTCATTGGGGTTAAAAACTGCTTCACAACAATCTGTAGAAGCACTGAAGAAAGATAATAGTGACTTACCAACAATCATTAAGAACATTCTATTGGATCTGTTACCAGATGCATCCAAGCTTAGAACTCAGGAACAAATGGATAGTCAAGATAAGGGAACTAGTAATTTCCATCTGGACCATGAGGAGGTCCCCCCATTATTAACATACAAGACGAGCAGTCTCTGAAATACCATACTCAGATAACCCAATCAAGTATGGGGAAAAACTCACAAAGGGACTGGGAGAACCCATTGGAACAACCTTCTAACCCTAGAAATGGTCAAACAATTCCCTATCATGACGGGGAGGCTGGCTTGAATCAACAACTAGTCCCTCCAATTCACATTAAAGACAGTGATCTGCGTAATATGACTTGGCGTCAACCGGCACTTCCCGACTATCCAAGCATCTTGTTATACAATCTGTGACATCGGTGGTCCGCCGTCTCTAAATATGGCCTGTGTGTTCTCACTGTTTAATGAAATCCCAAAATTGAGATTAATTTCATCTGCCGATATCAGCTTGATTGACTTTATCCACCCTTCACGGATGGATTACGTGAGAATAGTCCCAAGGTCCCAAAACGTCTTTGACTTTATAACCCAGGAGACGGAGTATTTTAATAAAATGGGGTATGATATCCTTGTCTTCAGTTATGGCTGGGATAAAGATAGGGTCTTGAAGGATCAGAAACCCACTGTGCCACCAAGACAGGAGGAGAAGCGTATGAATAGGGATGTTTACATCTCGGCAAGAGGGGGTGATGACCAAGATTGGAGATGGCTAGCGTTATCCCTGCGAGAATCAATTTCCCAAATCCAGACCTTGCAAAAGAAACTTTAGAGTTTCTGATTTTACGCAGAGTTGGAAAATTCTTTCATGGAACTCTAAGGGCTATTTAACATTAATGACCCCAAATGAAGTATGTACTAAATTTAAATCTATGGATGTAATCTGCATCCAAGAAACTTGGTTGAGTGCTCCGCTTCATTTGGATGGTTTTGAATGTCGATATCAATATGCAACAACAGGGCTCCAAGGTAGATCCTCTGGAGGCCTACTAACAGCAGTGAAAATAGCCTGTGGAACGCGTACACTGGAATCTCTAAATTTTGTAAGTGGTATCTTGGTGCCTATATTGGAATATAGGAATCTGAATTGTTTGACTCTTATCCTGGTAATGAATATTTATTACAATACACTTAAGAACGCAATGGAAAAGTTTTTGCCATCAATTAATACTTGCTTTCTGAACATGCTGCTCAAATATAGAGGCCTTGAAATTATAATATTGGGTGACCTTAATTCGGAGATTAAACATGGCGTGGGAATGTTTAAGAGGATGGGCTCTATTTCAATTAGATCTATGGGTCTTTCGGGACCGATTGACGGTGCTCCTTTTTCCACCACACGTAAAAGTATGCAGGGGCACATTTGGTCAAAACTCTTTCTTTCCTGGGGACTCATTCATATGAACCCTGTTTTTGAAACCTCAGTAAATGAGCATACATGGTCGAATGGCAGACAAAAATCAGCAATAGATCATATGTTTTTGTCAGAGCGCCTCGCCGCCTCTTGTGTTGATTTCTGTGTGGGTGATTCCTACACAAGTGATCATAGAACATTGGTGGCCAAATTGCTTTGGAACTTCACTAAACGTATCCAGGATTCCTTTCCAACTTCAATGATAGTGTCAGGCAGTGGAAATAGGATTAGATGGCACGATGGTAACATAGAAAAACTTAATGCCACCTTTCTCTATGAATACGACTGCACGGCGCTTTCCACAAGACAAATACTAGTCTCTCTTTTTTCAATGAATACGTAAAATGTCTAATTGACAGCTCCATAAAACCCAAAAAAAATCGGAATGACAAGACCGCAACATGCACTTATATATGATCCTATGGTAAGGGCAAAAAAAAATGAAACCAATAGACAAATTAGAGCAATCCAAAAGTCCAATCAACAACAGGATATAAAGTTTAATGCAATTAGGTCTATCAAACGAGCAAAAAAAACTGCCTGAAATGCCACAAGATTTATATGGTGGAGAAAGACAACACAGCGATGATAATTGCATTAAGGGATCCATCTGCCCAACCTTTTTAGACCTTAATAAACTCGTTGGAAAAAACACAGGCTATGCAACAAACTCTGTGTGTGCAAGAGAGTAATTATCGACCGATATCTATTATGGATGCGGACTCAAAAGTATTTGCAGGAATTGTACTCCAGAAAATCGAGGAATGGATGCTAGAAAATGGGATACTCTGCATGCAACAATTTGGCTTCAGAAAAGGTATGGTCACGGAGATAGGGGGCCTAATTTTTACTCTTTTCTTAGAAAAGGCATGTAAGAAAGCCGCCACCCCCATATATTTAGCATCAATTGACCTTTCTCTTGCATTTGATAAGGTGGATCGATCAAGATTGTGGTCCAAGTTAGCTTTAATAGGTATTCCTTCTGGACTCTTAACTATTCTCGTTAATTTACACAAAGACTCCTTAATCCAAATCCGACTAAATCTCTCAGGGGATCTGTCAGGGCCTATACAAACTAGCAATGATTTGCGACAGGGCTGCTTGTTTGGACCCACTCTCTTTAATTTATATATAAGAGATGTGGATGGGCTCATAACGGCTGCCTCGCTTGTTGCTCCTAGGATCGAGGGTGGGAAACTTTCTTGGACAGCTTATGCAGATGACATACTTCTGATTGATTCTACTCCGGTGTGTCTCCAGCGGAAATTGCTGGCTTTCTCAACATATGTGGATGAGAATGGCCTGTCTATTAACGAGAAAAAATCAGTTGTAGTATCACTGACTAATCGGAAAAAGCTCCCCGTGGTTAAATGGAAGGTAGAGGGATATCCATTACTAAAGGTTCTTTCACTTTATCTGGGTTTCCCTATTTTCTGTGGCGCCTCTGTCCATATGTATTGGAATTACTACCTTGATAAAGTGGATAAACTTATTTATCAAATGCAAAAGGTTGCCATTAAATATTGTAAGTATGCAGTGGCCCCGGTAATTAAGTTTTATAATCTTAAAGTCTTACCCAAATTGATATATGGTTTTGAGATCTTACCATTTCCGACACATACATTAGCTGCCAAATTGGAAGCCAAAATCTGGTGGAAAATTTTGTATTGTCTACCCAAGGGAGTCCCAATGTCAGCTATCCGTTTCGAGTTGGGTATTTTATCACTTGACAATAAAATTAACTTAAAGAGACTAAACCTTTATCGGAATTTACTACTTGCCAATGAAAATACTTTATATGCACGGATTGGCTGTAGATTAAGAACTGGTTCTTCGACTTCAAAGTGGTTGGTGAACCTACAAACAGACTGTTTTGAATTATCTTGACTCAGTGTGTTTAACATTGGAGACCTTGATTATTAACCCTCTGAGAGTTAAGGAAAAACTTCAATCCCTGGATTGGATGCAATCAATGGAACGGGTCAAGTCCTCCAGGATCTATAAGCAGATTATTTATGACGGAAAAAAAATGGGTATGCCGGAATCATACTTAGTTAAATTCCCTGATCCTAAAAGGAGAGCTGCATACATGCGATTTCGCTTTAATGTTCTGTTAACAGGGGAAATTTTAGAAATCGTTCAGGTACCAAACAATTACCTGTCGCTTTTGCCATAGCAAAGAGTCTTCTGAAACATTGAAGCATCTGCTATTACATTGTCAGGCATTGGCAACTCAAAGACTTACAATATTTGGTAAATTTGTTCACAATGCTTCTAGAGTAGATATTGAAGATTTATGGTGGAATATGTTGTATGGTAAACTTAACACATTGAAATTAGCCATCGTGAAATTCCTGGTCGAAATTTGTAACTTGACTACAGCGAATTAATTTTCTTATTTTATTGCAAAAATTGTAAAATGGGAAACTTATTTTTGTGTTAAGAATAGGGTTTCCCTTTTCTTTTTAAAACTGTTAATGATTCTTGAATTTCACTGTTCTGTAAAAAAAAAAATGAAGTCTGTTATTTTTTTGTAAAGGTTTATATTTTGTAAACCAAAATGCAAATAATAAAAATTAAAAAAGAGAACTATGTAGCAAATATCAAATTGGAAATTATTAAATCGTTTGAGGTGCTACTGGGGGATTGTGACCATGACATGTTGGAGAGTTCTTTAACCATTTTTGCGAAGGGTGGGGTTACAGAGAAAACCAGGTGTACATACCTGGTAGTAAATTCCTCTAAAAACAGATTACTCCAATTTAGCAAAAATATGGGGAGGCCAATAATTATATTGAGAATTGGCGGGGTCATTTGAAAATGAGAGGGTTTGATGTACTGCTTCTGATGAGTTTAGTCAAACTTTGACATTGATGAAGAAACATAGCTCATCAATTAACTGTTGTGAGCAACAGGTCTTTGTTAATAAACCCATTTTAATAGGGCCATCTCCCAAAAGAATCCAACTATGCGGTCGGATATTGGAAAATTGATTACGGCAAGGGTGATCAAATGGAAGGCTCAGGCTCAAGCTATTCAATCTTGCAGACATAAATACAAATTATGGGTAAAAGATTTCAAGTTGCAGACATTTGTAAAGGAGAACCAACATTTGTTTGGGAATCTAATAAAAAGGATGCCCGACGGATATGACGGCATTTGAAACGGAAGAACAAATTACAAATAGAATGCCAGGCCTCCTGTGTTCTAGAGGCAGTATGGGTCGATAACTTCACAGCGAAATTTATGGGGTAGGCTGGTAGTTCTAGGTTAATAACGCATACTGACAACTTGTCTGACATACCTTGGACGGATATGAAATTTGAGATGATGGACAGCCTTAATGACTCGAGGCCCTGTGGTCCAGGTGATATGTCTAATTGTCTTAAGATAAAATAGAAAGGAACTATGCGCAGACATGCTTTATAGATTGTTCAATCAGATAATCGAAACAAGCAAATGCCTGGATTCTTGACATTTGTCTATCCTGGTTCTAGTTTTTAAAAAGGACATGAAGGGGCCCCCTGCCAGTTACCAGCCCATCTCATTATTAGGTGCATCCTCTAAAGTTCTGGAAACCTTGATGATCAAGGATTTAACGAGGTGGGCCAAGTCAACAAATCTGTTTAAACCTTTACAAACTAGGTTCAGGAAAGGTATCGGGACTACACTTGCTGGTATGATGCTTACCTCATGCATGTCACGAGCTGGTGTATGTACGGGGAGAACACTATGTAGCGGAACTGGACCTTTCCTCCACATTTGATAACGTGGACTTGGGAAGGTTATGGAAGAAATTGAGGTTGTGGAGGATTGATTCAGGGCTACTGCAGATGTTTGAGTTAAACTCCAAGAATGGGGCTATGGTATGGTTAAATACCGAAGGGGATCTCTCCAAGCGCATTCCTTTGGAAAAGAGTTAGGCAAGGGTGTGTCATAGCTCACAGATTGTTTAATCTCTGTGGTGGATCTGTGGGAAGTTAGTAATAGCTGGGGTGGTTTACACCTAGATGTGCAGGTTTAAGAAAACATTGCTTTGCCTATTCAGATAACGTGATAATATTAGACTTTACTCTGGCAGGGCTGCAGCGTTCGATGAACAGAATGGCATCTTATTTGAGATAAACCCTGCTAAGTCCTTTGTAGCAACGACCAGTAAGAAAAACAAAGGAAATACTGTAAGTGGTCCTGAATGATATTCGGGTGGCTGGAGTGAAGACCTTCAAGTATTTCTTTTTTTTGTTTTCTGTCACTAATTTATTGAAAGTCCAAAAGCAACTATAGAGACGCGAAGGGTCGATCCTGTATAACTTGGATGAAGGTTATAAAACCAGACTGTGAGTTTTCCCTGATCCCCCTGATGGAGTTCTACCATCTTAAAGTAACTGTGATGGTGTTGCAAGGAGTTGAGCGGATACATTTTACTAATAGGAAATATTTAGACATTTTGGAGGGCAGGGTATTGAAAGAGGTACTGGGGCTGCCTAGACTCATACCTATCAGTGTCATACGTTTTGACCTGGGTCTTCTGTCTTGGTGGGCCCAATACCTGTAGAGAGGTCTGTTTGCATATAGGAAGGTGGATAATATGGAAAAACCTTGTATGGGGGCTTATTTGGGAGAAATGTTGGATGGTGGGGGTAATTTATTTCAAGGGAATTATAGGAAGCATTGTAGCCATTTCATGGAAGGGACAGATATCGTGGTTACGGGTTCCCAAGCAATAATGAAAAAGAAAATTAAATGTGTGGGACGTGATGAAAGATATGGAAGATCTAAATGGAATCAAGATACATTGCAAAAACAAGCTTTTTTATACTCCAATGAAGGACATTAGACTATATTCGAGAAAGTTCCCTTCACAGAAGCTTCGTACATTGTATCTAGATTCAGATTAAGCTGCCTACCGATTTTGGAAATAATTGGTTCCCATAGGAATTCCCAAAGAATTACGAAGGGCAGACTGTAAATCAGACCTTGCTGCAACATGTGGTTATGAAAAGTTTTTCAACTGTGGTTTATCATATAACCTTTTCAGGGCCCTTTGTGCATTTGCCTACCGCAGTTGTTGCTTCAGATGTTTGGAATAGACTGACATGCTCTCAAGTTTAGCTTATTTTAGCGTTAGTAACATTTCTGGGAAAGATTTTTTATTATATTCAGCAAGTGATCATTAGTGGTGAAGATATTCTTACAAGTTTAGATATATGGTAATTGAGCAATGATAGTTTTAGTAATTTATAGGATGTTTGTTGAATGGGCTGTTGTGTATTGTATGCATTTTATATTCTATATGTGATATACAAAATTATTTTGCTTATGTATTTTTTATAAAAAGTAGAAGTCCACTACGCAAAACTGAAATGTATAGCTCTATTGTCTTAAAACAAAAAGTGGGCATGTATCTGGAAAATGTTCATTTGCTAAAAAGAGCACTTTCATTATGGCATCAAAGGGGGAAAGTTGTGGAATGTTGCAGCATAATGTCCATATGTGTCCAATAGATGACCGCAATGCTCTTCAGTACAAAGCTTGGGCACAGTTGCTGTGACGATCATGCCGTGATGCTGCCATTATATGCCCTTTTTGTCATCCATTGCGCTACCAAGGAGTCCTAAAAATATATTACGAAAATGGCTTTACCTTTTCTCTGTCCTTGGGGCTAATTTCTGTACAAAATCTTTAAAGTCCCTGCATGTTAAAACTGATGTTTATTGTCCTTTCTTGGCTTGAATTCGAACACGTAGTTGAAAGCTAACAACGCACCCATGCAGTGCTTATTCTGCCATTTTCTAATAGTCCTCATGACAGTGTTTTTGGAGACCACACTGCTCTTTACAATGGGCATACCCTCCTAAATTGCATATGTCCCTCCCCTTGTTACTCCTAAGAAAGCATTAACATCGCTCAATTTGCATATACTGTAATTTACAGGCTTAAGCTTTAGACAGCAGAACTTAGCCCCTAAATAGCATCTCTTGTACTGTAGATGGTCAAGTCTCTACACAAATAAACCAAGTGGTGATGGCTGGAAGGTTTAGAATTAATTTTAGCATCTGGCATTGCTCTGGGCAATCCTCCAGACCATTGTTCTAAGCCTGCAAAGCCATTACAGAAAGGGGAAAGACCATATGCAAATCAGGCTTGGTCCTACCCCAAAGGGGGCAGTCTGGCCCGAACTGCTTGGTCGCATCCTTTCTGCACGAGACCACAAGCATCCCCAGACATGTTTTTGACTCGTTGGGCCTCATCAGTAAGGAGTAGATAGGGTCTCTAGGCCCAGCAGGCACGGGACCCATGTCTGGGCATACCTGTTCCACCCGGGGTGGCTAAGATAAACAAAATAATTTTACTCAACTTTAAAAACTAGGGAGTATAATGCACTCATTTCCAAATATTATCTCGAGCACTACTGACAGTTATTAAAAACTCCAATTAACCTGCCTACTTTTCTCATGGATGCCAGTGGTTCGCTTTGTCTCAATTACTCAAGCAGGCATGGAGCAAAGGCAGCAGTCATCTTTATTGGGTAAGCGATTTCCTGTGCCCCTTTAGGTGAACTGCAGAAGTAATGTGACTTAGTGATATTTAACGGTGTGCTCGTATCATGTCTTAACTTACCACAATCTTCAAAAATAAGTCGACATTGCACAGAGCCTCTCAGCAACATGGCCCCCACCAGTGCCGTTTATCGAATTGTTACCATCACATTTATACTAAAATATTAGTTTCAAGTATTAATGCAAAATCATGGGAAATATTGTAACTACTATGGTACTCGACTTGTGGGATTGTATTGGAACATCCAACATCATCTTTTCATGCTTGCCATTGGTTTGCTTTGTCAGTTTGGCAGCAGTGACCACACCTTTCAGCGTGTCCTGGCTGGATAACTCTGACTGTTTGGTAAAGGAAGTCATGTGTGGTTATGCAGTCTCAGACTGACCCTGCTGGGGACAGTTTATTATCACTCCTCTCTCCAAGGTATTACAAACAAATGAATGCTTAAGGGTTGTTGGCTTCAAAGGTCAGGTCTAACAAGGCGACATATTTTTTTATGAACTTTTGTTTTGTTGTTCTAGAAAAGATTTTTACTCAAGGAGTCGCAATTTTCTATGATGTGCTTCAAATTAAAAGCCTAAAAAACCACTGATAATGGTAAGGAAAAAAGACTGCGCCAAATATGGGTTGCAAAGTTAACAATGTTTTTATTATTATAACAAAAATTGCCCTCCTTGTTGACACGTGTTTCGGCTTTTCCTAAAGCCTTTTTTCTTTTTTTTTTATTTTATTTCGATTTATTTTGTTCAGATGGACCTGAAAAAAAATGTTATCGAAAGTTTCCAGCCTTCTTCACTTTCTTACAGACGTTCCTTCTGTGTTCTGCTGAAACTTCTTGCCTCCCATATGGAGGGAGCTGTCAAGATTTGAAGACCCATGAGGGCTAAGTCCGTCCCGGCTCCCCAGCTGTCGCCGTCGCCTGTGCATCGTTAGGTTCCACAATGGGATAGGGGAGCTGTTTCCCAACTGTTTAAAGGTTGCCTCAATTATATTTACCATAGCTATTGACCATCTGGTGGATTCCCCTGCTATCAGTCTATTCCATAGCTCATTTTCTTCAAACATCCATGGATTTCCGGCCAGTGGTAGTAGGTAGGTTGTTCTGTTTTGTTTTCATAGTTAAGTATTAAGTGCTTTAGTGTTTCTTTTGTTGCTGGCTTTTTGCATAGACGGCAGTTTTTCACGTTTAAAGCGGATCTGATCGTAAGTATTTCTTGGGTTGTAATAGGTTTAGTCCCGCTTTCAGGAGCAGATTTCTTTTTCTATTGTCCGGGAAACCTTTGCAGTACTTGATTGGAGATTTTACTTTGTTAAAGGTCGGCGGGAGATGACTAAGGAGTTTGTTACTTGTTGCGAGTTCTAGGGTTCGTATCCAGTCCATCCTGATAAGTTTTTTCCTTTATTCTGTCAGGGTTTTCTTGAAGCTCTTTTTATGAGCATTCTATTTCTTGCAATTTCGCTCTTCTTTTAGCCTTCCATTTTTCGAGGGCTACACAGTTGGATTATCCATCTCCTCTTTGATAATAGAGAATGCTGGCAGGGGCTCCTCCTCGATAGATTTTCTGAAAAAGTTCATAGCTGCTTGGTCTACCATAAATTCAAGTGATACCAAACCCAGCTCCCTTCTGATTGCTGCCATTGCGGTTGATTTCGGGACTCCCAGAACTGACTTCCAAATTTGACCTTCTAGTTTTGTCCAGATGTTAGTTGGTATTGAGAGTGAAACTTCCATTCCGTAAATTAGTGTGGGGATGACTTTCCCCTTGTAAAAGTTTATTGCGGGAGTCAGGGAGAATTTGCCAAACTTTTTGTCGACCAGGCGCGTTTGCGATGTTAGCATTTTGGCTTTGTCCCATAGTGTACGCTGCATAGCTACGGATGTATTTGAGCTGTCCAGGTCGACTCACAGGTATCTGATTGATTTCACTGTTTCCGATTTTTCGTTCTCCAGGAACCAGACTAGGTGCTTCGATTTTGTGTTTTGGGCTTTCTCAATAATCAAAAATTTTGTTTTGTTTTTGTTGATGACCAGGTGATTTTTGGTGATGTATTGCGCCAGGTTGTTAAGTTTCCGCTGGAGACCAATTTTGGTCTGGTCAATCAAGATAATATCGTCAGCGTATAGCAGTCTAGGTATGGTTGTGCTGCCTAGTTTTGGCAGAAAGCACCTGATTTCAGATTCGGAGTGTTGAAAGTCACTTATGAACGAGATGAAGAAAGTTGGTGCTAGGGGGCAGCCCTGCTTTACCCCACGTGTGAACTTGATTTCTTCCGACAACGTTCCTTCTTGACTGAGTTTGACTCTTACTTTGTTGTCCACGTGGAGTGCTTTTATCGGCTCCAGAACTGGTGGGGGGCAATTCCAGCTTTGAAGTTTGGCCTACAGTAGGTTTCAGTCTATTTTATCAAAGGCCTTCGATAAATCGATGAAGGCTAGATAGATCTTTGGAGATCCTTCCTTTACCTTGGCAGTTAGGATGTTGATAATCATTATGTTAACCGCCGTGGATCAATTTTTTTGGAAACCTGTTTGCAGTTTGTCTCTGAATATGGCCTTTTTTTCCCCACGCTCTGAAGTTGTCCAACAGGAGAGATGCGTATTGATTTCCGATGATATCTAGTAAGGCGATAGGCCTGTAGTTCGCCGGATCTTCGCGACATCCCTTTTTATAGACTGGAACTATTACATCTTTTAGCCACGATTTCGGAATTTCCTTTGTGTATTCACATTCTTCAAAGATTTTGCTTAACACCTTTGACCACTCAGTAGGAAATTGTTTGAGTATTGCGTTAGTTAGACCGTCAGGGCCGGGTGCTCTTGAAGACTTCAACTTCATGATTTTCGATTCTATGTCTTCCCGGTTTGTTACATTTACCCACTATGTATTTGAGGTTCCTGGCCTGAGCGATGTAGGTTTTTCGGCTTCTTCAAATTCCGCGGTTATGTAGGTTATCCATTGCTCTTCCGTAACCGCGTTACACAAAGGCTTGGTTTGGGGGAGGGTCGACTTGTTCAGCAACGACTAAAATGCACTCGACTTTTTTGATGCCAGACTTCATCATCTCCTCGGCGTCGAGCTGGTATTGGAGTGCTTTGTGTTTTAGCCAGTTCGAGTATCTTTTTTTCTCCCGATGCCAAAGCTCCATCTGTGATAGTTTGATTTTTTTGCTCTCCTTTGCAGGCAGCGACTCAGTTTTCTTTGTTTAATCACTTCTCTGTTGAAAGCGTGGCGTGGTTGGGCGGATTGATGGGCTTTGCCCCGTGGTTTTTTGTAAAGCTCCAGGAAGGGGGTGTAATCCGGTCTTTCTTTTCGGTTTTCGTTTTTGTTAGACCTCAATTTGTTGTCCCATGCGAGCCCGAAATTCCCGATATCGTTTTCCGTGAGCCGTAGTCGAGAGCTCTTGTTACTGGATTCTGGTTCAAGGGTACGTCGGTTTTGATTTTTTCCAACCCTTCCACGGGCATGTGATCAAGTTATGGTCACTGTTGTTTTTTTTTTACTCTGAACCCCGTTATGGAATCGATCAGACCAGACGAGATGCATATATGGTCGATTGTAGCGGTTGACTCTCCACGTTCCCATGTCGGAATGTTGGTTTGGTTTGGGAACAGGGTCGCGATGTTTTGGATGCCTCTTTAATCTATTAAATCTTGCCACGCTTTCCCTCGTTTCCTAGTATGATCTGAAATTAGGAAAGTTCAGTTATTATGCTCGCTACAACTGGCGTTAAGATCGCCACAGATGATGTCAATGTCATTGAACGCCTCGTAAAGGTGGTCGATCGTGCTTCCCATGTTTGAGCAAAACATTTCCGTTGACGTGCGTTGGGGGTTCCAGTAGCAGTTAATGATAGCTAACTTTTTAGCGCTCTCTCCGTCTTTTTTGTTGTTTTGTCTGGACCAGGTGGGCAAACACACCAGCATTTCGTATGCTTCCTTCCATTTCTTCGGTTCTTCGAAGCCTCGGCCTATTTTAACCGCTGTCAATGGGCCTGCTGATGGTCTCCCCAGGAGACCTTTCACCGCTGGAGAAGTTTGTACGGAGAAGCCGTCTATGGTAGGTTTGGTCATCAGCCATGTCTCCTGGAGGCACAGTATATCAAAGCTGCCCAGGTTTACGTCGCTCCGTTGGGTGAGATGTGCATACCCCCGGGTGTTCCATGAGCCCAGGCTATAGACCTCATTTGTGGGCCATTCCTCTTCGTCCGTTGCACCGTGGGGGTTTGAGAGGGGTAGCCCTAGTCGTTATTTGTTGTTTTTTGCGTTTAAAGTTGAGCGCAGCCAATTCCACGGACCTTGTGGTTTGCGTGCTGCTGCGTTTAGTTCTGTGCCTTTGTTCTCATCACGGTTCGCCGGTGAGTCCTCTGTAAAGCAGGAGTAAAGGTCATTCCGTCTATGACTGTGTTCTTTTGTTTGGTCATTGGGGTTCACGTCAGATTTCTTTCTTATGGATGGGGCTGGGTGAGTTACGTCGGTTTTCCTTTCTTGGTTCTTTAGTTCTGTTAGCAGGAGGCCCATCTGTTTCAGTTCTTGGTAGGCATTCTGGTTTACTTTTTTCCAAAAGTCTGCTTCGATGTGAATGTACGCTTTCGGTCTTTCGTTACTGTGATATGGTTCAACTAATTTGAGCTCGGTCGTTGTTAAATGACTTAACCATTTAGAGCTTTTCATTATCTGTAGTATCTTTGGGTGGTTTAGCGGTGCTCGATCCTTTTGTGCATCCAATTGTTCAAGTTTGAATAGCCCAGACCATGTGTATCTTGAGTGGTGGTCCTCCTCTGGATCTGCCGCTTTCTTATTTCTTGATCCCTTTTCTGCCTTTCCGGGAGCGGCTCTTTGTTTGTGTACCAGGTGCTCCTCTTTAGCTGTTTTATTGGGCTCTCCCCAGGGTGAGTCTTCCCTACTCCTGATCACAAATAAGTTTTGTCTTTCCTTTGGCACATTTATAGGTTTTATTTCTTCCTCACGGCTCGTTGCCTGTCTGTTTCTCTCCTCCTCTTTGTCTGGTACTGTGCGTTCCGTTAATTTGAAGCCCATCTGCTCGATTTCTCTGAAAGCAAGGACGTCTATTTTGTCCACTGCTTTGGGTTTCACGGGTAGGTATGCTTTAGCTAACTTTCCTTTATGGTAGGGTTCAACTCGATGTATGTATTCTGTTCTGATGTTTCTTAGAGATTTTGTTTTCTTCATGAGGTGAATTATCATTGAGCGGTTTAGGATCAGGTCGTTTCTTCCCTCTTCTTGTTGCTCCAATTTAAACAAGTGTGTCTCTCTTTTTGTGTGATGGGTTTGGCAATCCGTCCTGCTTCTCCATTTCGTTTTTTGTTTTTCTTGTGCTCTCCTTGGGTCCAGCCTTGTTTCTGTAGGCGTTTTCGTTATTGACTGTTCTTTGCGTTTTTTACTATTACTTTCGCCTTGATGGATTACTTGTGGTTTTTTTGAGGGCTCTCCCCTCTTTAATGGCGTTTCCATTTGGCTCCGTGAGGGACTGTCCACCTCTATGCAGCTTGAGGTGTTTGAGTGTTGGGACAGGTTCATTAATGCTTTGTCTAGCATGAAGTCTTCTATAGTTCGTGGAGAAGTCATTATAATTTGGTCTTCTGCCTGAGTTTCCTTATACAGTGCTGGCTGTTCTGTGGTATTATCGCTGGACCGGGTTTGTTCCTCTCCTAATCTTCCCGCTTCCGCGATTGTATTGAGGCGTGCATTTAGTTGAAGTTTCTCCGTCCTTGGGTTTGGGCATGATGTGGAGTTTTTTGTCGCCGGTCGCTCACAGACCGGCTGTGTCCTTGTTGTCCCGTCCTGAATCATTGGTTTGGCGACGGAGCGACCTTCCATATTGGCCAACTTTGTTTCCAAGTCTTCAATTCTTTTGTTCCTTAGTTGGTTTGAACGATTTTCCTGGTCTTCGATTGCCGTTATATAGCTCTCTACATGAGAGATCTTTCAGATCATGTTAGTCAGGATTGCTGTTTTATCTTTTATGTCTTTTATCACCTCGTATAATTTGCAGAAGGGGACTAGGACCACTGACATTGCTGACATGATTGTGATCTTGTCAGGTTTATCATTCGTGGACGCCTTCTGTAGTCCTGCTGCAATGTCGCTCAAGCGACGGTTCTTAGGCGTGAGAGGAATGTTGTCAGACCTTTTTTGTGCGATCAGAGAGTCCTGGTTTACAAGTTCTATGGAGATATTGTGATCTCGATCGACAAGTTTAGTACTCTTGGAAGGTCTTTGCTTGGTTACATCCGGGCAAAGTGGAAAGTCCTCGGCTACTATAGCCGATACTGGCGGCGTCTTTGGTAAGACTGTAGAAAGCTGCGGTTTGGTCCATGCGTATCTGTTTTCTTTGTGACCTGTAGCAGAGTTTGTGGCTTTGTCGTTTGTGGGACTTTTCGGTGGAGAACTGTTGTTGTTGGCTTGTGCTACCACCAGTGATTTGTCCTGCGTTGGATGAGATAACGTATGTGCGCTCGATGGTTTAGGGTTGTTGTTTGCTTTATCCTCACTTACGTTACAGCCATCGGGATTTCTGGCCAAAGGGTGTTTTTGCATCCAAATTGACTCTGTGATTTTCTGGTTGCTACCTTTGGATTGCTCGATCACTATTTCCAACATTTCGGCGTCAGAGACTTCCAGTTCTGAGGTTAGTTTTCTTTTATATTGTTTTGTGAAGAAAGCCTTTAAAGGACGTGATAGCAGAGGGATTGGTAGGTCGTCTTTTTGCTTTCTCCTTCTTTTGATGACTTTGACCACCTCGTATTCATTCGAGCTGGATTTAGAGTCGTGCACCACAAGAGTCGGCCCTTTTTTTGCTATTTGTTTTTTTTTTATATCCTTTCTTTGATGGTTTTTTTTGTATATGTCTTCTTAGATGTTATCTTTGTACCTATTCAGACTGGTTTGGGCTGATTTTTCTCAGTATTTCTTGCAGGGTTTCCTCCGTTACTGGCTGGTTCTACGACGGAGATTTCTTCTGTCTCCGCGAGTAAAATTGCGCAGTTGGTTGGTGTTTTGTGTTTCAAATCTTTATTTGTCATCATGGTATGAGGCTGCGTTTTGGGTGCGCGCGTCTCATGATGTGCGGGTGTCCCGGAGGCCTCTAAGTTTGTGGCCGGGACATGACATTGTGCAGATGTTGTTAGTCCCCTTCGGGGCTGGTCTATGCTCTGTACTTTCAAGACTGGATTTGGTAATTCCATCGTTTCTCCTTCCGGCAGTACCTCTCCGGGTCTCTGTGGGCTAGACCGATTTCTTTTTGTCCCTTCGTTTTCACCTGCTGAGTTTGCACGGTGGGGAGATACCGGTGACTGTAAGTTTGTTTCACTGATCTTTTCAGGATGTGTCCCCTGTTCCTCGGCGGCTATTGGGGCGTCGTTGTGGAGAGACGGTCTTCCCTCTTCAGTTGTTGGTCTGTTTGTCCCCGCCCCGCCTGTGGTGTTCTGATTTACCACGGGACGGTCCTGTCTTCCGACCGCTCCTACGCCCGGGTCGCTTGCCTTAACTGCGTGGAGAACTCCATTCCTGGGTACCGGTCAGGAACCCGGCGACTCTTTTCTTGCGGGATCTAGCCCCTTGTGGCTCGGGTCTAGTCCGCCTCCATCAGAAGAAGTTTCGACAGGATGATCGGGTGCTCGTACCCCCTTTCCAGGTAGCTCTGGTTGAGCTGTTGCTGTGGGTTCCTCCGCCCGTCCCATGCTGGTTTCGATGCGGTTTTGAGCAATAGGATTCCGTGGTGTGTGCTGGCTTGTTGCTTCTGCTCCTATCTCCGCAGCTGCAATAGGTTCTATAGCGAAATTCACTGAGTGCGCCATTGGCGTGCTTAGAGTCCTTCCAGATTTCTTCATGGGGCGCACCTCGGGTTCCATGTGGGTCCTGCTCCGAGTCTGCAGTGGACTGCTGTAGACTGCACCCGAGCTCTGCTCCCTGCTCTGCCGTCAATTAGGGTAGGTGTAGGTCTGGGTTCCTACGGAAGGACGGCTACTTGTTGATTTTGCTAGCGCTTACCAGCCAGTCCCGCCTAGTTCAGCCGCAAACAGCCAAAAACAGCAGCGCCCTTTACACCAGCGGGCTAAACTGAAAGCTTACCTAAAAGATACTACTCATGTAATCCTTAAATTGAAAACTATAGATTGGAAAAACAACTATCTTTTAGTAAGCCTTGATGTAAAGGCACTCTATACATCAATTGAACACACTTGGGCAATCAAAACTATAGACCATACTTTCAAAGAGGACTCTGCATCGATGTATCATCAGATACAAATGGTCAAGGAAATGTTGGAATTAACTTGATTGTAATATCTTCAACTTTAACAACTGTTATTATAGACAAGGCGTAGCAATGGGCACCAAATACGGCCCAGCTTTAGCAAATATTTTCATGGGTCTTTTTGAAGATATGATGATATATCAAGACAGGGGATATCAAAAGGAACTCTTTAAATGGATGAGATATATTGATGACGTTTTGATTATATGGAGAGGTACTAACTTGGAATTCAGTAAATTTACGAACCAGATTAATGACAACCAGCTAGGAATACAATTCACTGGTAATTGTGATGAGAAAACAATCAATTTCTTAGACTTAACAATGAATGTAGAACAAAACGAACTTGGAACCATAGACCAACTATTCTAAACATACCTTCTGGAGAGTTAATTCAGGCAAGAAGGAACTGTCAAGCAACGGACTTGTTTGAAAAAGAATGCTCACTATTAAAAACAAGATTCTTAGCTAGAGGATATTCGGAGAATTGTGTGAAACGAGCCTTGAATAAAAGCCTAGCACTCACACAGGAACAGACTCTAGTACCAAGTGCCAAATCAACTGAACAGTTAAAAGTAGGGTTCATTACGAAATTTAGCAGTGACCACAAAACCTTGAATAGAATTCTTTCCAAGGACTGGCACCTTCTTAAACTGGATGAGAATATCGTAAATCATATAGACCTCAAACCAAGGATCATCTTCAGACGGGCAGAATCATTAAAGAACAAACTGAGCCCTTCGATGCTACCAGACTTGGATACAGAACATCCAACACGTTGGCTACAATCTCCCTTCAATGGGTTTAGAAAATGTGGGGAGTGCACAATGCGCAAGTATGCGCATAAAAAACAAATGTATTTAGAGACACTAATAACAAGGAGTTAAAAATTGTACAGCCAATTAACTGTAAAACAAAGTATGTTGTATACGGTATTATTTGTGTTTGCAACTTGGTGTATATAGGCAGCACCATAAGAGAACTGAGGACACGTGTACGTGAACACCTGGCTAAGATTGGGAGCCAGGATCCAAGACTACCCCTTGTCTGCCATTGGCGGACATTATATTTATGGCCCTGAAAAGAATCTTGTTAGGCAAAAGAGGGGGGAACAAGGAGAAAAAACTACGCCAAGCTGAGGCCAGAATAATTTGTAAATTGAACACAACTGTCCTGGGCCTGAACACGGATAAGGAGATGGTGTCCTTCCTATAATTGTTGTTATCTTTGACATAGCCAAATTGATCGTTTTGCTCCACCACTCAATCCAAGTCATGACGTACTGTGCACCGAGTCTGGTGTAGAATGCTCATATTTGCAACACTTTGCTACCGAGTCTCTGTACTAAGCTTCAGTTAACCCACTTTGTAATATGCATGGTATCAACATTCCCTTCACCAATTTTAATGCAAATTCTGTCCTTATTGGGCTAGAACGTGTAGAATGCTCTTATTAGCAACACAATTGTATTTAGCCTCTGCACGAAGAATCAGCTAACCTACTTTGTAATGGGCAAGGTACTAGCAATTCCCTTCTTAATGTAATACCAACAATGCCCTGTTTGGGCTAGAACTCGCAAGCACTATTTTTTTCAAGTACGTCTAAAACACGCCTTGACCAAAATTTGGCCTTTAAAAATAAACGCTAAGTGAACAGCGTGACCCTTTTAAGTGAATTTTAAAATAAAAAAATTAGTTTGATCATTTTGCCATTCCATTATACAATTAAAACATGATTTGTTTTGGTTTGATTATCCTTTAAGATCGACTTAATTTTTAAATGAACCTGGGATAACATTGATGTTAAATTTAGAAAAATATTCCTACTAAGTGTGACTAAAAGGAAAATGGTTTTTGTTCCACTTCGGAAAGAAATTCCTATCCTTCTTTATAACTATGGGCTGAATGAATAACAATACTTTGATAATGTGGCGATCGCAGTCCTAAAACATGGCCGCCGCAACTGAGAATGGGCTGTATGAATAACAATACATTGATAGTGGGGCGATCTTGGTCCCAAAACATGGCCGCCGTACCTGAGAGTGTTACTAGGATTAATAGCTACAGAAAAAGGACTCTGGTGAGTCTAGTGTCATGACAACCAAACCTCAACAATATAGTGCGGGAGGATGCCATTCGGCGCCCCCTCGAGGAATGGAAGTGCGCGATTGAACGCGGAACGACCTAGATGACAGGTAAGAGACTCTGCAAAGTATAGCTCTTTCTACCGCGGAGACTAGATTTAACAATCGTCACGTAGCATCTGAATACTTTATACAGCATCTATTTCAGGACCTATTTTACAGCCTGATCCTGCGCAACGTAATTAAGTAAATCGGCAGGAAACGGTGAACTTTAAATGAAGTGTCTCTTTTGAACCAATAAGCTATACAGTGTCTTTGCACAACATTGCGGCATCATTGATGAGTAAATACTGAATGCGCAAACTAATTCTCGGGCAACAAATCGAACTTGTATACGAGCGCACATTTAAGTTTGTTTATTACTTGTATTGCGCTCCAGACCCAAGGGTATTCAGGTGCAAGGCATAAGGATACTCACAGCTTGGTTACAACATGTAAAATACATTTAGGTACAGGTGCCAATTGGTTACATGCAGGCACGTTGAAATTAAGATATACACAGGCAGGCGCATTGAAAGCAGGAGGTGTGTGCATGCATAGTTTCACAGGGTAGGTTGGTCCATGTGTTGTGGGGAGAGGTGCCGTGCATATTCGGCAAGATGTCTGGTGGGTGACTGTGTGCAGAAGTCAGTTGGTTTCGCGATCGTTTGGGATCGTTGGGTCTTCAGAGGGACAGGCCCAGATGTCAGCATCTTTGAGCCAACTGGCGGAACTTTTGATAGGTTTGATCGATTCTTAGAGGGGATGGTAGCGAGTTCCAGAGGAGGGCTGCCTTGACCTGGAAGCTGCTGCCTCCGATTTTGGCAAGTTTGTATCTGGGGACCCAGAGTTAGCTGGTATTGGCAAGTTTGGTGATTCTTGTGACAGGCTTCCGAGTGAGTCTGTCAGATAGGTAGCGGGGTGCTGCATTATTCAAGCATTTGTGGCTGAGGGAGGCAACTTTTAGTTTTATTTTATCGTGTGTGGAGAGCCAGTTGTTGGTTCTTCTAGTATTAGAGTTATGTTCTACCTTGTGGATTCCTAGGGCTGCTCTCTGCACGTTATTTTGTAGGAGTTGGATTTTTTTGATAGTTTGTTTGTTGGCTCCTATGTATAGAGCGTTGCAGTAGTCAAGCCTGGATAAGATGAGAGCTCTGGCTAGGGTAATGCAACTGTCGTGTGACAGGAAGGCTTTGCCTGCTCTAATTAACTTGCATGTATATGCCGTGGACGAGGCCAAGGCACTGACCTGCTTGTTGAAGGAGAGCGTGGAATCCAAATAGAAACCCAGAGATTTAACCTCCTTGGCGACAGTAATAATGTTATTGTCTATGTTGAAGGCTGAGAATTCGGGGCTGAGTTTTTCGAGGGTCGAGGGAGTGCCCAGGATGATGATCTCTGTTTTGTCATCATTCAGGCATAGACGGTGGGTGGCCATCCATGCCTGGATGATGAGATCTATCCTGTTCACCAAGGCCAAATCCTTGTCGTAATCCCCGGTAAGCGGTAGGAGAATCTGTGTGTCATCTGCATAGTTGTGTAGGTGACACCCAGAAGGTCCAGATCATCGAAAAGGGGCTTGGTAAAGATATTGTAGAGGGTGGGTGAGACGCAAGATCCCTGGGGCACTCCACATGTGATGGGGATGGCTGCTGCCATAGGTGAGAAAACTCTCATAGTCCTGTTATTTAAGAACGATTGTAGCCATGCTATGGCTTCTGTGGAGAAGTGAGCTTCCGAGTCCAGGTGGTTACATAGGACCATGTGGTCGAACATGTTGAAGGCAGCTGATAAATCCAGGAGTAAAAGGAGGGCTGATTTTCCGTTATCCCTGAGTTCATCTATCTGTGCCTTGAGGCCTATTAGGGCTGTCTCTGTCCCGCGTTGGGGCCGAAAGCCTGATTGCCTAGTTCCTAGTAGAGAGTTAGTTTCCAGATATTTTTGAATCTGGGAGTATGCCATTTTGTCTGAGATCTTTAAGAGAAAAGGCACTGTAGTAATCGGGCAGTAGTTTGTGGGTATTAGCCGGTCTAGGGACTGTTTCTTTAATAGAGGAAAAAACCATGATTCTTTGAGGTTGGATGGGATGGTATTGGTGGAGAAAGAAGAGTTGATAAGTTTCGTGATAAAGGTGGCCAGGTCCTTGGCTGCATCCTTTAGAAGTTGAGCGGGGCATAGGTCGCCTTGACAATTGGTGGGTTTAAGTGATAGTATAGAATTTTCTGTTTCTTTTATGGTGCCTTTGGAGAACTTAAATCTGGGGCGATTGGTAGTTACTTGGCTGCTCTAGGTTGATGCTAGTGGGCTTGTTGCCGGAGAGTGTGGCTTTTTTCCTGGCAATCTTTGTTTGTAGGGTTGTGACTTTGTTGGCTAGAGCTTGCTGTATGTTGGAGGACCAGAGTTTGTCTTTGATGCAGCTGTTTGTACAGGGATGGGGGCTTCTAGCTCTTTGAGGAGTTCTTTCATGCTAGAGTTGGCTTGGGCAATTCTAGCATTGTAGGTTTCGTGTTTAGCTAGGATGATTTCTTTTTTGTATAAGGCTGTGATGGTGCTGAGGTTGGCTTTATTTTCATCAGGTAGTTGTGCTCGCTGTTAAGTAAACTAAAGGCAACTAAATACGCTGAGGGAATAAGACCTACCGTTGTAGTGCACAGTGCCTTAGCAGATTCTAATGAAAATGCCCATTTAAAGTGATGAATATTATATTTTGAAGGGATTGAACCCAGACACTGCTGAACAGAAACGAGTTAAGATATAAGGGCATACAATACTTTAAGGTAAAATTTAACTAACCCCTTGATTCCCTCTTTGAAAAATAAAGACGCTTGTGCCATTTTGGCAATATAAATACAAAACAAGTTGGACTAAATTTACCTTTTCTCTCCCTCTCTTTTCCTATATATCCTCCCCATCACCAACCCAGTTTGTATCTGGATTGGTTTCTTTTCAATTTTATTTTGGTTTACATTTTTTGTTATTTTTAATTTACAATCATTGTTGATACAAATATTCAAATCTGATATTCCCAACTACATATGCATCAATGGCGACCTTTTGATTTTGTGATGTTTTGTTTGAAATATGTTCTATTGAACTGTTTGTTGGTTATCACCAACATCATATGTTTGGCAACAGATTGCATTGAATAATCAGTTAAGAGGCCCTGATTTGAAAAAAGGCTTTAAGAAAAGCCGAAACACGTGTCATCAAGGAGGGCAATTTTTGTTGTTATAATAAAAACATTTAACTTTGCAACCCATATTTGGCACGGTCTTGCAAACAAATGAAGCCCCAACAATAGGAACAAAGGTGATGCTCGAAAAGAATGTTACAACAAAATTTACCAACTCTTGAGTCAGAAGAGGTATACCCTACTATTCCTTGTGAAGAAACATTCAGGGAAGTTATGTCCTGTCTTGTACCTACAATGCTTGAACAAATGAGTGGAATACTAACCCTTCCGATTGGTACCCAACAGGCAGTAGCCTCTATCCAACCAGGGATGGGCAAATGACTTGAAGAGCACCTACATAAACACTTCCTCCATGTTTTAGCTCACTGCACCCTTCACAGAGGAGAAATACTAATTTACATGTCATTCTTTGTCCTACCCACATGGGCAGACCAGCTTTAAAATGCTAGGAAATTCACATCCAAACATCAGCAACCCCATACACTTGTTTTCGGCCTTGTTGGGCCTCCCCAGAGAGGTGAAGCTGTGCATATCTAGATGCTCCTGAGTGGAAGAAATTCCATACAGCAGGGTATTTGACCCATGTTCGTTCTCAGCAGAGGGCCTACCACACTCCTTTTCAATTTGTATAATTTTCCTTCTAGATATGGTTATCTGTAACCCACCCATATTTCCTGTTGAAAGTCAGTGCTAAGTTTCATGTCAACCGGGAGCTTGCCACCTTTTACTCTAACCTCAGATCAGGAAGAGAGAAAAGGTTGCACTCCCTTAAAATTACAAATGCTTTGAGCATTTACAAGAACTGTTCGGCAACATTACACAAGTCAAGGTACCTTCTTAGAAACCTGTGTATGCACTGTGATGAACCAGGAATGAGACACGGACACAGAGGACCGAAAATGCCTCACTGTCCCTAATTTAAGAGGTATTGCCCTACCACAAACAAAGACTAAGGGCCTGTTGTGTCAAGATGTCCAAAGCAAAAATGTCCTGTGTCGGGAATCCTATCCCAGCCCTCACACTCTAAAAGTACCTCTAAAGTCCTTCTCACATTCAATGTAATCCAAAAATCCTAAAGGCATGAATCTTCCTTGGTATTCACTGTCTCACACAACACCACTTGGTATACACTCCTGCCAAGTTCCTTTTCACATTCACTGTAGTTCACTTCACCCACTTGGCTTTGCCTGGTATACTCTCCTGCCAGGATTTTTTTTTCAAAATGTATTTCATTTGTCTTTTAGACCACACTATTTCCCAGACCCCTTTCCATGACTTCCACACTGTTTTCCTCACGTGTATTTTATGACACGACTATGGGTTCCAAATCCTTTTCTGTGGACTTTTTAGGTTATAGTCCAATGTCCCAGGGGCCCTGTACTCTTGCTCAGGTCCCCCCACTTGTATATTGTGTTTCTTTCTATAAGCGGTACACCCTCAAAAGTGCCCCAGCGGCCCCGTCCCTCTCAGCGGGCTCACCGGCTCTCAGCAGTGACCTAGGGGTCTTTCGCCTCTCTCGTATTAGTCTGCAGCTTGTCGTCGGGTCTGATGGGTGCTATTCTCGCTCACTGGCGTCCCCACGCCTCTGGCTCCCCTTAGCAGCTTCTTCTCTTCTCAACATCTTGGTTGCAGTGCTTCGACCTGTGAGCTTCTCTTTGTGGTGTTCTACAGTCTCCCACGACTTGGCAAGAGCGCCTCCTTCAGATTGCTCCGACCTGCATCGCCAGCTGCCGTACTCTCTCCTCGGCTGGTCTTACCACAGGTTGGTAAGAAGACTAACTCCATGCTTCTTTTCCCGGAATGGTTTTAAACCATGTCTGGCCAATCGGCTTCTTCCAGTAATCATTGCTCCTTGCCACTTCCTCATTCAGTTAGCATTTCGTCAATATCAGAAAATCAATAAAGAAAAAATATCAGTAAGTTTGTCAGGTTGTTTAAGGGGATGATAACAGTATGCCATTGGGGTATGAGGGATGGAGGGAATATCCGTAAAAGGGAAAGGGGGTATATTGTGCCTCTCCTGATGTCATGTCGCCCCGTCCACTAAGCCGCCGCCCCCACATACCCCCGAGGGTCGCCTCCCCATGTGATCCTTCTTCAAATAGCCAGCCCCACGGTCAGGATCAGGTAGCGGCTGCTGTCCCTTGGCCACATGAGGAGAGGATAGCTCAGAGAAAGGAGTGATGCCATCAGATTCCTCACAGCACGGCAAAATGAAACGCACCTGTCACAGCTACTTTGCGCTGGTTGATCTGGTGTGCCATAACCAAGTCAAGTTGCAAAGCAGAGGTTGCTCTAGCAGTCCCGATATTTGCCCCGGTCTACACAGGGCGCGGATGCTCTTAGCATGTAAATTGGAGCTGTTTGCAACATAGTCATGTGGTCCAGCCAACACACATTCTTGCAACATTATTGGTGATCATTTGGGGGCACCCTCAGCGCTATTTACGGATTGGGCATCCTAAATGGGGGTGGTTCTTGAACTACTAATGGTGGTGTTTGCAGTATTTCCGGGTCCTGAGTACATTGTAATTCATTTTGGCAGATAAGTGTATGGTGCGTGCATTCTGTATCTTCAATTGAAACGCTCTGTGACAGCACTATGGTGGACAGCCAGCTCATCAGTCCACAGTTTGCTAGCTCGTCTCCCTCCTGGGTTAATCTGCCTGCTTGTCATGCAGAAGAGTCAAAATACTGCCAGAGGACAAGGATGGGATGCAGGTTCTTATTCCCTGTGTGAATACGGTGGCATTTTTAGTAAACTGTTTGGAAGGCAGTGGCCCTTCAATAGTAAGTACTGTGACGAGATGGGTGAGCTAGAAGTGATGATCAACATACACAGTCCGACATTTCATGCCATATGACGAAATATCTTGGACGTTGACGATCTATCACATGTCACAATTGTCATGAGATAAATCACGCAAGAATGAGGACTGGAGCAACGACATTATTTGAGCTGGAGTTCCAGTGCTAACACTGATTCAAATGGCATTGCATCACAGCTAAAACCAGTGACATTTGATCTTGGTGCTGCAGCAACAATTAGCAGCGCAATAACCAGATTTGTGCTATCATGGGGTTGGTGGAAAAACATGAATTGTGTTGTAGCCTCCTTTGGTACACATCTGAAATTGCACCAGTGTGAAATACAGCACTGTTTAGTCATTTTATGGTCAGTGCAACCTCTGCACATTGGGCCTACTTCTCTAGTTCCAAGATTAGCTCAGTGGGCCTCATTACGACCCAGGCGTTAAGGGTTAACGCCGTCGTTAACCCTTAACGCCTGATTCTGATTTTAACGGCTGCTTTTAGCAGCCGTTAAAATCCATGGCGCTAACCTGCCATGATGCTAATTACGCCATCGTAATTTACTGTGGCGTAATTAGCGCTTTCCCCACTCCCATTATGGCCTATGGGTCAAAAATGGGAATGGGGAAGGGAAAATGGGAAATGGGGATTTACCGCCCCACTCACCTTGGAATGGGGCGGTAAATCCGCCATCCACCATGGTGTAAACATAGTTTACACCATGGTGGTAATGTTGGCGCAATTAGCGCCTGGGTCGTAATGACCCCCAGTGTCAATAATTGTCTGTTATAGGACCAATGTTGCATCAGTGCCCTAAAGAGATGCAGAGTAAGAGTTGCTCTGATAGGCACTATGCAGATGTCTTCTTGCTGACCGGCAAGTGCGGGCTGAGCCTGTATTCCAAAAGCAGACACTGTCTGGATCAAAATGTGTTCTCTCGCGTCCACCGGTGGTTGAAGCCGCGCTGCCCCAAAGCTCCTAGTCCACCATATGAAGATTTGTCCCCATGTATAACAGAAGGTAAAACCTGCTTGGAGAGCTATGTTACGAGTTTTTTCTTAGCCTGCAGTTATGCTGTCTAGGCATAATGTAACCTGCAACAAAACAGAACTCTTAACGCCCTCGAAAGGTACTTATTTGGTCAGATACCTGCTGGCCAAACTTTAGTGGTTCCAAGCCCATTGAAGGAGAAGTAGAGCTGTGCCTGCTGCACTGGTCCTGCTTCACTATCCGTTGCCATGTGGCCATTGCAAGTGACTGCTAACACTACCAGCATTAGCACTCTGAATTGGATGTGAGACAGCCTGTTTAGTACTTTGTTAAACTCCCAAATACATTAAAAGTTAAGAACGTATGCTTAATGCTTATATGCTTAATGCTATACCTGCCACACATGACCTGAATCTATTGGTCAACACCTACGATTGCATGACCAAAGCCATAGACACCATTGCCCCGCTCAAACTGCGTAAAGGCAAACCCCAAGCACATCTGAACTCATGGTTCACTCCTGAACTCAAAACATTACGCTCAGATAAAAGAAAACTTGACACTGTGGAAATCGACCCCTTCTACAGAAAGTAAAGTCAACTTAACTATCACAGCCACCTACAAAAGCGAGATAATCTGCACCAAAAAAGAAATGTTCAACCTCAGAATAAACTGGGCAAGTTCCAGCACCAAAGAATTATTCAATATCCTAAACTAAAGGAATTAGAAAACCCTAATCCACCTCCAGATACCTGCACCAAGGACAAACCTTGGTGCACTAGCATTCAAAATGCTCTCGCTAACAAAATCACAGGACTCCAAACTGAAATAGCTGACAAACAAACCCAACTCGCCTCATGCAACCCCTCCAGCCCCACCTTGCCATCGACTGCACACTTCAACTCAGGCTTCAAATTCAACTGTTACCAATCCTGAGGTACAAAAAAATCATAGCATCACTGAAACCATTTAACTACCAAGGTGACAGCTGCCCTGCTCAAATCATAAAAGATGCATCCAGAGATTTATCCCCATTTATTACCAAACAAATAAACTCATAATTCGCCAGTATCTCAGTCCCAAGTAATCTGCAACAATCCTGGGTTCTCCCATTACTCAAGAAAACAAACATTAGATCTGTCTATCCCCACTAATTATAGACCCATGACTACAGTCCCCTTTTTACTGAAAATCTTAGAGTTTCATACCTACAAATTCAAGACTACTTGGAGAAATCCAACTACTAGGAACCCGTCAATCTGGCTTAAGGCCCCAACATGGAATGGAAACTGCCCTTGTTAGTTCTTAAAAGCCAAATAGACGAAATAAAAGACAAAGATAGAACTGCCATCCTACTTCTCTTAGACTTATCAGCAGCCTTTGATCTGGTTGACCATAATCTTATGCAACCACCTCATCGGCAGCACATTTCTCCAACTCTGCTGTCACATGGATTCAAACATTCCTCACAAATAGAACCATGCGTGTCTTCTCACCCACCGATGCAGCCGATCCGATCCCCATCACTTGCGGCGTTCCACAAGACTCTTGTGTATCGCCCACTTTGTGCAATAGCTTTACAAAGCCCCTATTTGATAAACTGGACTGTCTGGGTGTCACCTACACAAATTATGCAGATGACACCCAGATACTCCTAACATTATCAGGCTCATATGACCAAGACGTTTGTCGGATTAACAAAGTTTACATCATCATTGAGGCATGAATGGCCACCCATGGCTGTTGCCTGAATGATAAGACTGAGCTACTCCTTGTGGGATCACCCAATAACCTGGTGAAATTGAGTCCCAACTACAGCAGCAGCATCATCATCGATGGTAAAAATATGCACATAGCCAAAAATGTAAAAACTCTTGGGTTCTACCTTGATGCCAATACCAGTCTCACCAAACAAATCAACATGACTGCTTCTACCACCTCCTACACGGGTAAGCTGATCAGAGCCTGCAGACCCCTACTGTCCTCCAATAGCTGCCTCATACTGGCAAGAACACTTATTCAGTCCAAATTGGACTACTGCAACGGCCTATACATAGGAGCCAACAAATCTATAATCCACAAACTACTGGTAATGCAAAATAATGCGCTCAGAGCTGCATTAAATATACCGAGAAGACAGCACATATCGGCAACTAGAAAGTCCTGCAAATGGCTCTCCATTCACGAAACAATTGACCTAAAAACCATCTGCCTCACCTACAAAGCTCTGAACCACCAAGCCCCACCATATATCACGATAAATTTACCCTGAAATAGTCAACTAGAACCACAAGATCCACTAACACTTCTTGCCTAGTGGTGCCCAGGTTCAATCTAAAAAGAGCTGGCGGAACCAGTTTCCCGGTTCTAGCCGCCCAACTATGGAATACACTTCCACAGGACATTAAAATTAACCCACAATTCGAAAAATTCAGAAGTCACGTCGTCATATGGTTACTGAATAAAGAGTACCTATACCCACCTCACACCAGACACCTGTCCTTCCACCTGACACCTCGTATTACCACTATCCCTTGTGGTGATAAATCAATTTCCTGCATTATGTATGCGTAAAATGTATATTGTTTGTATTTACTACTCTGTATATATAACTGTATCTTGTAACCGTTATCTTCACCTTAAGCGCACAGATACCTCTGGGTCAGGTACACTATATGAATAAAATAAACAAACAAACTTTGTAGCTTTTTAAAATGACTGGTCAAGAACATGGGCTTTATGGAGCAAACAATCCTCGGCCACAATTTCCTTTTGTTTCCCCCTTTCAAATGAAAAGCTGTCATACAAATGTAGCAGGGGAAAGGTGCGAGAGCATTGTCCTTTACAAACAAATTTCAACAGGCTTTCCTGTGTTATCTTGGGGTTCGGCAGGGCATGTATTTTGTCACAGATTAATGATAGAAAGGCATGCTGAGTCAGTGGTTTTTGGGAAAAAAAGAAACTAGGCCGGAACTGTTGTAATAGGTTCTGCATTTGCTTGCTGCCTCAAAAGGCCATCTGGTTTGAGAACAAGCTGTTCTGTCTGTAGATCTCAGGTCCTAATAAGAGCCATCATTATCTCTAATTACAATATCTGACAGGGTGAAATCTCAAGGGATGAAAAATTAAAATTCTTGTCAATGATCACACTGCCGCACTTCAAATAGTCATTTATAACAAAATAATAACAAAACACAAAGCAACTAATTGTGGAAGCATGTAGTGAAAAAGTTGCAATTCTGAAGTCCTACAGCCAATACACCTTGGCTATGAAATATGTTTCTGCAATACCTTATTTGAAATCTAATGGAGTGGCATGGAAAAATACCGATCTATGAACTGATTACTGAAACTAATCTTCACATTCCATTCACGCAATCCTACCATCTTATTTTTCTATTGCATTCTAAATATCAAGGTATTTGGAAAGGAAAAGTGAGCAATGTGTGATGGACACTTGGCCAGGACTCTTCCCCTGTGTGCTAAGCATCTGGTGGCCCAGTATATGAGTGCAATTCTGCAGTAACCTCCTGCGTCTTTCCTGGCCACCAGCGCCTCTCCCCTATTTCCCCCTCGGCCATTGTCCCCAGAGCTGCACTTCCCTGCCCTCACAGTCCCCAACCCTGAATGCACCTGACCCTGCTTATCCTCTGCTTACTTCGCCACCCTTTGTGCAGTCTCTTCCTCATTGTCGCTCCAGGCCCCAGCTTTAGAAATAGTAAAGGGACTTACTACCTTAACTATTTCATTTGGCGCCCAACATGTTTTTTATTTGGGTAATGAATTGGGCATGCGCGATAACTGTCTGCGATTTCCCTTTAATAAAACCTGTTGGCCCCCACACTAAACCACTGGTGGTGTTCAGGGTGTTGATAGCCACCCACGTTCATGGTGAAAAGGTGTCTTAACTCCCCATGCGTGAGCAAAGGCTACAGTTGACTGGCTGTTACCGCCCCTGCCTGCCCCTGAACACGAACAAAGGTGACTGCTATACCCAAAACAGTGGAACAATTCCCTCTCCCGACCTCCTAAAATTAGTGGTTGGAGGCCCAGACCCTAGGAATTGTCAATGGCGTTGTGGGTAGATGTACCAAAGTGCTTTGACTGCTGTATCCTTGCAGTGCATGTCTGAGATTAATGTCTTCTTTCCGGCACACAGCAAGGAAATTGACAGTCGGCAGCAGTCCCCTGCCTTTCTCTTACAGAAGTGTTAGGAGTTACACTTGTGCCATATTCACAGACAAAATGGACAGACACTCACTGGATTGATATTTCCAGGTCATGTTTTTCAAATTCCATGGTGCATAAAAGCGAGATACGACAGAGCATACATTCTTTATTACCCAATGCCCAATTTGTGCTTCTGGTGAAGGACTTTGGTACCAGTCTGATGATTGGCACAATGAACATGGCATGCAGGATTTCCTTTGTTTAAACTTTAAGCGTTGTTGGGTCAATTGGAAGCAATAATGATGAACCCAGGCTCAGATGTAAACCTACTCAACAGTGGTGGCGGGAACATAATTGTGTCAATGACCTATGAATATAAAAAAGTGGGCTCTTCTTTTTAGACACCTAATGAAAATTATCAGTTTAAATGCGTGTGCATGCAGCAGTATATGTTGACTCCTAATATCGTCTCATTTTAAGACCGTTAAAGATAAAGGGAACGAAGAAGAGTAATGATCCTGAAGTTCTCACTTTAAATCGATCACCCAGATGGCTTGGCTGAGATCTCAACCAAGCTGCATAGATTTGGTTTATGTACAGGAGAAATCGCAGTACTTTTGATAGTCGCACAATCTTCAGCTGTTGTAGTCCATTTCACTTTATTATCCTTCGCCACTTGGCAGTCAAGCACGGTTTATAGAGCAGTAGGTTCTACTCGAAATACGCCTATAAGATTTAAATCTATTTCAAATGTTTACTGGTACATTACTCGCATTCAATAACTCCAGAAGCCTTAGTCCATAGGGCTCCCCTCATCAATTTTCAGTTTCTATAAAGACTAGCCCAGAGTTTTGTCTGGTTAGTCAAATTTAATCGATGGTTGAAGGAATTGGGCAAGATGATCGCAAGATTAATTTTTTTAAATCAAGATTCTTTGAACCATACTCTCAGATCTGCTTTTCTTCGACTGTGTTGTCTGTTAAAGAACCGTGTCACATGATTGTTTTTATTGTGAGATGTTTATTGTAAAGTTAAAGATAATTAGAGTACATAGTTCACAAAAATGCAGGAGTTCTATTCTACTGAAAAAGGTTTCTCAATCATAATGGCTCCCTTTTGCATTTACAGGTTTCCTCCCTTTTTTGATGACAACCCCTTTGGAATTTATCAGAAAATACTTGCTGGCAAAATAGATTTTCCCAGGCACTTGGATCTTTACGTAAAGTAAGTTTATTCATTCTGTATTTTTATTTTTGTGGGATTTTTGCATTTTGGAAAAGTTGATGGCCGCTTGATCCATTTAAAGTGTCATGAGGATATATCAGGGAATGATGGGCTTTGTGAACGATTTATTTTTCATTCACTCTCAAACATTCAACTCCCACTTTTTTTTATTCCAGCTTTTTATTCCAGCTTGCATTGTAGTCCATTTGTGTTTGAAATATCCTTTTCAAAAATACAAAAATTCCACTGCTTTGGATTTTTGAGGGCAAGAAGCTATCGGACTGTTTAAAATAAAAAAATGTATATTACTGAGCAAGTCTATATGCATTTAGCCATAGTCTTTCTGTTCATTACTTTTCTACTTTACGACTTGTACATAAGAATTAATTCCCTGAAAGGTAATTTCACTGAGTGGTGTAATCTGGAGAGATGACTTGTGACCACTGTTGGGTTTTGTCAGAGCGAAGGGCATAACCCGACTCCAGTGGGAACTGGGGATAACTTGCAAAAACAAGAACCCTTGATCCCACCAGGAATGATTTGTAATGTCCAAAAATCTAGAGCATTGTTTAATAACTGCATACCCCGTGGGGTTATGATATGGCAATCCTAAGAGATCACTGACATAACATGTGACTTTTTATGCAGTCTCTGATGTATTAGTGAAAACCATATAAATCTGAACTGAAATTATTTATTCAAAAATTTCACGAAATCAAAAATAATTCAAAAAATGTATCAAATAGGATTAATTCACTTGTAGCACAGACAACAATACCAAACAGACAAATACAAAGACAAAACTCCAAAACAATAGCACCCACAAAAGAATATTCCTAAAATAACTGAGACCATCTACACCTAGTCTGCATAAGAATGCATAAATCGAGAACAAATCTGTGATGGAACAATCACATATGCGGTCCTTAGGCCATCCCTATACTAAATAACAAAGGCCAGCTACTCCTTATCTAGAAGGGCCACTTTACCCAGGGTCAACGTATGGCTCAGGCAATAACTAAACATTGTATGCAATGCAAACTTAATTATACAATCGTATAAACATATAACAAACGTTTCGGCAGATCAGATGGCTATAAACGCCTTCATCAGGACCAAAGTGTATCATACCCTAAAAGCAAACCAAAACCTACATAAACATTTAAATAACAAACCACATTTAATAAAAAATTCAAGGATTGCCAAGCCCTCAACTGGAACATATAAGGAGATGAAACAACCACTCACCAAGATTAAGAAAAATATTGTTGTCATCCTATGTGGGAATGGAACTGGGCATTGCTGTGCTTAGCGTCTAGACGTTCCATATCCGAGAGATATCTAAAACCAAAACATATGCAGTCATGTGTAGTACCAAAGGGATCACTCACTGGGATTCGTCGGGAAGATGACAAGGCATGTTACCCCTCATACTCTTAAGTCCCGTCCCCTTTCCGCCATACTGCACGGGCGTCTCTTCCAAGGGACGGAAGACAACCTTTTTCACCAGAAAAAAAACCTTCTTACCCTTTAAATTTAGAGGCGCGTGGGGATGCGGCCCTGGGAGCATGTGCTGCCCTGAGACACCCTCTGGCGCCACACCCCAGTCCCCTTTTCTGCATCGACGGGAACGGGCCGAATTCACCAGCGCTCCTGGGTTTGGCTTCGCCCATGTAATTCCACGCTGGATACTTCTTCTCTTCTGTCTTTTTTGTCTTTTTATCATTCAGGTACTCGGTCCTCAGGCGTCAGACTCCTCCCCGGAGCTCTCCTCCTTCTACAGGGTTCAGCAGGTGCCCATCCTGCGACGGGCTCTTTCCGACTAAAGACCCCTACACCCTCTGTCTACATTGCCTTGGCCCAGACCACGGCTGGAAAACTTGTACCGCGTGAGACGCACTCTCCTCGAGGTCTCTGAAGAACAGACTAGCCAGGTGGAGGGAGCTCTTCCACAGAACGCCTCCAAAGGACTTTGTTTATCATTGATCCAAGCCCAAGGTAGGGCCACTCTTTTCCAGCACACCCCGCAGGGGAGACTCCTTCCCAAGGACTCGCGTGTGCAGGAGGGGCCGCTCAGGTCCTGGTACCAGCACAAATACCGAGGCTACATCAGCTACCGGCCGGCAGGCCTAGGATCCTCCCGGTGGCAGTGCTGAGGGGCTGAAAGGTTCTTTTACTGGGTCTTCATCAGAGGGGCTACGCCCTAATACCAGCAATATGTCTGATGGGGTACTTATACGCAGTTCTACCGGCAGATCCGCTGAGGGAAAAATGCCTACCGGACCTCGGCCTGAGGAACAGGGTAGGCCCCATGATCCACACTCGGAGTCCTGGATGAGGCGGGGCCCAGTGAGCCGAGCAACACGCCGCAGGCACGTGGAGGGCAGCTCGACAAGATGGCCACCGTGCCAGACATTCCAGACATCTGGCCTATGCCGCTTCAATGAAGGCACAGGAACGTGTGTCAAGGTGGGACTGGTGTCAACCAGGTATGTGGCCTACAGCTTACCCTTGCTTCGTGCAAGGCAGGTTCCCGCTGCGTCCGTATGGGCAGGGCATGCAACGGCTCCAGTGGCCGCCTGCTACCCCGTCAATATCTGTCATGGCCACTGGACAGAAAACACAGACCCCGCACCATCGGGGGACGAGGGTAAGGAGTAACACAACTTGTAATTGTCCCTTTGGGACAATAATGCATAAAAGGCCCAGCTGGACTCGGTCCTGGCGCCTTTGGCACCAGGCTCATGAACAAATGTAAGCTGACACACTTTATTTGGTGCAAAAGTACTTTATTTCACCTGCAGGAACTTCCACATGCATTTATTCGGGCGTGGCTGCTCTGGGGAGCTGGATTGCACGTGCCTCATCCTTTAGGAGTGGCAGGGTGGGGCTGGTAAGCCAAGGCTAATGGGTGTGGCCAGAACGAGACTATATAAGGCCGCCCAGCCTTCATGCAAGTGGTTCGCATTATTCTGCACCAATGGCAGCGTAACGCCTGAGCGCATCTTACCTTTTCATTCCAGCTACCAGCCTCGGCACTTACCTTGGGACCTGTTCTCGTCGGAACGCATCATCGCTGACTCTGGCATTCATCATCCATCTCCAGACCTCCGGAAAGCAGCACTTCAACCCCATCACGGCACGGCGAGCAGTTCATCCGAAGACGGCACCTGCAAGAGAAAAAGCTAAAGACCAGGTTAAAAATTACAAAGACATTACGTTTAAGGTCGCGCTTTTGACAAATCTTTACGCTCAACCATAAACCAACACTCACCTGCTGTTGGAGCATTGTGGGTTCCTTTCTCTTCCATTTTGGCCTCGCTTCATGCACCGCAACTACCGCAGGGCCGCAATTTCACCTGTTGGAAGAAAGCAGAAGAGAGACGTCATTAAAAGACACAGACAATAATCAGGCACTAACATCACAATATTTTAAAGCCATAAGACACTTACCATCAGGAGTGGCTTAGCCACAGCTGGTCTAGGCTGCCACGTACAATGGGCCAGTGAAGGAACTCGGTCCATCAATAAGCGCCCCTGCAGTGAGAAGCAGGACGGAGAGCTCATCATCATTAATCAACAGGTGAGCCTATATGGGTCGGCGCATGCTCACCACACTTTGGGAAGAAGGGTTCGAGAGAGACCACAGTCACATAGTAGCATTCTCACAATCTCTCATATCCACGCAGGAGCAGTGTCACCAATTGTCGCAGCCCACAGGATATGTGCAGGGGAAGAAACCAGACAAGGGTGATCCACTTCCATGGAGGGCTGCAACCGTGCCCCAACATCCCTGCAGAGACCAGGTGAGCGTGCCAATATATCCTATCGCCTATCACCAATCCGGCCTGTGAGGACAGGTTCTTTGAAAGGTTCCTCGGGCTCATGAAATCTCCTCGGATGGGTCATCCTCGGGGACGCCATCGGGGACATGCTCCCGCCAATGCCCCCGGTGCCGCAGGCCCCAGTACAAGTGCCCCTGTTCAGCCCCAGCAGCCCGCTCTGCCCCCCAACTGATTGTGCAGGCTTTTCGTACCATCCTCCGCTGCAGCCTTCGGCTCCGGTATCCACACCTCAGCACTCGGCTCCCAGAAACCCCTCCCCCCACCCCTCTCCCCGTTACCAGACCAACCGGACCCTCGGGTGGACACAGGTTCTTTGAAAAGGTCCTCAGGATCATGAAATCTCCACAGATGGGGGTCATCCTCAGGGACGACATCAGGGACTTGCTCCCTCCAATGGCTCTGGCACCGCAGGACCCTGTTCAGCCTCAGCAGCCCATTCCACCCCCCCAACCGATTGTGCAGGTGGTTCCGTACCTGCCTCCGCTGCAGGCTCCGGTCCCTGCAGCTCCTTGCACCACCACCACCACCCCCCCTTTCAGTGCTGGGCCCTCCAGACCCACAGGTGGACACAGATGAGGACAACCCTGGCACATCATTTTCAGCCAAGGCCTTCCACAAACGTCTGGCAGGGCTGGCAGAGTACTTGGGCCTTCCTCAACCCGAGGTCGAGCAACCAGCAGAGTGTCCTCCCAGAAGTCCTCATGCTACGTCCCGTTACCAGAACGGGGATCCTGATGGAGAAGGACGTTGTTGCCTTGACCAAGAAGGGTTGGCTCAAGCCTCACTCGGTCCAGCCAGTGAATAAACGCCTGGACACCAAGTACAGACAGATGGAGGGGGATACACTCTTGCTATCAGCCCATCCTCAGCCACACTCCTCTGTGATCGCTGCAGCATCACTATACTCCGAGCTTCAGTCATCCTCAGCCTCCTCCTCTTTGGCACTGCTAGGCAAGGAGGTGAAGGTCTTGGAGGCGTACGGGAAGAAGCTGCATTCCAACACGTCCTTGCACCTTTGTCAAGCCAACGCGGTTGCCATGCTGGCAGCCGTTAACCAGAGGCTCTGGCAGGAAATTGTGGATTTCCTCCCAGAGCTTCCGGCGCAGAGCCAATCCCGATTCAAGGCGGGATTCGCAGAGGCCAAGATGGTGGCTCAGGACATGAGAAGAACGGCCTGGCTCCGTGCTACGAAATTCAATCCGGATGTCCAGGAACGCATCTTAGACCTTCCGTTCGAAGGGGGTGACCTCTTCCACTCCACAACGGACGAGGAGCTTGATAAAAAGAAACGGCTCACAAACGGCCAACTCTTTATCCATCCTTACAAAGACCAAGCCCAAACCGTACACCCAGTCACAGCAGTGCTCTGAGGAGGGGCGTACGTACGGAGGGTTCCGCAGCTTCCAAGAGTAGCGGTCCAGGCAGCCTAACCATTCGCTGACCCAACATCGGCACAAACAACAAAAATGGAGGTGGGAGTAAGGGCTTTTTCCAGTTCCCCCTCCTCCGCAACAGCCTCAGAGGGAAAGAAGGCATGACACGCCCCTCCGTGCCCACGTGTCTCCAGTAGGGGGCAAGCTTTCCCTCCATGCACAATTCTGGCGCCAGAATTTCGCAGACCCCTAGATCCTCTCGGTAGTATCCATGGGGTAACGCCTCCCTATCACAGCCTCTCCTCCCTCTTCCCCTCCACTCCCACAGGTTGAGACAGCAACTCTTTTGGCAGAGATCCAGTCGCTTGGCGAGAGCCAGGCAATGGAGGAAATCCCAGCCTCCCCTTGAGGCTTGGGCTTTTACTCCAGGATTTTCACCATTCAGAAAAAGAACCAGGCGGCCCTGAGAGTTGTGCGGCACCTTTCCACACTCAACCTCTCCCTTCCTCTACAAAAATTCGAGATGGTTATGCCAGCTTTGATAGCGGAGACATTGTGCAAAGGAGACTGGATGTGCTCCCTGGATCTGAAGGACGCGTACCTACACGTCCTGATATGGCAGCGTCATCATTCTTTTCTACGATTCAGGATAATGGGCTACCATTTGCAATACAAGGTGCTTCCTTTCGACCTTAACTCGGCCCCTAGGGTCTTTACCAGGCTGATGAATACAGTGGTGGCCCTCCTCAGGGCGCAGGGCAACTACATCTACCCGTACCTCGACAACTGGCTCATCAGGGCGACATCTCCTGAAGCTGTACACCACACTTCACAAGCTGGGTTTTTCACTCCACCTCAAGAAGTCGCAGCTGCAGCCTACGCAGAGACTGACCTTCTTGGGTCTCATTTGGGACACGTGCTCCGAGAAAGTCTTTCCTTCGAAGGACAAGATCACAGCCATCAAGAGGGTCTCGGTGCACTTCCTCAGCATAGAAGTGACCTCGGCCTGGTGGTACCAACACCTTCTGGGTCTCATGGCAGCACTCCTCTTGGCCGTCCTCCACATGGGCCTCGGGATAAGGAGAATACAGCTGCACGTTGCAGCATCTTGGAACCAGGAACAGGGCTCTCATTCAGAGATGATCAACGTTCCTCTGTCGCTTCACCCGGACCTCACATAGTGGTCCAGGGACTGCAACCTGCGGACGGGCAAGCCTTTCCAGCAACCTACCCCACAGGTCATCATCACCATGGGCTCTTCTCTCGAGGGTTAGGGGGGCACCCTGGACAACCACTGCGTCCATGGCACCTGGACCCGGCAGGAGTACCACATCAATTAGCTGGAACTGAAGGCCATCTGGCTGGCGCTCGGAGGCTTCCTTCTGGTTATCGACGGCAAGGTCTTCCTCATTCAGACAACTAACTCAACCAGCATGTTCTATGTCAACAAGCAAGGAGGTACCAGATCTCCCCCCCCCCCCCCCCCCCCACTGTGCAGGCTGGCAGTCAACATGTGGGAATGGGCCCTGGAGAATAAAATCTACCTCACGGCCATCCACCTGCATGGGGAATCCAACCTGGAGGCAGACAGGCTCAGCAGACTGGGAGCGGACAACTACGAGTGGCAGTTGAACGACCTAGTACTGCAGGAGATCTTTTAAAATTGGGGACACCTCAGGTGGACCTCTTTGCCTCATTGAGCAACAAGAAGTGCCAACTGTTCGCCTCCTAGCAGGGTCAGGGCCCGGGCTCCCTTGGCGATGCATTCCAGATCCGGTGGGACGGAATGACAGCATACGCCTTTACACCCAAATCGCTGATTAACAGGGTGATATGCAAGATCAAGGAGTCTCCCCACCTCAGCATCATTCTAATAGTTCCATGATTGTCAGCCAGGCCATGGTTCTCGGAACTGCTCAGCCTCTCTGAGAGGCCTCCCATTTGCCTTCTGACGGGCCCAGCACATCTTCTGGTGCAACAGGGGGGGGCAGAGTCATCCACCACGCGCTAGAGAAACTAGCCCTCTCAGCGTGGTTCCTAAACAGGTCACGTTAGGACATCTCAGCCTCTCACAGGCTAATCAAGAGATCATACAGGGCACCATGAGCAAATCTACCAGGGCCCAGTATAAGAGCAAGTGGACCAGGTTCTGCCACTGGGCAGACTCTAAGGGATTCAACCCCCTGGCATGTACTCTGGACGACAAGCTCTCCTTCTCGGTGCATCTTGCCCATTCAGGCGGGCAGGTAGACACTTGCTGCACCTACCTGGCAGCCTTTGGAGCTTACAGAAACTCTGAGGAGATCTTTTCCTCTTCCAACCCAATTGTCAAACAGTTGACGTGTCTCGCCAGGCTCTACCCGCCCATCAAGAGGCTGCACCCTGTGTGGGACCTCAACATAGACGCAACAGTCTGGGGCAAGAATAACTAATATCAACAAAAAAGGGGGGGTACTGGTGCATAATGGATTGGCCCTATTAGGTTTAAATTATTTAAAGCAATTACCTGGTTCAATCCTGTTTAACCACAAGGGTTATGACTACTACATTCAGTTATATAGAACAAAGACACCTTGTCAGCCCCAAGTTTTCAAAAAAAACAAAAAGATATTGAGAATAGCATCTTATAAAAAAAAACAGAGGAATAAATAAATATCATTTAACAAGTTATAATTGAAAAAAACGTGGAAATGAACAAGGAATTTACACACAGTGAAGCCCAACATAGAGGGGCGTGTTAAATTAACAAAGGTATCAACAATTACACATTCTTGAAAGTAAATATGAAATGCCTGAAATCAAAGAAAAAATGGGGGAGGAGGAACAAAGCTGAACAGGAAAGAATGTATATGTTATTTGCATGCTCAGTTTATCCATAGGTCAGAAACAAAGCTTATTTTTTTAAACCAATTAAGTATTTCTGACTAGGTTGTTACCTCACAACAAAGCAAGAGACAGAAAAAGAAAAAAAAACATTTTGTATAAACGGAAAATACATCCTTGTTTCAAGTTGAGATGAAAACCCAGAATTGGAATTGTTCTAATCTGGGGTTGGGTCTGCCAATGCAAACGGGGGAGATCAGGAGGAACCTCAAAAGGTGTTCCTTCGGGGGTGGGCTTTCAGTGGTCCGAGGTCCAAATTAGATGAAGTAGTCTATGAAGGACCTTCATTCCCCCTCTTAACAGCAATGCGTTTCGGCGGTTGTAGACAGATAGAGATTTCTCTTCAAAACAGAAGAAAATGACCGCCTTCATAAGGGCAGTGGGTAGCAGGACCCTGTGTTATAAGGAGAAGGAGAAAAATAAATAAAGAGATGCTAAAGGGGAGACAGCAAGATAGAGGGCGGAAAATGTGTCCGTCGTAGTGTCGAAATTGATATATACAAGTATGAAATGTAGAGTAACGTGATTGCGTAGTTGCAGGGCTTCCGCATGTCAAACTCTTTTTGTCACCTTCGGCAGATCAAGACCGGGTATCAGGCCTACAAGGCCTCCATAGCCAGTTGGATGGTCTTGCCCATCAAATAAGCTTACGAGGGACAGCATAAGCCACTGCCGGCCAACATGCACACCCAGGCGGTCACAGTCAAGGCAACGGCCATCGCTTTCCAGCAACATATCCCCTGGCAGGTCATAAGCAGGGTGGCCACATGGGCCACCCCTTCGGCTTTCTGCAAGCACTACTGTTTGGATGCCGACTCTAGATCAGACACAGCCTTCGGACAGGTGGTTCTTAGAAGCCTGTTTGCTTAAGGATGGTCTCCTCTCCACCCTGGGGCTACACTCAGTTGTCATCTCCCATGCAGTATGGAGGAAAGGGGACGGGACGTAAGAGTAATTATAAGTTACTCACCATAGTGACTAACGTACTCTTAGGCCTCTTTCCTCCATACGTCCCACCATCCTCCCCCCTAATAAAACTGGTGTCGGGCAATGTTAATCTGTTGACGTGTCTATGGGGACTGAGGTCTGGCGCCGGAGAGCAGAGTCAGGGCAGCGCATGCTCCCAGGGCCGCACCCCCGCGTGACTCTAGATTTAAAGGGGAAGAAGGTTTTTTCTGGTGAAAAAGGTTCCGTCTCCCGCCCCATGCAGTCCCATGCAGTATGGAGGAAAGGGGACTAGGAGAATGTTAGTCACTACGATGAGTAACTTAGTTCATTTCACTAGGGTTCACAACATAGGTCATGAGCTCGTTGTCCAGTGGCTTGATGTCACCTAATTTGCAGCTGTGCTAATCTTTGAACATTTCATTAGAGCCCATAGTATAGGGTGAACCAGAATCCACTAATGCCCTTAGTCTTTCCAACAGCCATCATGTCTACCATGGGCGCACTACACTCCTCCCTTTTCCAGTCCAGATTTGACAATTACCTGACTACACTGCTTTAACCCCCCTCCTACCCCACATTAGTAATCAGTTTATTGCTCTCCTGCTCAAACTTGGCACTTGACTCTCATACAAATGTCCCCTCTTATTCCATGGCCTGCATGCCCCTTTTATTGCTGTAAACTCTTGTGATGTTGCAATGTGACGGGATACCCCTAACGGTAATATACGAATTTGCCCTTAGCTGCCATACTACAGGGCTCAATCTGAACCACTTCATCCCCCCCCCCCCCCCCCCCCCCCCGCCCACCCCAGTGGATTTTTCCTGTCCCAGAGTTTTCTACCACATTGATGCACACCTTTGCCCTAAGTGTTGATATAAATTAAGACCTTGTGTTGTGAGCTCATACCGCTAGCGATATTCGGTGCCTCCTTCAACATCGGATTTCTTGTCAACCATAGTCTCTTCCTGGATTTTCTTGTTCAACTCTTCATTATCTTATGTTTAATTCACACCTTCAACTCATGTGAAATTGCACTTGGCTAACAATGTCCTCATGTTAGCCACGACGTTGGCAAGTTTCATTACATCCTTGTGGTCCCGAAGAATGTGTAATGCTCAAGTAGCATGTTTTGTTTTAACATTTCCCCAGCTTTATCATCCTGCAATCAGACGCGTTAGGCTCCAGTACATGTTTTTACATATACGCAGACTTTAAGCAGCCAAACAGATCATGATTGGCATAACTTATCTTCAGGAAATTCCACATCACTACTCGGTGCGAGATTTAATTTATCTTAACCATGCAGTCCAGCCCGCAGTAAAAAACACAGCTCCCAGTCTCAATTGTTCATCAGTGAGAAGAGGAAAACAGTGTTTTTTTTTAATGTATTAAGAACTTCATAGCATGGTAACTACTTAATTGTGGTATGGTTTCCAGTAGGATGACATTTTAAGGAACACCTCCTTCAGCCAATGTTGCTGCAGGGCAAGGCTTTAGAGATTGTACCCTGTGTTCCAAGAATCAATTCAGTCAAGGACTTTCCGTGCACTCCGCTCTTTCAGATGCCCTGCTGTATGGAGATCCCAGTGGAAAGTAGATTGTTGGCACCTGGCCTCACTAGATGTGCTGGGCACTGTGAATGATGGCTGTGGGTAAAACAGCACTCCTACAAGCTCGTCTTCCAGATTCACCACTCCGCATCCACACTCAAACCGCTTGCTTCACCATGGCAATCAGGATGATTGGCAAATGTTTCCAAACAGCTGCTCACACAGGGAGAGAACCCCCGCAGCATGGCTCTTACAGACACCATGGCCATGTGAAGATACCTCTAGCTGTACCACATTGACTGCAGTCATCAGCAGCCCTTGCAGTGGGTCCCTGGTGGAGCAGTTTTTGAGCTGGTTGCTGATTTAAGATGGCAGGAGGCATGGGCAGGAGGGTCTAAGTTATTTCTTAATAATGCACCCCACAGTTAAACCGCGGCCATCCATAAACATCCATTCGCCAGCACCGGTCATTCTACTGAATGCTCCTCCACCATAAAATTCCAAATCCCAAACCTGATACCACATGTGTACAAACATCCACAGCTCCCATCCAGCTTACTTGGTGCTTACATTTCGTACATCACAGCAGTATTCCTATTATACATTTATTTTCTAGGCATCAAAGTGTACGTGTGTAGGTTAGGCAGGCCTGTAGCAATTCCCTGTTTACATGTGTTCTATAACCTGGTTAGTGATAGATATTCGTCTCAAGCATGTTTTACTTATTTCTATCTACACAAATAAACAGATTATGCTTGGACCAGAAGCTGCTTTTGTTTTCCGGTTTAGCACCGAATGATGCCACAAGGCTCCAGTCTACTCTTTCGGTTACCTTGCCTAATGTGTCCCAATTGACTTTGCTTCCTGTAATCATGGTTCCAGTAGCCATGCCTTTAGTTGTGCAACATTGATGTGCAAGTTAGTTCCTACACATCTGGTAACAGAGAAACTACAATCAATTGCTGAACACTAGCTGTTCTACGCTGTTCTACGCTGTTCTATTTTATTCCAAAGTCTCTGCCTTAAATTGAAGTAAGTTAAGGCAAATCCACAATGTGGACATTCAAACCTGCTGTCATTCCTAGATAATTTATTTGAGCTGTTTCATTTGGTCCCTCTAGGGCACAATTCACAAAGTTTTGGGGAGGAAGGATACTTTGGGGGGCAACATGTCTGTCTTGTAAGAAGGACAAGGCAGCACAATACAAGTTCGAATCCCGATCCCACGTTTAGAAACCACTTGCTGGTATTCAGCGGATTATAAATGAAGAAATAAATAAATAAAGCGGATTTCTTCATTTAAAAACATTATTGTAATACATTGGACATTGAACATACGTTTTTAATGGATATGAGAAGTGTGCAAAATGTTTAATTTAAGCATAACATTCATGAATTTTAACCAGATGCTCCGCAACACCAATTTTGTGAGACCACTTTAGATTACAGATTATATCCTTTGATTGTGGGTTGGGACATTTGTTTGGCGTGGATCTGACAGGTGAGGGAGTTTACCCACCTGTACATTTGAGAATTGCTCAATTAGTGCAGGCATCCATATTAATAACACTGTAATTTCTTATGCTACATGTTACTATTTCTCACACTTTGTATAGTTTCAGTAATCAGCACTTTAAAACAATACTTGGTGCTTGTAGTGAGGGTAGACTAGTATTCGGGAAAATCAACTTTTGCAGCTTTTTTACATCCTTGCTCTGGTGTCGACCACACAAGATATACCTGTGAAATGTGGCCAGGAGGTTTGTGTACTTCTGCAACATAACGAATCGCCAAGTTTTACCGACTTAATGAATGCAGCCGAGGTCATGAGTGCAGCCTTTTTAGGTTTCACGATGCATCCTTCTGACCAGTTCAGACCAGTTCTACACAGTTTTTACCAGACTTTTCAGAGCAATTTTCTCATGTCTAATGTTTTGATGGCATAAAAGTTACCCCAAGACTGAGTTTTTAGTAATTTTTTGAATTTCTAGTACCACTGTTCCCCTAGAGCACAAAATGGCGTTTCCCAATGTCTTTTATCTGCCCTCTCTTTTTATAGTCCAGCATTTCTTATGGTCCTCTGAGCCTGGGACATTACTATAGCAATAATCATGCCCCACACAGGCTTCACTGGACAGTAATTTCCTGAGGCCCAAGTTATAAGACAAAGTGTGACTATTGCCATTATCCCTCTGGGTTTATCACCGAGGGGCCTGAAAGCAATGTATTTGTATGACATAACCTGTCATGAAAGTGTGCAATCTGTTTTTTATTTTTTTATTGCAAATTCTCACCCAGCATGGCCGCCATAGAAACAAACCTACATCTTTTTCTTGTATTCCTGGCTTCCCGGAGAAGTGATCTGACAGTTGTGAGGAGATAGGTTACCCGCCATTCAATACCCACCATTTAATTAATGTGTAGGTGCCCTGTGCATCTACTGTTTCAAGGTGGACAAAAGCAGATGATTCTAGAGTCATTGCTGGGTGATGGATGTACGAGTGGTAAGTCCTGACAAAAAAAGGGAGAAGTGATTACTACCAACTCGAAAGGCCATTGAAACATTTTGATGTTGAATGTATTGTACCCAGAAGTTAAATAGACGAGTTATGTATCAAGAACACTTCAGGGACTCATTATCAAAGGAATAAAAAAAGTCTCATACTTCATCTCACAAGACACCAGACTGTTAAGTAGAGGACACTTTATTATGATGATTAATGGCCGCTGGAGACTAGGATGAGAGGAAGTGAGATTTGTGAAAGGTATGATTGGATAACTGGACAATGTGCAATGTATATATTACCAATTGTCATATTAAATCCACATGATTAATTGTGTAATGTGCACTGATTATACTATTCGGTCTTAAAATTGAGATTTTTATATAAATGTTGTACTAATTGTGTTAATGAAATGTTCATAGATTGTATACATTTTTTTTTTGAAAGATTAGGGTCTTGTAATAGTGTTGGTAGCGTTCAAGCCCTTTTGAGTAAGATTACAAATGCACATGTAAATACATGGAGCAAAACAATACAGCTGTTTCGCTCAGCTTATAGAAATGTTACTTCCCTTCAACCCCTAGGTGTTACCGGATAACACAGGCTCCCAGGATAGGTCAGTTTGTGGGTTGCATTTAAGGCCCCAAACAGAAGTCCCTTTCACCTAAACAGCAGCATTTAAACACTGCAACAAAAACGGCCTGGCTTTTTTGTTTTTGTCATGTAAAATTAAAGGACCATGGGGAAAGGGGCCTACCTGTCTTTATCAATGGGCCATGAGCAATGTAATTCACCCAAGACGGAGCAATCAAAGAATCTTGTGACATGGAAAGCCGGATTTTTATACATTAAAAGCAAAAACGGCCTGCACAGGTGTTTGCAAATAAACAGCTTTAAAAAGCCACAATGGAAAAAGATATCGCTGCTCACAGGAAAATGTCAGGAAAGCAAAGCCTGATGTGTGGGATGACCAAAGCAAATGTAGATTATCTTTCACCCACAGAACACCAGTGACCGTTGGAGAGACACTTACTTAAGGAAAAACCTGTTCTGGCTGGATGCAGAAACTTCACAATGGTAAAGCCCCACTCCAGCTGGATGGCTCACCTCCCATCTAATGATGCCCTGCAATAGAATCTGCTTCTGCAGGTGTTGAAAACCCACTGTTCCCCATAATGGCTGTACCTGAAGGCAGTTAAAGCAAGGGACTTAAAGGAAGAATCATCCCTAGCTGAAGCATGACAAAAAAGGTGTGAACCCTTGTTCTCCAGCATGGGGTCTGGCATGGATTCACATGCTCATGAATATTCCCCGTCGTCAGGCTGGGAATCCTCGGTAAAGAAAAAATCAGTTTCGTTTCTGAACTGTCTTTCTCCTAATAACCAATCTCTGGTCTCGGGTCATACTGCCCCCAGCCAATGACTGCCCTCTACCTAAGCCCCTCATCTGGCAGCCATCTTCAGATTTTTACCACCCGTTCAAGTGCTGGGAGTCCTCGTGCTATAGCTCTCGAGCTTTTACTGCGTTTTGCGATTTTTCTAAGAGTTAAACCTAATTTATTCAGTCAATCGAGCCTCAAGCTCCACCGTTCCTACTTCCGATCAACAGGGACGGGACCCATTTCGGAATTTTCTACGCCCCACAAGGGCGAAGTTTTTGTCGAGTCCCGCTTCTTTCAGGATTCCAGAAGATTCTTGGAGGCCTACCCCGCGTGGACATGTCCCAGGAAAAAGGGAGCACAACACCCGGATCCAAGCTGTTTAGGAACTGCCCTTGATGCAGATTGCAGAATGTCTTCAAGGAGGACGAGCATTCTAGATGCCTCTACTGCCTTCACAAAGACAAAAGTACGAGAACATGTGCAAGAACATGTCGGAACGGACCATGAAGTATCCGCGGATCCGCCTCACCAACTGGCTGAAGGGGAAGAGCCCAGCAGCAGGTGAGAAGAGGTCCGAGCGGTCTTCTAAGACCTTTTGAGGGCGCCCCAGCGACAGGGGCCCAACAAAAGGCAAAGCACCGCGAGTCCACAGGCACCGGGAGCGCCGAACGGTCGGGCTCCTCGGCTGCCAGGCAGGGCACACTTTCACCAATGCTATCAACCACGAGCCAACGCTCTGGCTCGGGGGGGGGTGGGTGGGAGGGAAGTCGGAGAACCCGGGTAAGCTTTGGGAGAAGCCCCGCTCGATCCCGACATAGACAGCCGAGGGGGAGCGAGGCGGCGACCCTCCCCCCAAGGTGAAGGCCTCAAGCGTGTCCAAAGTCGTCAAGGCTTTGATTCACCCGGCTAAGGCCTCTATCGAGGGAGTCGTGGTGGCCCTGGCAAAGCCTGTGGAGGCTACCCCCGTGGAGGCGACCTCGGGGCCCAGAGTTTCCCTGCTACCGCGTTGGGAATCCTCTTTTCAGCCCATCGATAAGACCCCTGTGGAAAAAGAGGGGGGGGCCGGTGGCCATCACTGACACGGATACAGCCTCTGAAGAGAAGCTGGCTGAGGTCGTGAAGATCCTGTACAAGAGGTCCGAGGAAGTCCGGTCCCACGGGAGGGATCCCGACGAGGCAGACGAAGAAAGCAACAGTGACTCCACTCCCCAACCGTCGCAGCGGGTGCCTGGGCCACAGGACAGCTCAGGAGCAATCTTGATGGCTATCCAGGCCTTGTGCACAGAGATAAGGACAAGGTTGCCCTTACCTCCAACGGACGACCCAGCGGAGCCTGGACTGTCAGGAAGCCCTCCAAGCAAGCGGAGGAGAACTCTTCCCCCACCGCCCTTCCAGCCTACGCAGCCCTCAAGGCCTTCATCCCCTTTCCCAGATCCAAGGAATGACACGGGAACAGAGACGGCTATGACGGGGACAGATGACAACGGTGGTGACGACTGGATGGGCCTTCCATCCCCACCCCCCTCTGGGCTTCCCCGCCCGATGAAATTGGCTCCTTCCACGCCATGATCGCCAGGGCATCCGAGCTCTTTCAACTCTGCCCAGTGGAACAGAAGAAGGAAGGTTTCCTCTATCAACGGCGTGAGGCCAAGAGGAAGACGGTCCTCTGAGTCCCGTTGCTTGACTTCATCTGGGACGAGGGGCTGGAGCTCCTGAAGAACTCGTCCACGACCCCTGCCAAGAGAGACTGGTACGAGAAGAAGTACCGGGTCCCGGATTCCACCCCCATGTGCCTTAGGGCGCAGCCGAACCCAGATTCGGTTGTTTCGGCGGCAGCCAAGAAAAAAGCGGCGGGGCGACGGCTTCAACTTCGACCTCCCCGCCGGACGACGAGTGAAAGAAATTTGATGCCATGGGACGACGATTAAAACGGCCAACGCCCTTGCGATTGTGGCCTGCTACGACAGGAAGCTGTGGTTTAAGATCGCTCCGCTGGACTTCCTCCCGGACGACAAGAGGGCTTAGGCCCTGGAGATACTGCAGGAAGGTGAGGTGGTGTCGGACCACGCCATAACGTTGGCCACAGACATTGCTGACACCGGCTTCCGCCAGATGGGCAACGGTGTTTGCCTCCGCCGGCGTGGTTGGCTCAAGGCAACCGATTTCCACCAGGACGTGCAAACCAGAGTTTTGGACATGTCTTTCGATGGAAACAACCTGTTTGGCAAGACAGTGGATGAGTCACTTCAGGCCATCAAGGCTGACACGGAAAGGGCGCGGGCCTTGGGAGTTTAGCAACAACGATGGCCGCCCTTTCGGAACTACGGAGGCAAGCAAGGTGCCTCCAAAGGATTCGGCGGCGGCTCCTCGACGTACAGCCAGGCGGCCCGCTCCTCTTTGCAGGAGGCCTACAGAGGACCCGGCAAGTCAGGAGGATCTTGTCCTCATCAAGGAGGCCAAGGTGGCAAGGCCACTACCAAGCAGGACTGAACCGGCCATGGCGTCAGGCCCCCAATTGAGCACCCCGGTGGGAGGCCGGCTGGCGAAGTTCGTCAACATGTGGGAGTCCATCTCCACCGACCGATGGGTGCTGGATACCCTGGCCCGCGGGCACAAGTGCCCTCACATTCTTCCCGTGGCCAGGGAGGAAAACGTCCCTCAACTGCTGCTGGAAGTAAGGGTGATGCTAAAAAATAGGAGCCATCGAGCTTGTCCCAAAGAGGCTCTGGGGCTCTGGAGTGTACTCGCGATACTTCTTCGTAAGGAAGAAGACCGGCGGCTGGTGACCTATCCTGGGCATTCGGCGCTTAAACAAGTACATCAAGTCCCAAAAGTTCCAGATGGTCACTCTCCAGCACACGCTGGGACAGCTGGAGGAGGGTGACTTCCTATCGTCGCTCGACTTGGAGGATGCTTACTTCCACATCCCCATTCTAAAAAGACATCGAAAGTTCCTCAGATTCGTAGTCCAAGGACGGCACTACCAGTTCAAGGCCCTCCCCTTTGGGTTGAAGTCGGAGCCCAGGGTATTCAAGTGCCTAGCACCAGCAGCGGCACGGCTGCGCCTGCAGGGGATCCACGTCTACCCCTACCTGGATGATTGGCTCATTTGAGCAAGGACAAGAGAACTCGCCGTCGGACACACAGCGAAGACCGTCCAGCTGCTCGCAGATCTGGGATTTTCAATCTACTACGCGAAATCCCACTTGGTCCTGTCACGTCGCACTGTTTCTGGGAGCCAGGCTCGACACAGTGGTGCAATTGGCCTCTGTCGGAGGAAAGGACGAAGTCCATCCTGGGCAAAGTGCAACGACTGTCGGCAATGGACGTGGCAAGGGTGAGGTCCATCAAGTCCCTTCTCGGCATGATGTCCTTGTGCATCGACCTAGTGCGCATGTGCAGGCTGCGGATGCGTCCACTGCAAGAGTTTCTCGACGCCCGTTGGATGCAAGCGGCAGGCAGCTTCGAAGACAGGATCTCGCTCAACGAGACCTTCCGCCAAGCAATCCGGTGGTTGTGCACCCACGCGCATCTCGCGGCAGGGATGGACTTCCAGACCCCCGCACACCAAGAGAAGGTGACGACAGATGCCTCCCTGGAGGGATGGGGAGCGCACACCGGAGATCTCCACGCAAGAGGCCTTTGGCTCCTGCAGGAGAAGTCACTACACATCAACGTCCTGGAGCTCCGAGCCGCGTTCTGGGCCCTCAGGTCGTTCCTTCATCCCTCAAGGGCAAGGTGGTGAGGATCTTCACTGACAACACCACCACAGTGTTCTGCATCCGGAAGCAGGGAGTCACCAGTTCCCCAGCCCTATCCAAGGAGGCCCAGGATCTGTGGCATTGGGCCGTCGCCCAAGGGATGTTTCTGGTACCCTTCCACCTGGCAGGAATAAAGAACACCATCGCTGACTCACTCAGTAGGGAGCTACGCTCGTGCCACAAGTGGGAACTGCGGCAGGATCAAGTGGATCTGCTATTCCAATGATGGGGCAATCCCCAGATCGACTTATTTGCGACGGCGACGAACGCCAAGTGCCGGAGGTTCGCCAGCAGATTTCCCCAGACGGGGAGCATGGGCGATGCTTTCTCATTCCCCTGGGACGGCCTGTTCCTCTATGCGTTCCCGCCGTTGCTGCTGCGACTGATCAACCGACTCAGACGGTCCCGGTACAGGAGGATCCTCGTCGCACCAGCGTGGCCGAGACAGATATGGTTCCCGGACCTTCTGGACATGACAGCGTCCCCCCCAGTCAAACTGCCGACGGACGAGGATCTCCTCTCCAGACAAGGAGGCGCCATCCTCCACCACGACCCAGGGTCGCTGAACTTGCAGGCCTGGCTCCTGCAGCACTAGAACTTGGAGGGTATGATATCCCGGCGGACTGCAAGGAGGTGTTTGCAAAGGCAAGGGCGTCTTCAACTCTCAAGTGCTACGGACATTAATGGAAGAGGTTCTCTGTCTGGTGCCGTGCACAGAAGATTAACCTTCTGTGGATTACAGCCCCTCAAGTGCTGCCGTACTTGTTATTGCTGGCCTAGGCGGACTGGCCCTTGCCTCCTTCAAGATCCATCTGGCGGCTATCTCCCGCTACACCAGAACTCCAGGCGCTCATCCCTGTGGTCCCATCGTTTGTGAAGGAGATCATGAAGGGACAGTTCCGATCCTTCCCGCCGGTGAAGGCTGCGGCCCCGGCGTGGGAGCTCAACGTGGTGCTGAACAGGCTCATGGGGCCGCCATTCGAGCCTCTGCATTCGGCTCCGTTGAAGTTCCTATTTGGTAAAGCTCTTGGTTCTTGTGGCCATCACCTCCGCACGACGAGTGGGAGATCCAGGCCCTCTTGTAAGCCCCCGTACCTGACTTTCCACGAGACGAGGGTGGTGCTGAGGACGCACCCCTCCTTCATGCCCAAGGTGCCGTCGGACTTCCACCTCAACGAGCCCTTGGTGTTGCCTGTTTTCTTCCCGTCACCTTCTTCGCCGGCCGAGAGGACTTTGCACTCGCTGGTTATAGCTAGAGCGCTGAAGTTCTACATGGACCGCACAAAGAGTTTCCGGAAGACATCACAGCTGTTGTGATCTTTGGACCTGTGAAAGCCTCTCGAAGGCTTCCATTTCCAGATGGCTCTCCAGCTGCATCATGCACTGTAACCGGTTGGCAACCCGACCGTTGCCCGGCTGTCAGAGAGCCCATTCGACCAGAGCGATCGCTGCTACCGCAGCGTTCCTATCTGGCGTGCCCCTGCTGGACATCTGCAGGGCTGCTACGTGGAGGTCAACGCACACCTTCACGAGATTCTACTGCATCAACCGGGATTCCAGGGAGGAGTCCAGAGTTGGCCAAGCAGTGCTGCGCGACCTGTTCGCCTGAAGGTGGGCCTGGTGAGGAGGTAAGAGATGCTTAATGTTGAGTGATGAAATGCTTAATGTTGAGCCTTGCCACCTCCCGTGGTTGTGCATGTGTGTACTGCTATGTATTCTTGTATTCATGAGCATGTGAATCCATGCAAGACACCATGCTGGAGAAGGAACAAGTTACTTACCTGTAACTGTTGTTCTCCAGCATGGGTCTGGCATGGATTCACATGCAAACCCTCCCTCCTACCCCTCTGCGGCTCTTCACTTGGTCCTATTGCCACTTTACGTGCTACCAAATCTGAAGATGGCTGCCAGAGGAGGGGCTTAAGTAGAGGGCAGTCATTGGCTGGGGGCAGTATGACCCAGAGAACAGTGATTGGTTATTAGAAGAAAGACAGTTCAGAAACTAAACTGAAACTGATTTTCTCTTTACCAAGGATTCCCAGCCTGTCGACGGGGAATATTCAGGAGCATGTGAATCCATGTCAGACCCATGCTGGAGAACAACAGTTACAGGTAAGTAACTTGTTCCTTGCACCCACTTCAAAAGAGCCCACACCACTTCAAAGAGACTTATAAAAAAAAAAACTCTAGTCACAGGCTGAGCCCAGGGAGACAGATGGCTGTGGGAGAGGAAGCAGCCATTCCATTTGCTGACAGAAACACTCATCATTATGATAAGACTGTTTCCGTTTTATGTATTTTGGGCGCCTTCAGACTGAGGATTGATTTCAATTTTATGCCATTGTTCATGTAATTTCCAGGCGGTTTTGGGGATATACATTGCATTTACTTGGGACTCTGGGAACTCTAATGGCCAGTTAGATTAGGTTTCTGGCTGATCTAAACATGTGACAATTGTGATAGTTGGTGAAAAGAAGGAAAGTGAAATTGGGAATATGCTTGATCACTTAAATATTCATAACTGTTGTACATTTTATCAAAAACGACAAAAATGTGGCACATGGCTATGCTGCTTGGTACGAATTTGGCGATCGGCTCATCTAATGACCCATGGTCATCTCAAACCGAATAGGTTTCATATGGCAGTGGCTAGTACAATTATGAAGTTAGGATGCATAACTCGATTTTGCCAAAAAGTTGTAATGAGAACAAAGGATGGTAATAAAGGGGAAAAGGACATATGGTGCTCCAAAATCGCTAATCCAATCCAATCCTGACTGACTGGGGGGGGGGGGGGAGAGAGAGAGAGAGAGACTAAATCTTAAACAAAGGCTTGCTATGTAAGTAGCACAAACCCAGCCCTAAATTGCATAGGCCCTTCATTTTTGTAACAGTGCATCCAATATTTCCCATTGAAAACCCCAATTGCCCGTGTCGTTCAGTTATCTTCCATAAAAGAATCTCTTGTTTGCCTCTGTAGGTTAGCAAATCTCCTTTGAAAAAACCCTCATTTGACTGTAATGTGTAAGTAAATCAATTAATTACCCCATTGAATTTCACGGATTGGGATTGTTGAAATTCGAAACCAACCATCCTTGTCTAGTGTTTTTGTTTAATGTATGTAGTCATTAAAGTGTTGCCTCAAAAGAATTATTCCCATTGTGAGCTGAAAACCGACTTTGTCCCTGTGTCTAGATTATGCCCTGCTAAGCGATTTTAATTTGCCAGTGTCATTCCTATTTGCATCTGTCCTATTAAACCCAAACCGTTGTTCCCATTGTGAGTAATCCCTTTGCCCAAAGCCTACCTGTTCGCTGCCCCTGTCATTTTAACTAAAAAACGATTTTCCTATGTGCCTTTTTCATTGTTGGAAGCGTGTGTCAGTTTCAAGCACCAGTAAAATTAAGGTGATTTGCCTTTTTGTTTTTCTAAAAATTTATCTTCATCCTTTTAAAAAGTGTTTTTCCTAGAGTACTCCCCTTCCTCTCTCCTATTCTGAGCGCGGATTTCAAATTGCATTTCCTTCATTTTTCATTGCTCAGAGCTTGCCTGTCACTTCACAGCCCCAGCAAAATTAGTGTAATTTGTCTTTTCAGTTTTCTAAAAATGTCTTTTAACCTTTGAAAACTGTTTTTTCCTAGTTTATATCTCTTACTCTACTATACCCTGATCACGGATTCTGAATTGCTTTCTCTTATTTTTTTTATTTTCTTTCTCATGTGCTGCGTGTGTTCAAATCGAATTTCCCAAGTGTGCTAGCTAGTCTGTTTTGAAGCCTGATTTGTCCTTTAGTGTAAGCAGCCCGAAGTAACCTTTTGTCCTGTCCCATAGCAGTAGTATTGGACCATTGAAAACACATGTTTCTATTTTTTCAGGGGGGGTGTTTAACTTTTGGTGCTATCACTTTTTGGTAAATTGTTCTTTTTCTTTTCTGCCATTTAAAAAAAAAACTGAATTAACTAATAGTATATCTTAATCTGGTGGTTTTTTAGAGATAATTGCATTTTGTGTTGCCACAACTTTGGTGACTGCTGTATTTTGATTATACTCCTTTACATTGAATAATAAATTAATAAATATCTTATTGATACACACTGGCCTGGTTCCTAGTCCATTGTGGCACGAGGTGTTTGTGGAGGTTGGGTGCGAGACGGGTTGGAGGCCTACTTAAAAGAATCCGTAGTGTATTAAAAATAAAAAGCGTTTTATTGTGCGCCACATCCATTGTAAGGGAAGGAGTTCCCTGGCTGGCGTGTGGCCTGTAATAAACCGTGACATCTTGGTCATATTTAAAGAAAGCATTCAATATTCTGGCTTTTGGGCTTGTGGCCCAACCCTTAGTTTCAGATCCCAAAGGAAAACACAATGGTGTGAGGGCCGGGGAATATGTCTGCACATTCACACACATGGACACTAATGTGAAAGTTGCTGGCATTTTACTTTTGGTTTGTGGACTTCATGAGCCTTGGACGGCGCTTAACCGCAATCAATGTGGCAGTGCCATTGGAACTGCAGCCATCTTCGGGAATGTTGCACCAACAAATGATTGCTTGGCAAGCACTTAAATGCTGTTCTAAGAGGAGTTATTTACAGCCCGCGACACAGCCACGGCTTGGTACATGTACTATCAGGTGTAATGAAAAAAGTGTTCCTTGTGTGGGTGGCTGAGCAGCATTACAGTGAGCTCTGATGGTCTTGTAAAGCCAAGCCCCCAGGATGCACCATTGGGAAGTTTATGGTTAATGTAACACACTAAACGTATCTTTGATTGTTCTGTATGATGTTCTTAGTCTCAAAGTACATAAGAATCCAGAGATTTCTGTGATTTGCGCCCACCTCTACCTTTGCTGCCTGTCTTCCTATTGTATTATTTAGTGATGTGTGTGGCATGCTCCATCATTTGGTGCAGCAATGCCTTGGATTTGCCATCTCATGTAACCCGGTAACTGGAGTAGCGGAATATAGTATTAGGGATGCCTTTTAAATTAGCAGTGCCACATGCCGTGACTGCCCTGTCTTTAAATAAAAAAAAAAAAAGCGAAAACGCAACATGTAACTACATCCCAAGTACCCAAATATGAACTATTAGTCCTTCTGAATTCTGTGAGCATTACTGTTGCACATTGCCCGTTATTGAATCCCACATTTCTTTTTGCCATGGACCACCGGTGGTGAAGAACATCTCTGTATTGTAACCACTTGTTTTCTTAGATTTAGAGCAGGTTACAGGAAGCCCTATTATAAAACCCAACTGAGTTTTTCGTGGATGGAATTTGCGTGAGAAATTAAAAGGGTGGACTAAAATCTGCATGTGCAGTTTGTACTAGATATAAAGTGATGAAAGCAAACATATCCCAGGAGCATAGCTCAGTGGCAACGTGCGTGCCTTGGAAGCAAGAGGACACTAAGCAACACAGGTTCGATCCCCGGTCCGCGCTCACCCTCTGGGTGTTTAAGCGCGTTATAAATACGCAACTAAGACACACAAAAAAACAATTACGCAACTAAATAAACAGCTGTGTGAGCGCTTTAAAAATGTAAAATAAAAAAATAAAATAAAAAATAAAAAAAAACATGAGGTAATTTCTTCAGATAGCTGAACTGGTGCCTCCCTTTTCATTGAGACCTTGGCAGAGAAAATGATGCGTCAGTCAGACTGTAACACTCCAGCAACTGCCAGTGTTGCAAGAGCAAGGGACTGACCGGACAATAATTCATGGGCAAAGAAAGGCAGGATGTTCTCTTGCATTATGAACAGTGACTTTCTTCTGAAGAACGTTTAGTTGTTGGCAAAATATGAAAAGTGTATTTTGCGCGATTGCTGCTTGGCGTACCACACTTTCGTAAGGAGAAATTGTGTACAGGATGAATTCGAAGTTGCTTGATATGCCAGCGCCACAGTAGATGTGACAACCAACGTTCCATAAGGTGCACATAGTGCCCCATGGAACTCGCACTGCTTCCGTGCTCTTTTATACGGATGCCGAAGTGGCTCACCTTGAGTGTGTGCTGGTTACAGTCGATGCATGGTTCGAAATAGCTGGAAGCGATTTAGCTTATGGTTATAGGCTAGGAGAGCCTGGTTGGCTTGACGGCAGCACCTCCCAAGAGCTACATTTGGCTCAGCTGGCAAAAAAGGTGCCATACAAACATGCCAAACTGATATTAACTTTGCATGTTTGTGAATGTGTACAAATGCTCATTAGAAGATATTTAAATCATAACGTGTCATATAAGGGCAAAACGTTTAAGTTTGCATCTTAGATGGAAGTTACGTTTGTGTCACACTATAGAACAGGTCCTGATTCCCGATAGGTAGAGCATGCTTATCCAATCCTCCCCCCCACCCTCTTCCCCCGATGTATTCTCCAAATGTTTAGAGGTGTATCCTACTCATTAGGTGGGGACACACGCAGTACTGAAGACCTTAATACAAATAGTCTTTTATTATTTTTTTACAGGGGTTTTAATAAAGCGATCCGGTCATCCGAAGGTATCTTACCACTGTGGGTGCGATTGAAAATCTGTACTGAAACAGATAGTTTAGTCGAGGTTGAAAAGGGAAATTCTCAGATGTTTCCGAAATGTCAAGAAATTAGTGTTCCTGCATAAAGTTAATGGAAGTGTTTTCCATTGTCTGGCTGCCTGTACCGTAAAAGACCAACCACCTCGCGTTTCCAATATCAAGGGATGGTTATCAATTTCCGTGTTAGATCTCTGCTGTCGATTTCGGATATAGAGTTCACGTTTATTTGACAAAGGGCGAGATATTGGGGTATAGTATACTTATGGAAACAGGCACATGCTCCTAAAGATAATCTGTCTATTAGGGTCCAATTTAGAGCACTCTAGGCTGGGGTGATAAGGTTGTTTCCTTAATTTGAATAAGGTTCTACCTGCTGCATTCTGAATCCTCTGAAATCTTGAGATTAAGGAGTTATGAGGCACAATTAAATACTGTTATAATCCAAACGTGAGACAATAAAATAATTCATTAATGTTACTTGATGCGTGAATATACTATCCTAATCTCAGTTTTATGTGGGTTAAAAAGTTTCTGTCCAGCGAGTCTTTGATTTAAATCAGGCATTCTCTAACTTTAGTGGTCAGTTGCCGGACTGATCAGATCTATTAGAACATGGGTCTTACCTGTGAAATTGTAGAAGCCAAAGCATTGGATTATATCCACTAAAGGGTGCAAATAAAATAAATGCCCTGAAGATTGAGCTCTTGGGTAATCTTCTTGGGACGGGGTTACTAGGCTGGTTTCCCAACCCATTTCTGCACATGTACATACTTGTCACAATTTGCAAACCACATTGGAGGTTCCTCAGTTTCTCCCTAGTGGAGCAGCATTTTTACCACAGGGTTCTGGACTAAATCCAGTGTTCATGAAATTGATGATGGCAGTGCCCTTTCATCTTTGTCTGAAAGATGTTTCCATGTATCTCTATCTTGACAAATACTTATTTTTGGGCGGGTGGGGTGGGGGGGGGTCTCCCCTCAGGAGGCCATAGCATCTGTCAATAACTGGAGGATCTTTGATAAGGGTTGCGAGGGTTTCATTACACAGCTAAGAATACAAGACACAAAAATTCTATGTTGCGGGGAAAGACATGACGGCCTGGAGATTTCAGACACTTCTAGGTCTGCTGGCTTCCTGTGTCATAGCAGTTCCTATTGCAGTCACATGAGGCTTACACAAGTGCAGGTTAGATGTTTGGGGCTTGAACGAATGGTAGCGGAGCGCTTAACCATGGGTTACCTGGTACTTTCGGAAGCAAATATGACTGTTCTGCAGGCAGGTAGATGACCTTGCGCTAGCGCCCAATATCACTCCAAATGGTGTTGCGAACCATCTTAAACCATTTGAAGATCTATTTAGATCGCCTATAACCCTTTCATGGCTCATCTGGCACAGTGCAAGGTGAAAATGGAGTCCAGTAGAACTTCGCCACCCTCGCATCTTATTGCAATTCAGAGACGTTTTCTCCATCTGTTATCAAGAGATGCTGTGAAGGGTTGCTTCATATGATTACTATGGTTAGACTGCGTTATCCCTTCAGGAGTTTAACATGGTTTTGAATGACTTGGCTCATAAAACATTTGAGCCTATGTCATCCATTTCCTTACATGGAAGAACATATTTTTGGCGGTAGCTATGTCAGCCAGATGAATTGGTGAATTCTATTCTAGTTCTTTAGGTACAACTCCATGGGACTTAATTTTAGGGTTGGTGGAAAGTTTGGGCAAGTACTGTTGCATAACCTTTTTGGGTAAAAGCTATCCTCCCTTTTTGCTATTGCTGTGACAAGTATTGCTTCTACCTTTTCTACCTGGTTTCCCTACTGGATTATTTGGTGGTGGGCTGCAGGATTTATTTCCATGGAGCTGTACATAATTGGGGAAAGAAACTGGCGTAGTGTATCTCTGTCCCAAAAATGTGTCCTGAACACACAACTCAGTTTTTATAGGGTTTTCCAGAGTCAGGCAGGCTTGCCCATCACACCATCTTGGCGTGCAAGGTTCATGGACCCCTGGATCCTATCCGTGTCCACGGGGTACCGCCTACCAGTTCACTTTCCTCCCTCCTCCCCTCCACTCCCACAGATTGGGACGACAACTCACTCGTAAAGAGCCAGGCAGTGGAAGAAGTCCCAGCCTCCCAGCAGGGTATGAGCTTCTACTCCACGATTTTCACCATACACAAGAACCAGGCTGGCCTGAGAGTTGTTGGACCTTTCCACCCTGAACCTTTTCCTCCCTCTTTAAAAGTTCAAGATGGTTACCCAGCGCTTATTGCAGAGACACTGTGCAAGGGAGACTGGATGTGCTCCTGCGATCTGAAGGACACATACCTACACGTCCCGATTTAGCAGCCTCATCTGTCCTTCCTGAGGTTCAGTATCATGAGCTTCCATTTCCAATACATGGTTCTGCCCTTTGGCCTCAATTCAGCCCCCACAGTCTTTACCAGGCTTATGAATGCAGTGGCATCCCTTCTCGGGTCCCAAGGTCACTGTGCCTATCCATACCTAGATGACTGGCTCGTCGGGGCGAGATCCCCGGATGCGGTCCATCACACCTCCTCAGCCCTCATGAATACGCTACACAAATTGGGATTCTCCATCAATCTCAAGAAGTCACAGCTGGAGCATACGCAGAGTCTACCGTTCTGGGCCTCATCTGGGATGCAAGCTCAGAGAGAGTTTTTCCCTCGGATGACAAGATCACAGCCATCAAGAGGGCCACAGATCATTTTCTCAACAGAGCGGTGACCTCAGCATGGTGGTACCAGCACCTCTTGGGTATCATGGCGGCATGTCTACTGGCAGTGCCATACACAAGGCTCAAAATGAGAAGATTCCAGCTGCACTTAGCAACCTCATGGAGTCGGGAGCGGGGGTTCCCAGGAAGAACTAGTCTGCATTCCTCCTTTTCTCTACCAGGACCTTGTCTGGTGGAGCACGGACTGCAACTTGAGGATAGACAGACCCTTCTGTTAATCAGCACCACAGCTTACCATCAGCACAGATTCTTCCTTGGAGGGCTGGGATGCTACCCTGGACAACCATTGAGTCCATGCAGTTTGGTCTCTTCAGGAACAGGAAGGCCATATCAATTGGCTGGAGCTGAAGGCGATCTGGCTCGCTCTCAAAGCCTTCCTGCCGCTTATCAGTGGCAAGATGATTCTCATTCAAACGGACAACTCCACCAGCATGTATTACATCAACAAGCAGGGTGGTACCAGGTCCCCTCCCCTATGCAGCCTGGCAGTCCGCATTTGGGAGTGGCTCTGGAGAACAACATTCACTTGAGGGCAATCCACTTAATGCGGGAGTCCAACGTGGAGGCAGATAGGCTCAGCAGATTGGGTGCAGAGAATTATGAATGGCAATTGCACAATCTGGTCCTTCAGGGGATCTTCAGCAGATGGGGCCACCCCGAGGTGGATCTCTTCTCCACCTGGTACAACAGAAAGTGCCCTCAGTTTGCGTCCTGACGGGGCATAGGCTCCCTGGGTGATGCGTTACAGTTACATTGGAACAGCATGAACGCATATGCATTTCTTCCCACTCCCCCTGGTACACAGTGTAATCTGCAAATAAGAGAGTCCCGGCACCTCAGTATCATTCTGATAGCTCTCTGGTGGCCGGCGAGACCATGGTTCTCGGAGCTGCTCAGCCTGTCGGACTAGCCGCCGATTCACCTTCCATTGGGCCCAGCTAATCTACTATCGCAGCAAGGGGGCCCTTTCATCCACCCTGCCCTGCAGAAGTTAGCCCTCGTAGTGTGGTTCCTGAACAGGTCACATTGAAGCATATGCGTCTTTCACAGGCTAACCTAAACATCATACAGGGTGCTAGGAGCGATGCTACTAGGAGCCAGTACAAAAGCAAGTGGTCTAGGTTTTGCCACTGGGCTGAGTCTCAGGATGTCGATCCTCTTACTTGCGCATTGGACGACGTGCTATCCTTCTCGGCACACCTCGCCCACTCAGGGCTGCAAATAGACACCTGCCGCACCTATCTGGCGGGCATCGGAGCCTACCAGAATTCAGAGGAGGACATTCTCTGTTTCTCCAACCCGGTGGTTAAGACATTTGGTGGACCTCACCAGGCTCTACGCACCTATCAAGAAGCCACACCTCATGTGGGACCTCAATATGGTGTTGGGCGCCTTAGCGCATAAACCCTTTGAGCCGATGCTGTTGCGGACATCAGGGTGGTCACCATTAAGACGGGCCTCTTGGTGGGTCTTATATCTGCACGCCGGGTCAGCGAGATCCAAGCTCTTGTGGCTTCCAAGCCTTACACTACCTTTCATAGGGACAAGGTGGTCCTTAGAACGCATCCCGCGTTCTTGCCTAAAGTAGTCTTTGTTCCACCTAAATGAGGAGATGGTGCTTCCCACTTTTTTCACTGACCCGAAGGACAATGCTTAGAGGGTCTTGCACTGTCTGGATGTTGGGGGCGCTCTAAATTTCTTCCTGAATAGAACCAAGAGCTTTACCAAATCTGAGGCTCTCTTTATTCGAGGGGTCAAAGCCAGGATATCAGGCTTCTAAGGCTTCCATAGCAAGGTAGATGGTTTCGGCCATTAAGGAGGCCTTTGAGAGATAGCACAAGCCACTTCCGGCAAATATGCATGCCCACGCTATCGGAGCCAAGGCCACGGCAGTCTCATTCCAGAGGCACGTTCCCTGGCAGGTCCTCAGCAGGGCGGCCACTTGGGCCACTCCTTCGGCAAGCACTACTGTCTGGCTGCCGACTTTCCGACAGGCAGTATTAAGGAACTTGTTTTCTTAAGGAGGGTCACCTCCCCACCCTCAGGCTACATTCAGTTGTAATCGCCCATACAGTATGGAGGAAAGGGGTTGCGACGTAGGAGTAATTAGAAGTTACTCACCATAGTGACTAACATACTCCTAGTTAATAGTCTGTTTCCTCCATACATCCCACCATCCTCCCCCCAAATACAACTTGTGTTATTAGGCAATGGTAATATTGTTGATGCGTCAATGGGGACTGAGGAGTGACGCTGGTAGGCGAAGTCAGGGGAGCGCATGCTCCCAGGTCCGTGCCTCTAAATTTAAAGGGGAAGATGATTTGTTTTTCTGGTGAAAAAGGTTCTGTCTCCCATCCCTAGCGAGGGACGCCCATACATTATGGAGGAAAGGGGACTATGGGCTAGGAGTACATTAGTCGCTACGCTGAGTAACTTATAATTATTCAATAATGGATACAGTTGTGCATCATTTCCACCTTAGTAAGCGGTTGGGGTTAAAAAGGAGTATAGGATTGCATTGCTTTTTACTTATGCTTTAGGTCAAATAAGTTCCCATGAGATCTTTTCCCAAGGGCTATAAGATTCGCTCCAGATAGAACATTTTTATTTGGGACAGTTCCATGGGGGGGCTCGCAAAGCCCAAGTAGGGGTATGAACTGTCCTACTATTGGGGACCTGACCATTTTGGCCAGAGCTTCTCAAGACCTCCTGTGTCAGTTGCTCGTTCCTGAAGACCAGTTTTACAGAATCTACCAAATCATTTTATTTCTCCAAACCTCATGTTTATTACCCCCGTCTGGGTTTTATTGTACCCCTATTGCTAGCTATCCAAATGAGACTGTGTACGTGTGTTACATGCACATATTCAATCACAGGAGCAATTTCTTTAAAGATAATCAATGAACATAACTCTGAATTTCATCTTACACAGCTTCGGATTGTTCATTGAAGTATTTAGGATCACTTTATTTATGCTGTTCACTATTAATGGTAACATTTGCTCATTCTGAATGTGAAGAGTCCTTGCAATATTTCAGATGGCAGTAACAAAGAAGATTGACCAAGAGAAAAGAATAACCAAAATAGTAATAGCCAGTGTTGGCTAATTTAAGCTATTTGGTTACATAACATATCCCAACACATATCGGCAGGATTCAAAATTGCAGAGAGCTGTTTAGCTCCTGAATGGGCCTAGAAGAAGGGACTTAGCTTGTGAACAAGCTGTACGGGAGCGACTTTTGGCTCTCCAAGCCAAATGGTGCAATACAAATATGCCTATCTGATATTAACTATGTAGCTGCGAATTTGCATTAAGGTGCACGAGTAAACTTCCAGCAGACATTTGAAGTTAGTTGTACAAAATCTGGTGCCTTGTTCTGATGACCGCAGTTGTCGGAGTAAGCAAGGTCACATCACAGAAAAAGAGGTAGCACCAGAGATTAAAAAAAAGTTGTGGCAGTAAAGCCTAAGTAACAGGGTAATGCAGTAACAGATGTAGTGGCAGACTACTAATGTAGCAGTAAAGATAGGCAAAGACTAAATGAGAAGAAGCAGCAAGATGGAAGAACTATGCGAAAAGAAATGTTAAAGAAATAAAATAGAAAGCAATTAAATAATATAAAAAGTGAAGACACATAGAGCAAATTATCAAGAGACAGGATTCACCAGAAACAGACTGCAATAGAAAGAGGTGTTCAACATGTGTATCTTTGGGCGCATGGCAGAGTTTGGGGGTGGGGGGAGCAAGTCCCGGCCTCTTTCATTCATGAAACTGGACTTTAATAGCTCCTGGGTCATAAGTAACTCCTGGTCAGATGAAAATCCTGACACTCTGGATCCTCTTCCAGAAATTCCAATTTCAACTCCTGGAGTGATTGTAAGGGGAGTTGTTACGAAGACAACTTTCTCTGGATTAAATGCGGCTTCTGTTATGTTCAAATTCTTCTTCACATCAGATTGTTTTTTTACCCTGTAATAATATAAGTTCTCTTATCGATGGGGCATCATGGCAGGCCAGCCAAAGGCCGCTTTAAACTGTAAATGAATTACAAAGTTCATCACTGCAGGCTAGTACACCTCATGACTTAGTTGGTAATCAACGAAATCGTTACTTCAAATTCGAGTTTATTTCTGAGGTACATGCAGCCATGATTCAAACAAAACGTTTTACCATTCAGCATAAGTCCCTTGTCTGTGCCCTCCCTGCAGACTGCCCCAAAAGTTAATATTTTGCCAGTCTTTACTTTTTCCATACTTTGGACTTATGTTTTGAGTTCTTGCTCACAGAATCCATTCCTTACTTATGCTAATCCACTAGTTGCGTTTTATTTTGGGTGTGCTCGATACGTAAAGGTGCACATCTCCCAAAATGTGTGCCTGCCACTTGTCTTTGTGGACAACACAGTCCAATTTACAGCTTGCCAAGATATTGAGTCAACCAGCATGTTGGGGCCCTTGTTCCTCACACTGGCCAAAGAGCACTGAAAGAAAATTCTGCTGCTTCAGTGTCACAGTGAAAATGTGTAAACTTCCACGTGTGCCTCTATTGTCAAAACATTGCTGATACGCCTGAACCTTATTTCAGAGTTCTTGGCCAGGACTGGTGGTTGATGTCATCGCGGATCAATTAGCTAATCTTGCACATCTCTGCATGCTATGTCCCACTCAGTCTTCTGACCTGCATCTGTGATGTTGGAAATGAGATTGAGCACATTTTGTATTATGCTGCTTAAGTTTTTATAAAATGCAGTTCCCCTAAGGTTGCATCTACATTAGTCTCTTGTGATCCCGTTGTGAGTTCTTCTGTAGCTCTTTTAACTGCTCCTCATGGACGCTTCCCCTTTAAATAGCCCAGTCATGTGGTGCCCACTCCGGTAAGCTCTACACATGGAGTGCAGCTATCTTTTGCTGCGCTCACACCGGTAATAAATCTGAAGTAACGGGTAGTCCAGCAATTACATCCCTGCCAAACTACAATGGATTGTCTATTCCCCCATGTCCAATTCTTAATTTCCACTTTGGGTATTTCTTGCACGCTTTTTTTTGTTTTGTTTACAGTCTGCATTGCTAATTTCTCTGGCATAAAAAGTTTCTATAAATGTTCTTCCACCTGAGTCCTAGCACAGTAAATAACTAAAAAGAAGGTAAACCACTATCTAGCACGAATATCAGATCAGTGGCTGTTGCATCGATCAGGGTCATCACTCATTTGGATTGACTGACATGGGTCCACAGTGGGACCTACATGTAGCTTATTGCGTTCTCAGTAGTTGGTAAGATTTCATGTGGTCCAGACCACCTTGCCTCTAGACCACCGTTTCCGGCGCTTCTTTATGAAGCCCCACTGGCCTGGCTGAAAGGAGTGATGCAGCACTTCTTGTATGTCTTTCCACCAACCCCACTGATTGTAGGTGAATAAAGGCAATGTAGGTTCTGCTGTTTACTTGGTACTTTGCACAGCTCCTGCATCAATTTCCCCCTTGAAGAAAGTACATTATCGTTTTTATAATTGGTTATTTATAACGTGCTTAATACCCAGAGGTTTCTAAGCACGGACCCTGGGATCAAATCTGTTGCTCGGCGTCGCCTTGCTTCCTTGGCGATCTCATATCAACACCTTCAGCACAGCTTGAGTTGCCTTATGGGTCATATGTGCTGTAATCCATTTCAAAAGTATGTCAACAATGACTAACACAAACTCCAGGCCTGCCACTTCCTGCCTACCGATAAAATCACAATGGATTTGTGTAAACGGTTCCCATTGTGCCGGGAGTTCTCCCTGCTCGACATTTGCTCATTTTCCTGTGTTTTGTGGTTGGCGAATCGAACACTGGTGGACTAATTGTTCTGATGGTGAAAAACCTGGAGCATACCATTCCTTCCTATTCTGTGTAGCCATTTCCCCCTTCCAACTAAGTGTGCCACGCCATGCAGCATTTGTGCAAAATATTAGAGTGCTCTGGGATCCAATAAATGTCTTTCCAGTGACCGCCAAACCTCACTTGAATTGAACATCCTGTTCTGCTCCACATATTGTTTTCTATATTTGGATTGCTTCTGTATTTCTGCTAACTGTTCAAATGTATAATATGGTCAGTTTTCAGGCCACACTTGCCTTTGTGGGATAATTTTGTCTGACAAAGTCTCAAGGGAGAGGGCAGTCTTGCTTGTAGTTTTATCTGCGAGTGCATTCCCTCGGCTGATCTCTCTAGGGGTTTGATGTGCTGCTCATTTTATGATTTGTGATTTCTTTCTGTAACATTGATTTCTAAAAGGTCACTTAGAAAGGGCATTCTTCTTTGCGTCCCTGCTGCTACATGGGAGCCCGTTACTTTCCATGGACTTCCATAACCAAGTGCTGTCTCAAATGCAAAACGGGAATCTTTTAACCTATTTCCTCACTTGTTCTTTGATACGGAACATGCCAACGTTAATGTAACTATGCATCTCTGGCAACTGACCACATTCTGTTACTGCAAATGTGGTACATGCTCCATGAGAATATTTCAATTCCCTCATTTACCACACAATCACCATCTACATAAAGCTCCTCGTCTGGGTTTTGTATTTGTATTTATTTGTTTATATATCGCTTTACACCAAAGCGCTGCACAATTGAACAACTTGGTACATAAAACAATATGACGGTAGAAGCAAATTACAGTTATGAATCAATCAACAAACCAGTAAGAAGAGCTATTAAACTGAAGGGAATGGGGAGGAGAGTAGAGCAGTGGGAATGTGAGGGAGAACGAGAGGTGGGGAGGAGAGGGGAAAGGGTGAGAGTGGGGTGGTTAGGGAGTGGAGGGAGGAAATCAAGGGAAGCAGAAAGAAGGGAGGGGGAGCAAGAAGGGGAGGGAGTTTCAAGGCGGGGGTGCAGAAGGGGAGATTTAAGGGAGCTGCGAAAGGAGGAGAAAGTAGGAATAGGACAGATTGAGAGGTAGGGAGTTCCAGTGCAGGGGAGCTAGGAGCTGGAAGGAGCGGAAACGGGAGGTGGATTTTGTAATGGGATTTCCTGTAATTCTTGCTTTGGTTTTGTTAGTTCTGTTTTTGTTAGATCATAATCTTGCTCTTCACTGTCTGCTGGGTAAGGCAAAATCTGGGCTGGAATTAGCACATGCTATTGTGTCATGGTAATGTTTCCCGAATTCCACACTATCCATGTTTTGGGAGTCTTGATGTGGATGAAAGTTGGGTTTTGGTTTTGAGTAACAACACGATAAGATGTGCTGTGCTGCTCCAAGGGCCGATGCGAACATATTTTCAGAGCTCTGCACTGTAATAGCAGTTGCGGCTACTTACCGGCGGCATGGTGGCAGCCCTGCTGCTTAGGGAACTAGATGTGCTATAGTTTGATATCAGGTGATGCTTGTTCCCATATTTGTGGTAACGTTGCGTGTGTGTAAACTTTTTTTTATTTCAAAATATAATTAATGACTTTTTGTAATGTAGCAACACAAGGACAGGTGAACTTGCCAGTGCCTGCTTTTTCTGAAAATGCATTTTCTTCTTCGTTCATCCAGACAAAGGGTTAAGGAGTGTTTGAATGTGTAATTTCCTGTAATGGTTTGTCCATCTCTTCATAGCCTAATATCCACTGATTGCACTGGTTTGTAACACCTACAAAAAAAATACAAATTTGAATAGTCGTTGCTGGTTACGGCAATTTTAGGACTGCTTTGATTCTTGACGGTTACATTTCAGCTTTGTTCTGATAAATGATGTCCTAGACAATGCATTTTCTTACACCGTTATGACTTTTGTTTGGAAGCTTTGTGGTCTTCCTTAGCTAAGGCAGTTAATAACACTTGTGTATTGTTTGCACACTTCGTAAAATGATGCAACCAACATGTAGTCTACGTATTGTACCAATGTCGAACCTCTTAAGAATGTAATACTATCTAAATTCTTCTTCAGATCTTGTGAAAAGAGGGTTAAGCTTTATATGTATCCCTGTGGTACATACATTCATGTAAATTGGTGCTGGAATAGATCAAAGCAAATGTACGACGTTGTTTCATCGACAGTCGTTTTTCCGACGGATGTTTTTAAGAAAACACTTTGCCGAGAAAACTCATTGAAATGTTTGGGGTGGGATGGGAAAGGGCAGATAAAGGGCTGGGTGGGTCAGGGACAGAAAACCATAGGTGGGGTTGTGGTTGGGAGGATTTCTCCCCCAACCCCCCTCCCCCCAAATGAAATTTTGATGACTTTTTTTCAACAAAATGTTTTCTTAAACACCCGTCGGAAAAAACGTTGATGATATGACATAGAACCAAAGCAAAAGTTATGAATTGTCTAGGTATAATGGTTTGGAAAAGAAAGGTGAACACAAATCAAGAACAGTAAAATAGGTGGCTGTGGGCAGTGTACATGGCCATATAGTTGCCGGATTAGGGAATACAGGAAATTGTGGCAAAGGGACATTTACTGCTCTTAAATATTGGACAGAGCTATAGATATCACGTCCAGGATTCGTTATGGGTAGGATGGGTGTATTGCTTAGGCTTGTAGTCTGCACAGGCATTGCTTGTTCGAACAATTAATTCACCACTATTGAAATTCATTCATCTGTTTCAGGTTTTCAGTTGTATTCGTTTTCTAGGCAATGGTTTTGTGGTATTAACCTGAATTTGCACTGGCCATGTCACAATTTAAACCTACTTAATTTACATGCAACGATCACAACTCGGGAGGATATCTCGGTGGCAACGTGTTTTATCTTGGAAGTAAGACAACTCATGGCAACACAAGTTCGAATCACGGTCTTGCGCTTAGAAACAGGTCCCCGGTATTAAGCCTGTTATAAAAATAATGATAATTAATTAACTTCTCTCTTTCTGCTCTGTTGGCATCATGCCCATCACTCCACTCTCATGCTTATTTGCGATATCTGAGGACATTCTGTCCACAGTGCAGAACATAGTACATCGTACTTTGTACAACGTCATGCCCTAACCAATTTATTGGTGACATTGGACTTAATGAAAACCCATGATTATCTGAAATTGGTCCAATTGATTGTTTTTCAGTTTGTTCTGTACATGAAAGGGGTTAGCCTTCATATTTGGAAAAGGAGGGGCTGAGGGAGAAACAAACTGCTTTTCCATTCGCTTGGAGTTCAAGCCTGTTCCAGCACTCAAACTTTCAATGTCCCTCCTGCTACAATAGAGACAGGCTGTGTTTCTTCAAAACCATTTCATCACCCTGTGGGTTGGGGGCCCGCCACAACCTCCCCCCCCCTTCCCCTTCCTCTGGATCATTGGATCATTCAGTTCCTCTTGTAGCCACTGGCCCCTGCCACCTATGTGAACAAACACTCTCTGCCCCCCCCCCTCCATTGCTGTTACTGCTCGTCATTCTGTAATCAAAGTGACATTGATTTAAATTCTTTTTTTTCTTCCATTCCTGGCAAACACAATGAATTGCCACCGAAGCAGGTTCTGTAAGGGGCTTTGTATGCCACCCCACGCAAATGCTTTTGAACTGAGCTTCCACAATTGGGCAACAACCACTGCTCAAAAGCACGTGCTCATGTGTTTGTTTATAATTTCATCTTGCCCCAAACAAACATCTGTGGACAGACTATGGCAATTTGCTTTATAAAGGCATCTCTAGACTGAATGAACTCTGCATCATATCCTCATTAGGTCAGCCACTCTCTTGTACTAAACACTGGTGTACCTCTGTGAGAATCACTCTGCTGATTCAGTGCTATACCGCTTCATGGGCTGATATGAATCACATGTTCCTTATTACATTTCTCTGGTTCATCTCTCATTAGGCAATTGCATACAAACATTCCTCAAATTCACAAGTGTCCATGAGCATGAATTGTGGACAAGCTACCAGCACAGTCCGCACCCACTCCTAACTTTTTCAGTGGGCCTTGTAATTTTACAGTTTCCATGCTGTTAATCGCTCCTGCTTTGTTGTAGGAAGGTGTTCACAGGATCTCGTCACTTCTCCCCAGAGGGGAGCCCTTCCCTGTGAGTCTTTGGAACTGAGCCCGCTACACAACATTCCCCCTAGGGTTGGCAGTCAACTGTACCTCACAGGGAGAGACTCCCGTCTTGGGGATAAGGACTCCCGTTCTGTGAAGGAACTCCCTGCCCCACCTTTCTATGAACCCCCCCCTCATACCATCACTGCTTCAGAAGACACAACCTGAACAGACCACTGTGTGCTATTGTAATACCACTTCCGATATTCAAGGCCAATACAAATCCACTGACTAGAAGAAGAGTGGAGTAGTAGTGCTGATCGCTCCTCTTTGGCAAATAGGGAATACTGTGAAGAGTGGGAACTATGGCGTAAGAAAGGAGACTCCAGAGAAAGTGGACAAGGACCCTCTGCTGGGAAGGACCCCTCTAAGATGCATAAACGCCAAAGGACGACATGCTTTAGGGAGTCGTGTACACCGAGCATGTGAAACCTGGGAAGTTTGAATCTATGGGGGGGGAGAGGGGAGCCAGGCATTCCAGCAGGTCCTCAGTGGAGAGGACATAGAGAACGAAGATGAACTTAAGCGGGGTGGGTGTGTGTGTGTGTGTGTGTGTGTGTGTGTGTGTCTCTGTCTCTGTCTCTGTGTGTCTCTGTCTCTGTCTCTGTGTGTCTCTGTCTCTCTGTGTGTCTCTGTCTCTCTGTGTGTCTCTGTCTCTCTGTGTGTCTGTCTCTGTCTCTCTGTGTGTGTCTGTCTCTGTCTCTCTGTGTGTCTCTGTCTCTGTCTCTCTGTGTGTCTCAGTCTCTGTGTGTGTCTCAGTGTCTCATTGCCAGGTGGTTGCGTGACCCTAAGGAGGTGGACCGCGCGGTCCAACAACGATGCCAAAACCATCCAGCAAACTACTCTGCGGAGACCGAAGCAGAGAAGGAGCAAGACGCTGGAAGCCCTTATTGAGACTGCCTGATCTCGACTCCCCCCCCCCCCCCCCCCCACTCCCCTTGGAAGAACCAATGACACTAACCTGAACAAGCTAGAGGTAACTGGAATGATGGAAGACCCAGGAGGGGCCACGGACAGGCGCTGAACAGCAGAGTATCAAGAATACTGAGAAATTCATCATACTCGTCCCAGTAACTGTAACAATAGTTGGGAACACCGAGAGACTCATCATACTTGTCTCAGTAACAGTAAAAGCTGTGAAGAGTGTAACCAACAAATGCAGAGAAATCCATCATAGTCGTCCCAGTAACTGTGTAAGCCGCAGAACACATATTGAATATTAAGGGACTCCTACTCGTCCCAATCGTTGTGAAAGCAGCAGAGTATACAGAGGGACTCCTCACACTGGTCCCAGTGATTACAAAACTAGTAAAGACACACACTAAAGAAAGTAAAAAAACTGGTAATTGTCTCAGTGGTTGGGATGACCAAGACAATAGCAACGAAGAACAAACCTATATGGTGGATCCACTAAGTGTTTGGAAGGCAAAGTACTACAAGGGATTGGGGGACGCCGGTCTCAGTTGAGGCAAAAGAAACCCAAAGGAATAGAGGCTAGGACCTTCGAATAGGGAAACGAGGGATCTGTAAATAAATCAAGACAAGGGGATACCTGAGAGAAGGTGGAAGACTTTCAATGAGGAATTAAAGGAACTGATTATTTACAAGGAACTATCTCAAGATAGACTATATAGGCAGAGAATGCCTGTCCAGGAGAAGGAAGTTATCCTCCTGGGACTCCTTTTTGTTTGTTTATAATTAGCAGTAGGGTAGTTTTTGGACAGGACAAACTATTTTGGTTTGGACGACCTCAACGACGACGAGCACCCTAGTTGGATTCTGTTAGGTAGGGAAAGTCCCTGTTTTGTAGAGATAGATGGGCCTTTTTGTTTTTTATTTGAACACAATTTCAGGTAGAAATGCCACCTCTTTGTCCACCTCCTCCTTCTGACCTACCACAAAGGGCTTAGGTGTACTTGCTCTGTGGTGCTTGCCAATTGGAGGCTTGTGTGCTCACTCTTGCTGCATTCTGGTGCTTCATTCGCTGGAAGCTTTGGGATTGTGCTTGTGTTATCGCTTGTACCGGCGTGACGCAGCCTCATGCTTCCCTATGTATCAAGGGGGATAAACATTTCAGGTTACAGCCTACTACTGAAGCCTGAAAGGTGACTTCCCCCCTCAATCCTCCACATGCACAGAGAACTTGAAATCTTACTTGCAAACAGTCAAATATCCCTAGCCAGTAGCTAGTGTGAATTTTGAGGCCTAGAATAAATGAGATCGCCATCATGCCTGTATTAGTCTTTAACCGGCTCTGCGTGTATCATTCTGTTATTGAAGCCAGTGGAGTAGTCCTTGCACATTTGTCCTGTCACTTTCTTTTTGTGAGTTCACATTTTTTTCACATTCTTGCATTTGTCCTCCAAAGCCACTAGTACTCTATTTTCCCCAACTCAGTGATCCCTTTGCAAGCTACTTAAGAAACAATTCCCATTCCTGTGGTTTTTTCATTTTCCCTTTTGTCTTCTAGGGTGTCTCTTAAATGAAAGCTTTATTTAATCACATGTTTGTGTAACAGAGATATTTTCACCCAACCCCTTTAGTTAGTTCTATTTTTCCAGCTACTGTAATTGTGTAGGATTAGGAGACTGATACATAGGTGGCTTATTGATTGTTATAAACTTTTATTTGTATTGAAAATAAGAGGAAACCCTACCTATGAGGAGTTTCCCTGCCTCAACCAAAATGCTAGTGAAACTGTCAGGATCGCTGTTAACTTGGAGTCCACCGTCCTGTGTCAAAATGTCCCTCCCGCTATCCCTCACTGGTACCATAGTTCTTAGTATGGCTCCCTCCTCCTGGATGGGGCGATGCACTACTGACAAAGTTCTCCACTAGGGGGAATGTTTCCCTTCCCCTGGTTACAGTACTTCACAAATAAAAGGATGTAGATTCTTTAACACTCTGTTACAAAGTTCAGCACTTCACACACAAGGGGGGTGACTTTCTTCCCCTGGGTTCTTGGTTTGCTCCTTCTTGCAGAAAGGTTGGCCAAGAGAATTACTCCAGTCTCCTTTTATTTCCCTGTTCACAATACCAGAGGGATTGCCTCCCTTGCCCATGTCTCCTTTCAACTCTAAGCCACAGTTCACAACAGCATAGGAAATCCCCTGACCTTTCTTTGGCTCTCTTTTGCAGAGCACGTCACCAGGCTGAATGACGACCTTCCCCTGGCCTTCCTTTAGCAAACGGTAGGGTCCCTGACCTTGGTTTCCCTTTTTTCCTTTAGTGGTGCTTGGTGGGCTCCCCTGCCAAGTACGACGACATGAAAAAGGGTTTGTAACCTTTCCTTGTGGGTTTCAGGCCCGTACTTCTTGTTGGCTTACTGTTGGTAGATCTGGTTCACTTCCCTGCCAGGAACTACCATGAAGAAAACAATCTTGCATGTGCTTTGTTTCACTACTTGTTTTGTAAGTAGCTTACGACCAACCACTGTGTCAAAGAATACAATTCTTGATACTCATTCTTACTCTTATCTTCAAGTGTGGTCTGCGACCGAGTACTGTGCCGGGGAAGATTATGCCTACAACGTTCTTCCCTACTCTTAACTTTGACACTCTCACCTGGCCCCCATCCTTACGTACTTCTCCCGGTATCTGCTTCTTGGGAGTTGTTCACTGGATCTCTGCTGACCAGTGGGTCTTCTTTTGTGCTGCTCTTCTCTGCTGACAGCAGTTCTGCACAGCTCTGCGGCAGGGTCTGAATGGTGGCCACTGCATTTTTCCTTGGATCACTGGTCCACCCACTCCAGGTCATGCTGCTGCCTTTCTGGTCACAACTCTTCCTCCGAGTGGCCCCACTCCTCTGGGACAAGGGTTCCTCCCCTCGAGCCTCCTGGCCTGTGGAACTGTCTACACAGGGCTTCTTTGCTGTTCAGATCTTGAACTTCCCGGGCTGGGCCGTCTCTCCTGCCAGTTGGCTGATGGAGTCCTTTCTTTGTTTTTATATTTGTTGATTGACAATTGGCATTCTTCTACCCTGCTCCCTCCAGCCTACTTCTGCGGGAGTCTGCCCTGATTCATTCTGATTTCACCATCAGTCTTGTGGCCAATGCTAGACTTGACAGTTATGGACTTCATTGATTCACGGTGCGTCACCCTTTCTCATGGTGGCCTTGAATCATGCTGTTCCCATCTTCATCTTGTATACAGGCTTGCAACATTGTGTTTTACCACTGACTTCTGCAATTTTATTCGCTCTTCCCTCTTGCTTCTCCGCTCTTTTTGACTGCTTACTCTGTTGTCTCCTCCTCTCCCTTTTCCTATCTCCTCCCCTTACTTTCTTCTGTGCACTTAATCTATCAGAATTGTCCCTGGGCCTGGTATGATAACAACCTCGTCTGTCTCCTCCCCCCTCCCCTTAATTGTTTTTCCTCCCCCCCCACCCTTCCCCTCCATGTCGTCAGGCTTAGTACGATAGTCGCTTGTTTTGTTCCTATCCTCCCTTTCTGCACCCCTCGCCCTCTTTGTTTTCTCCGGCTCTACCAGAAATGTTGTTAGGCCTAGTATGGTAGTCGCCGGTCTGTTTCCATTTCCTTCCCACTCTCCCACTCCCTCCCTTCCTTATCTTAGCTCTTGCACTATCTGAAATGTCGTCAGGCCGAGTATGATAGTTAATTTCACATCCTTACTGTTCATGGCCTTTAAGAATGTCATTGTATTTTCCCTTGGTCCCTCCCTTGCCTTGAAGCGCTTTGAAAAACATTGTGTATAGGCACTATATAAATAAACTATCATGTCATGTCCTGAGTCCTTCAATGTTTTTGGTCTTTCACTCACTACTCCTATATGCTTCCTCCTTGTTCCAGTACTTCTCCCTTGGGTAACACGTGTTCTTCTTCGTCTCAGTGGAAGTCAAGTCACTGGTCCTAGAGAAATACATGGGCTGTATTAGAATATGACCGGGGTTTAGAAGATGGGGCGGTGTGTAGGGTGCTGGGTGAGAATGGCTATACCGCGTCTCCTGTATATGTTTGTCCCTATTCCCAGAGGGGAAGTCTCACTCAATGAGATCCTCATGCTTAGTACCACCCCCAGGGAGACTATCAGATAGCGGCCTCACATCCCTGGCCTCAAGTGAAGGGGCTCCCCTCGGGGAGAAGTGACAACATCCAAGGATTCATCACACTACTTTACAGGGCTAAGTTCAGTAATTTATATATAGGAAAGACTAATTTGTGCCCTGATCGTCTGCAGTGTGCTTGTCAGATTTGTTTGTACACATTTTGAAGTATGTTTTTATTGTTTATTCTAGACTCTTATTTTGGTCTGCCTTCCTAAGATAGGACCATGTTTAATTTTCCCGGGCTGTACTATTGGCTGCTGCCCTCTTCTTTTCCCCCAGTGACTCCGCCCTCAGCACCCATCCTACAACTTTCCCTATTTTGTAAAATGTTTATCCCTATGTTTTGTCAGGATTTTCTTTTTTATTCTTAGCCCATTCCCTAATTAATTCCCCCGACCCCCTTTAATTCTGTTACCCTCTGTATCTACCAGTGCCTCTTTAACTTGTATGATTCTGGCTATTGCAAATCCCAAGGAGAAATGGTAACCATTCACGGACAGCTCCGATTCAAATCCCCTTTACAGGTTTCAATTGAGCTTCTTCCCTCTTCTTTGTGTACACACGGGTTTGAGAGGGATCCTTCTGCCACTTCTGTTACTGTCACGGCACAAATTGACAAATCCTGAAGCCTATCACCAAATAATCAAAAAAGAAAACCTCGCACCAAGCGTACCTGCGATGTTTATGTTCATACAGAATTGCAGAAATGAGCAGGGAAACTGGCAGAGTATCCCATTCCCAAAAATGTGGTCCTCAAACACAGAAACCTCATGTTTTTTTATAGCATCTTACTCAATGAGCCTCATACGGAAAAGTCGGTATGACGGTAGGATATATTTAGTTGATTATATTAGCAATACACTGCCTAACGTCTCATACTCCTACGTCCCGTCCCCTTTCCTCCATACTTATGGGACATTCCTCCATCCTGTCGGATGGGACCGGAGCACTTTGTAAAAGCATCCAAAATTTTGCAAACATTTTAGTCCTCCTCTCTTCCTACGTGGGGCCCGGCATGCGGCCGTAGCCCCGCCCATCTGTCCTTTTCTCTGCTCGTTCGGGACTTGACGCACTTGCATCCGCAGAAGATTTTCTTCCCTTTTTTTCCTCCTCTCTGGCTCTTGCTAGCGATCGTGTACTAGTCTGTCTGTCGTTCAAACTAGACTTTCCAGATTGTTCGTGTCACTGACGCTTCGCGAGGGCGTATCCCCATCCTCTTTGTTTAGAGTGTTTGAGTCTGGACCACTGTTGGGACTCATGTTTTTATTGCGATTCCCTTTCAGTCCGGGCACTTCAACGTCGTTTGGAGCTTTGGGAGGTGTTTCGACAAACTCCTCCTTCACATTTTCAATCTTTTATCGACGAAAAGAAGAATCACCCGGTAAGTTCTTTGCTTTTCAGAGCACCCCGGCTGGGAGACACCTTTCCGGGCTCTTCCCGGGCCGGGAGGAGTGTCGACAGCTCGATCACCGGGGATTGCCCCAAGGTGCCTTCTGGGTCTAATAATTGTACTGGCTTTTTCTCCGAGGGTCTCTGTAAGGGGGCTGTGGATAAAGGAGTACGCTCCGAGGCCCCTCCTGTAGGGGCTGCTTGTAGACCCAGTTCTGAGTCGTGGGGTACCGGAGCTTGCTCTGCTGCCTCTTTATCGTCTTCCCTCAAAAGTACTGAGGTGAGCCCCGAGGCCTTGGTTGGGATTGATGTTACCGAACATATGTTCGAGGCCCGCGCTAGTAAGGCTGTTACTGGACCTGGGTCCGAGGTCCCTCGAGGCTAAAGAAACCAACATTTCTGAGAGGCCCGACAAGGCCTTTATCGGTGAAAGTTGTTTCTCACCGTTCCCGCTCTTGTGCCGATGCCAGAACTGTTGAGGGGGCAAGGAGTGAAAGTTCCTCCTATACCGGCAGTGCCGAGGTCCTACCTGTGAAGGCTAGTTTGGCTATTGGTATGTCACAAACATTCCAGGCCTCACAGTACCGGCTCGGCCAGGGTTCCTTATGTAAAAGCTAAAATTAAGACCACTGACCCACCGACGGAGACCCCTGCCTCACTTCCACACATGCCGCAGTTCCCCTCAGGTGATGGCAAAATGGTGGCCGTTCCCGCCAAGACCACGGCGGCCATTTTGGGCGCTTCCCCTACAATTATGCCATCGGCCTCAGGTGTAGGAGTTGGTTCTGCGGGTGAACATAAAATTCCTTGTGCGCATCCGTTTCGTCCAGTTTATGACTGGAACGCTCGGATGCCCCTTCCGCACAATGTCTCGTTGCCTGTGGGTTTGGCACCCTTGATTTTTGTGGACACTTCGGGGGATGGGCCTGTGTGACAATTATCCCCTCTGCGTCCCTGCAATGATCCTCCTCATGAGAGGCCTCCTCCGGCAGCTCCAAAACCGTCTCCGGAGGACGCCTTTTTCAGCAAATTTCAGACGCTCATGCGTACCGATCCCATGAGGGAATATTTCAAAGGGCTTTTTAGGGAGATATGTCCGCCCGCGCCTCCGGCTCCACCCGTTCCTCCGGTGGTCCCGCCAGCACCTCCCTTGCCTACGGTGCCTTCCCAGACTCTTCCACCTTTGCCCTCTTTGTCCCGGCTCAGCTGGATCCTGAACTGTCAGATGACGCGCAGGGCGACCGGGACAACGAGGATCTGCCCCGCTCTATTAGCTTTTCATGACCGGGTACTGGACATGATGTGCTTCTTGGATGTTCTGGTGCCCGAGGCACCCGCTCCGCAGGAGGGCATGCTTTCTGGGGCATCCACCCTGTCTCCTTTGGAGCGTACCAACCTTTTCTTGCAGAAGGACGTTCTGGCCGAGGTCCGTAGGGTTCGAGAACAGCCACACTCTGGCCTTTTCGTCAATAAGAAAATTGACGTGCGATACAGGCTGCATTCTTTGGAAGAGGTGGCTTTGTCATCTTGTCCGCCCCCCTCCTCCCGGTGGTGACTGCGGCTACCTTACAGTCCAGGCCTGCAGCATCCTCTTCTATGACGGCTACTCAGGTTCTGGGAAAGGAGGACAAGCTTCTCGAATCCCTTGGGAGTAAGTTTTTCAATAACTCGGCCATGCAGCTCCGGCAGGCCAATGCCGAACTAGTGTTAGCGGTGGCTAATATGCAAGGTCTGTCTGAGTTTGAGGAGTTCATTCCGGTCGAAAAGCTGGAGGATTTTAAGACGGGCTTATACGACGCCAGGGTCTTGGCCCAGGATCTCCTGGAGGCTGCAGCTCACCACGTAGACACCTCGGCTCGGGGCCTTATGCTGGGGGTTGATACCTCATGACAGGCGTGGCTACATGCCACCAAGTTTTTGAAGGAGGTGCAGGACAAGGTGTTAGACCTTCCGTTTGACGGTAAGGAGCTGTTTCATTATACCACGAATGTAGAGCTGACTAAGACAAAGGATAGCACGCAGACAGCAAAGTCCTTGTCAGTCCTGGTAAAAAACCTTTAAAACTCAGAGACCGCTGTCACAAAGTCAGCCCTCCTCTGGTTTCAGGGGTGTCCTTGACCGGGGAATAACCACCGGAGGCAACAACGGTCTTGTTTTTTCTCCCGCTCCTCAGCCTCCTCCACGGGTTCAGGTGGCAATACCACTGAAAAACCTACAAAATGAGGGTTCTCTGTGCTCGCACGAGACCCCGGTGGGAGGACGCATTGCGTCTCATTGGGAGGCGTGGCAGACCATCACCGAAGGCAGATGGGTCTCGTCAGTCGCTCGCGTGGACTTCCGCTTACCCCTACCCCACCCTTCAATCCTCCTTTCCAGCTGTCGGGATCGCCCTCCCTGAATGCCGAGGTGCAGGAGCTTCTGGACCTCAGAGCGGTGGAACCCCGTTCCTCTCGGGGAACGAGGGGAGGGCTTCTACTCCTGGCTGTTTACGGTGCCCAAACCCAACCATGCTGGCCTGCGCACCATCCTAGACCTTTCCAGTTCAATCTTTTCCTACCCCAAGAGAAATTCAAGATTATCACGCCCGGCCAGATACGGTCCTCCTTGCAGATGGGCGATTGGCTCAGCGTGGTGGACCTTCAGGATGCGTACATGCATATTCTGATCTGGAATCCACACAGGAGATCTGTTTCTCTGTGGGAGAGGAGCACTTCCAGTTTCGAGTGCTTCCTTTTGGCCTCAGCTCAGCGCCGCGCGTCTTCACGAAGATGATGTCGGTGATCGCGGCCTATCTTCGTCTGCAGGGTGTCCATGTGTATCCGTATTTGGATGACTGGCTTTTACGCAGCACTTGCCCGTTGAAAGCCGCCTGCAATCGTCAGTCTCTCCTCCAGCTCCTGTTCCACCTCGGGCCGTCGGTGAACTGACGGAAATCTTCCATGACAGTCTCTCAGGACTTGATTTTCCTGGGTTTTCGCTGGAACCCGATCGACTGCGAAGTGTACCTGACCGAGGACAGAATGGCGGATCTGTTGGTCACGTGTCAGATGCTTGCACAGTCAGAGAGCATGTCGGCCTGGTGGTTCCAGAGGCTTCTGGGCCTCATGGCCTCGTGCGTATTGGCTCTTCCTCTTGCTCATCTCAAGATGAGGCGGACTCAGAAGGCTCTTCAGTTCTTGGCATCAGGCTGTGGATCCGGACTCCGAGTTGATAACGATTCCGGCTTCAATGAGAGCGGACCTGGAGTGGTGATCTTCTCTCAGCAATCTGTCGGTGGGGGCGGGTTTTCAGGACCCAGACCCTATTGTGACGGTCACGACGGACTACTCCCTTCTGCGACGTTGGATCTTCTTCAGGTCTCGTATCATTGGTCGCCTCAGGACAAGCTCCTCCACATAAATCTGGAGCTTCAGGCGATTTTCCTAGCGCTCAAGGCGTTCAGACCGATCATTGCCAACAAAGTGGTCTGTATCCGCACGGACAATGTGGTGTCGATGTATTACATCAACAAGCAAGGGGGCACCAAGTCTTCCCCCTCTCGTTGACCTGTCCATCCAGATTTGTGAGTGGGTGGTTCGTCATGGTGTCTGGCTACTTGCAGTACACATTCCGGGCCAGCTGAATGTCCCAGCAGATGCCCTCAGCGGCAAACAATGGTCAGCTACGAGTGAGAATTAAAGGCAGAGATACTCTCATGGATTTTCCTGCGCTGGGGCACTCTGGAAGTGGACCTCTTCGCTACGGTGGCAAATGAGAAACTTCCTCTGTATGCCTCCAAAAACAGTGTGGGAGCCTCCTCGCTGGGGATGCTCTTGAGATTTCATGGGACATGAAGGCTTATGCTTTCCCGCCTCTGGTTCATTGGACGATTTGCAAACTGAAGAACACGGTGAACTGTTCCCTTCTACACATAGCCCCGTGGTGGCCGGCCAGGTTTTGGTTCTCAGAACTTCAACACCTGTCGGTGTATCCGCCGATCAGGTTACCTGTGAGCCCCGATCTTCTTCACCAGGGGGAGCAACAGCTGTGGCACCCCTCCCCACAATGGCTCAGCTTGGCAGCATGGTGCCTGAGTTCAGGTCCTTAGAACATCTTAGCCTGTCTGCGGATTACATGCGTATTATTCAGGCAGCCAGGAAACCCTTGACTAGGTTCCAGTACAGAAGCAAATGGCTGGACCCATGGGCGGCTACAATTGACACGGTACTGTCCTTTGTATCCCACCTAGCAGAGTCGGGAATTCACGTTCTGTCATGCAGAACTTATCCTTTGGCGGTTTCCGCCTACCTATCTATGGACCAATGCTCTTACTCTGTCTAATCCAGTGGTTAAGAGACATTTTGCAGGCTTGTCACGCCTTTATCCTCCGATTCGTAGTCCGCACCCTTCGTGGGATCTAAATCTGTTCCTGACAGCGTTGTGCCATAAACCTTTCGAACCAATGGCCACAGTGGACCTCAAGCACGTGTCGTGGAAGGTGTTCTTTTTGGTTGCCGTTACTTCAGCAAGGCGCATGTGTGAGCTCCAGGCTTTGTCGGTGGAGCAACCCTTCTTGGTTTTTCACAAGGATAAGGTGGTCCTACGGACAAACCCTGCATTCCTGCCGAAGGTGGTCTCTGATTTCCATCTGAACCAGTCAATCTCCCTGCCGGTCTTTTTTCCGAACCCCGCTTCAGAGGCGCAAAGGGTTCTGCGTTGCCTGGATGTTAGAAGGGCTCTTAAGTTCTGTCTGGACAGAATATCCGAATTTAGGAGCTCTTCTAAAACTGTTGGTGACCTTTGGTAATCCACAATGTAAGCAGGCCTCTAAGGCGCCTATCTCCAGATGGATCGCTGCCTGCATTACGGAGTCTTACACCGTCCAAGGACTGCTGCCTCCTAAAGGTATTCATACACACCTGGTCCGGAGCAAGGCAACCGCAGTTGCCTTTCAAAAATATGTCCCCTGGGAGACCATCACAAAGGCAGCTACTTGGGCTTCCCAATCGGCTTTTTGTAAGCATTATTGTCTAGACCTGAGCTCCAGATCTGATGCTCGGTTTGGTCAGGCTGTGCTGAAGAACCTGTTACAGTAAGGGGTTTTCCATCCACCCATAGTTCCTGTAAGAAGTGCTTGGGAATCTCCCACAAGTATGGAGGAAAGGAGATGGGACGTAGGAGTATAACCAGGTTACTCACTGTAGTGACCACCTTACTCCTAGTCCATAGTCCCCTTTCCTCCATATGCCCGCCCTCTGTCCCCTCTAATAAGGTTCCTCAGTTATTGCTAAAAGGTCTCTGACCTGGCGATAGAAAAGGACTGATGGGCGATGCGTGGGACGGAGCTGAGATGGGCGGGGCTAAGGCCGCATGCCGGGCCCCGTGTAGAAAGAGAGGAAGGACCAAAATGTTTGCAACATTTTGAATGCTTTTACAAAGTGCTCCGGTCCCGTCCCACAGGACGGAGGAATGTCCCATAAGTATGGAGGAAAGGGGACTATGAACTAGGAGTAAGGTGGTCACTACGGTGAGTAACCTGGTTATTCCCTGGCCTTGATAGCCATAGCTTTACCACACTATTCGAGCACTGTACTATTCCGCTTACCTATTCATGTGATACATACCACCAGTTCAACAGATATTTCCATTCTACGTAGTGCAGCTAGATCCTGGCACGATCTTCTTCCTAGTTCTCAGGCGGTGCAGCTCCCCCGTGGGCTGGGAAACTGGGCATACCTGAGCCCCGATCATTTCCTGATGTAGCATCTGCACAGCCTTTTGGGTTCTAGGAGTGTCTAAACTAATCACAGCAGACCGGTGGATAAAGCCAGAGGGCAGATTCTGAAGGGGCAGAGCCATGTTCTGCATGCGCTCTAGCTTTATTTCATAAACGAAGTTGGCCAGTGAAGGTGGCTCATGTCCCTTACACATGTGGGGATATGCCATGAGTATGTACAAGTTGCTATGCTGAGCATACATCCTACACTGTTAACACAGCTGTGCTGTAGATTTGGAGGGATATGAACAAATGACATATTGGTTGGGAGCAGTGGATATATGATTGCATGTTGTGAATTACGATGTGGGTTTGGGTGGGTTTCTGTTCTCTGGTTAAGCCTGCCAAACAAACCCAAACGTCCCTTACACCACCCCACCTCCCTCCCCTACTTGCTTGCTTACCTCTGCTTCCCTACCCCTGCAGAGGCAGATCTGTCCCTCTAATTCGGGTCAGATCCGACGCCGCTTGGTCCCTTTTTTTTCTTTTTTTCATTTTCCCCCCAAAAATACCAAACGTGGGGTGCGGAGGACACTCCGACCATCGCTTCACATGTTCAGTATTTTTTATAATCGATGGAATGTTACTGGCCTAATTCGGTCAAATGTACCATTCGATTTGATTATAAATGATCAAATTGGCTAATACAATTTCGCCCATCTCTATGCTTTGCATACTAGTGGGACAATGGCGTTTTGGCAAATCATTTGGCTATTTAGAGCATCAGAGCCTTTCCACCATTTGTAAGACGAAGTTTGTGTGTCTGACAAGATGGTATTACAGCTGGCTCTATTAAGTGGTGATCTCAAGTGTACGTTGAGTATTAAAGAGAATAGTGAATGTGGTTTGGTAGTAGTCTTATAGGAGTAGTCTTCTCATGTGTGGGTGCCCCGATTTGTGGCTTTCACACTCGCATCATTCCTTGTGTATAGTTGTTTGACTACTTCCATTGTGTGTGTGTGCTTTGTGTGCGGGCACCTTTTTCTGCAATTGCGTGTAAAGTGTTGTGTGTATGGCGAGTGTTTAGGGTTCAGAAGTACATCCCTGTTGAGTTTTGGCGTCATGGCTTTACTTGGTAGAAGTTGGTGTGGAAGGTTATATCCCGCTCGGGAAAGCACTTTGGGGGTGTGGTGTATTGAGGGTTCTGGTAGTCGGGGGTCTTCCATCAGTTCCCAGAATGTTCAAAGGGTGATCATTTGGGGGCGTGGGGGGGGTGCAGGACTACTCCCGAAATGCACAGAGGTTTTCAGGGCATTTGGGGTACTATATGAACTGTGTTTCAGGGCATGTGAGATTACGAAGATGTGAAGTTTTGTAATTTGGGTGTTTTCTGCTTTTATGGGTAAAGGGGTCTTCTCATGTGAGTTTAGCCTGTTGCAGGTCTGCAAAATGTTGCTTTGTGTACGGAAAAATGTAGGTGTGGGTAGGGTCTGGTTTGAGCTTATTTTTAGGAAAACGGGTTTGAGTAAAGTGTGAGCTGCCAGAGTTTCGAGTGGATATTGATCGTCCATCTTGCAAGCTGGTTAGTTACAATGTGTGAGAAATTGAGTGAAAGCTGTGCACAGTTGCACCAATTCCTGCTTGAATGGTATATCTTCAACATGCTGATCAGTGTGCCTTTTGCAGCATGATGGATGCTGGGTTGTATAAACAGTATCATTGGATCGGTGCCTTGTGCAGTCTGTTTGAAATAGGTGTGTATTCATGATCTTCATCATCTCATTGAAATCGTTATTGACCTACTCTCAGCCAATCAGAATGTTTACATCGCAGTCAATAACTACTTGTATTGACTGAATTCTGACTACTCTGCCTTCAGAAGCAGACATGAAAAGACAATGCAATTTCCAGGCATGGTTTTGGTTCAACAGAAAACAATCTCTTGGAGGGCCTTTTTTGGCTGCAATATGCTATTTAACACATCATAGACCTATGATGGATTGACAAATGCTTTTGCTTTCTTTTAGGGAAACCATTTACTTTTTTTACATGCAATTGCCTGCTTATGTTTAACCATTTCCAGTTGAACCAAGTTTCAATCAAAATGCTTAACAACTACTACAAAATAAAGCCACATTTACCATTTTTAACTTCACCACGAAAGCTCCAAAAACATATATTGTCATTTCCATCATGTGTCTATAGCCGCATAGACATTGGGCGGTTTGGGGGGGGGGGCATTATTGATTTGGATAATGACCCTTCTCCCAACACTTGACCCTCCGCAATAACGTGGTGGCGGGTCATTATCCCATGATAACCCTTCACTCACTCTATAAGGCTATATTATAGGAAGGATTTTGGCAGATAGGTTAACTGCAAGCTTGCTCTTCTCTAGCTAGTATGTTTATGGTGTTATCCTCGTGCTCTTGTTAAATGGGATACTGTTAGGTTTAATGTAAAGGCTGTCTGGTTGGGGCGTATATGGAGTTGTGGGGCCTGAGTGGTACTGATTTGGTATGGTGCATATGCTTGAGAATTGGGGAGGAGTTGTGTGATGATTGGTAGAGTTGGACGCATACATCTTTCAGGGATCTTAAACTTGATAATGGGAGCAAATGAGTTATAGCACAGATTTGGGCCAATTTTAATCTTGTTTGCTTATGTAAATATTTGTCAGTAAGTGCCATTTGCATGTTCCAATATTTGTGTATTTGGACATAATCTTCGAGATTAGAAAAGGTTATTTGTGTGGTGTTTGTTAGGGAGAATTCTCATTCTATGGGTAATTTCCCTTACATAGAGTCCCCCAGCAGCTTTGCTGGATTTGAAGGGTTTGTTTCTTTTTACCTGCTAAGAGTGAGACTCTTTTTCCCACTCTTAGGCATTTTTGCTATGTGTGTTCTAGGCTATTTTTGTGTTTAATGCCTATGGGGTTTTCTCTCACCCATAGGAAGCATCTTTATCCACGTGTTACACAGCACCCTCCGTGCAGTGACACAGGGGAGTCGTAGCGACCCCCAAACATAGACTCCATACCCTGGGACTGACTACTGTCTCCCAGGGCATGTAAAGTCCCCATTGACTTTACTAGTCAAATCCTATGAACTTAACCAGTACAACCCATCTTACAATGGAGGTACTGGAAAGGGTTAATAGTTTTTCCCTTAGGTTCATTTTCGAGGGGGTACCTTAAAGTCCCACTCTCTAAAGTTTCTGGCTGGTGGCAGTGGTTACTACCATAAATATTCAACCGCAAATATTTTCCTAAGGGATCTTCCCATTGTTCGAGGCTAACCCTTTTACTGACAGCCTCTAACATACCGCCGGTTTATTTTATTATTAACTTTACTCCAGTAGGTTTTATTTGCCAGAACTTTAATGTAACTTCTTTCTCGTGTCTTACTTTAAACTCCGAACCCAGGTCGGGGATCCTTTGTTCGCTCTTTTGGCTGGCTTCTGCCAAGAAGCCCTCCTTTCGGCGCCTCGGAGTCTGGGGTGGTTCTGTTTGGGAGGGGGAGTAGAACCCCTGGACAGAATTGCCGCAGCAACTCAGGTTGCACTCTAACCTGATAGGCTGGAGGGTCTCCCAACAAGAAGACCACTCCACTGTGTAAGTGACATCTAGGCTGTATGAATGGGTCTCTTTCTGCATAAAAGCAGGGTCCCGAGGACTGGAAGAGCAAGACGTTGCCACTGGAACTACGGAACCGAAGGGGAGAGAAGCCACAGACATCTTCCGCATCTACACCACCGGTGAAGCCCTGCAGGATCGTCTCACCACTTTTCTTCCACACGACGAGAGGAGATCTTCATCGAAAGAGCCTTCTTCCCTTGCGCTGGTGGCACCAACCAGTTCACCCATCGCTTCCCCGGACCTGCCTTGATCGAATCGACAGTGCCCAGCACTTGGAGACAGGATAGCCAGGCAGCTATCAACCCGGACCGCGATTAAAAGGAGCGTACCTTTTAAACTTTGTTTGGCAGCACCACGGCTGGTTTCATCCCTGGGTAGTGCAGTGACTTGGACCTTCCTCCACGACGAGAGCCTCTCTTCCTCTGCTGGACCCCTCGAACTGCAGGAACTACCAGGAACAACCGCCACCGCAGGAGCCACGTCTTCACGTTTAAGGTACATTGTTCCGCCAGGCCTCACTTTCCCCGTGGTAGCCCTAGAGGTGTTTTAAATCCTTTATCTACTTCTTGGCTTGGCCGCTCATTGTCTTTCCCCTCGCATGAACCTTTTCAATATTCGTTTACCAAAGACTTGACTGCAGCTACAAGAACATTTTTGCTCCGAAGATCTTGGTCCTGTACCACTGACTCTGGCTCAGGCCTATTGACTCTGGCTGACTTGTTAGATCTGCTCTCACTAGATTGATTTTCAATGAGAAATGTGTCGATGCCCCTGAATCTTCTAAAGCCCTCTTCCTTCCTACTGTTTTAACTTGTGTAGTGCCATTTTGCTCAGTTTTCATTCACTTATCTTTCTGCTAAAGTGTTACTGTGCATTACTTGTTCACAAAACCTCAGGTAAGTGTTGCTAGGGGGTGTCTGAAGATATTTCAGTTTAACTTGTGCTTTCCCTCCCTTTCGTTAAATTGATAGAGTGCCATTTGTAGTTGGTTTTCACTGTGCCGTTTTGCTCAGTTTTCACTCTGCTGCAAACTTGTCTACAATTGAATAGGGAGTTGTATATACTTTTCCTTGACTAAATTTAACTTACTTTATCAACTGTGATTCATGCGTTGAACTAGATGTATATAAAATAAATATATATTCTCTTTTTGATACAAAGCTTTGGTCAGTGTTTCCTTTTTCCATAGTACTCAGTATTCAGGGTTTACACAATAGGTATCACAATACCTATTGTGTAAACCCTGAATACTCCTCATCTCCCTCTTGAGATAAGTCTGACTGCTTAGCCACAGCTACCAACTAAATCTCTGTGGTACAGACTGATACCAAAGGGTATTTATTGCTCTCACCTGTAGTCCTAATCCTGGGTAGTGGTCCCTGAGGGAACTGCACAGGATTCTGCTTAACAGTGTTGCGACAGCTGGCATGAGAATAAGGTAGGTTACGTTTGTTGTATGCAATGTTATTTGCTTATATGCTCCAAAGTTGAAAGGCATTTCTTTTAAAAATCTGGTTTCTTTATCTCGATTGAGCACCCGCCATATAGTTCTGTCCTCCCTCCTGGTACATACCCGTCACTTGTACCGACAGTACACAGCAAAATGATCTGTATTGCGAGTCTCTTCTCAATTTCATTAAAGGAAACAAATGTTAAACTCTTGCTTCCTCAGCCCCAATGAGCAGCCACCCATAAGCTAAAGTGCAACTTCATAGATCAAGTTGTGATTACGGATTGTGCACATCTCTTAAAGTACTATCATCTACTTATTCTGTAGTTATTCTGATTGTTGTTGGTAGCAATTGACGAAAATCACATTTTTGTTTTTATTTTGCAGAGACCTTATTAAGAAGCTTCTTGTTGTTGACCGAACAAGGCGATTAGGAAATATGAAGGTTGGTGTGATGTTCTAGAATTTAAATACATTCTACAGTTTGTATGAAAAATATTTTGTTAACATGCTTAAAAATAACCTTAGTCCTCTTAACGTGATGTTGAAAAGGTATCCGAAAGGTTCACTGTTCTCCATATAGGTAATGTAAATACTGCATTGTTTTGACCTGCCTTCTTGGTAAGGGTCACTTCATTCAACCAACTGCTAACTGGGTTTGTCAGCTTAGCATCAAGAAAAACACCTTGCTGCCGCATAGAGCATTAGTTTGCATTCAAATTTACTTTTTTCACGTCTAGTAGACAGATTATCATGTTTTACCTTCTTTCTGGAATTGCTGGAAAAGAAACTATTGTGAATGTCTACCATGATTGTATAGGTTTGTTCTTTTTTCTGCTTATTTGGGACCTGATCTATCGAACTTAAGATCTAAACTAACGGCTTTTGAATATTGTACCTGCGGGCACGTCAGAGAATTTGAAAGATCTTAAATTTGAGGTTATATAGTATGTTATTGCACATCTGCAAAGACCAGCATATGCTGTATCTATATGGAATGCCTACATTTATTCTAGTTCTTGCATATTGAGTATATGACTTTCATCCGGCGTCAGGTACATGGCCTGTAATGGCCTGCCAGCCCTAGCCAAGGCAGAGGAATGTGGGTTGTTACCAGCCATGTACCCTCCACACCCCCCGAAAATGGGGTGATTGCTATTCGCACCCTGGAGTGCAGATTGTTTTTTGTTCTCATGGAACAACCTAGCTCAGTGCGTATTGCGCAAGCCCAGCTTCCATTTATTTACTGGACATTTGTATGGGGCCTATACACAAGTGTTTCCAAGCACCACAATACAAGTTGCGGTGTTGGGGAAACATAGGAAAGAAAGTACAACAAAAATGGTTATGTTGGCCTTGTGACAATCCTACTATGCATGTGCAAGACAAGGTGGTAAGTGCAGGGTGGGGGGAGGGGGTGGCCGAGGAGTGCAAGAGTGGGGTGCCCAAAGGGAGGGGGGGTTGGGCGAGGGCTGGGGGGGCCAAGACGGCAAGTGCCAGGGGATGGGGGGGTGTAAGGAAAGGATGAGTGCAGGGGAGAGGGTGGACCAAGTTAGGGCTAGTCTGTGGAAGGGAGCCCGAGTGCATGTGATGCTGGTGGACTGGCAGGTGGGTGGTCTGGCTCCTGTGTGACTCTGAAGGGACCAGACTCCAGTCACAGCAGCATAGGGAACGAAGCAAGGGAGAGGGAAGGTAGAGGAGAAAAGGAAAGTCTTGCTTTTTTGGGTTATAGGAACAAACATACCGTACAGTTGAACCCTACAAAAACCAAAATGATGCAGTGATCAAGGGTTCAAAAAAGCATCCCCTTTAGGTGGTATGTTGGTCAAGAACCAATGGATAGAGTTGAATCTCTAATATATCTGGGGTTTTTCATGAACGCAAGACCTGGCCAGACAAGCCTAAAAGAGTGGTTGAAGGTGCAAACCCTGCCACTGATAAATCAACTGTAGAGGGTAGACTGTCGTTATGGTAGATAGACACTGAAACCAAGTTTAAAATATTACAAAGGTAAATTTGTCCCCAAAATCATGTATGGCACGTTTATTTATCCTATCGCATTACTATGCGTGTTGCCCTCTGTGGAGGCCTTGATCTGGAGGAGGGAGGGAGGGAGGAAGAGAGAAAGGGGGGGAGAGGGGAGGGAGAGAGAGGGGGGGGTGGGGAGAGAGACAAGGAGAAGGCGTCCCAATGAGAAGGATCTCCGCCTTACTGGTATTAGGGCAGAGATCATTGGCAGAGCACCATTCCTGAATATGAGAGAGGCCGAGGAGGTAGAGGATGGCAGCTTGAATGAGAACTGTGTGTCGTCAGCATAACACTGGAAATGAGAGGAGAAGATTGAGATCAAGTGGGCCAGAGGGCCCAAGTAGATGTTGAAGAGCCATGGTGAAGAGAGAAAGGGGGGGAGAGGGGAGGGAGAGAGAGGGGGGGGTGGGGAGAGAGACAAGGAGAAGGCGTCCCAATGAGAAGGATCTCCGCCTTACTGGTATTAGGGCAGAGATCATTGGCAGAGCACCATTCCTGAATATGAGAGAGGCCGAGGAGGTAGAGGATGGCAGCTTGAATGAGAACTGTGTGTCGTCAGCATAACACTGGAAATGAGAGGAGAAGATTGAGATCAAGTGGGCCAGAGGGCCCAAGTAGATGTTGAAGAGCCATGGTGATAGGATACAGAGCCCTGAGGGATGCAACGGGTAGAGGGTGAGGTGGAAGAGAGAAAAGGAAAACCAAATCCAAGATAGCCCCCACCAATCTAAATGGTAAAGCAACCTAGTCCCTTTCCTATGTCCATGGTGTGTGCCGAGGACGGGAGCAAGCACCGGAGCACGAAGCTCTGATCCAGAAGGTAAGTGGGGAAGGAGGGAGGTAGGAAAGGATGCAGAATGTCTCAGAGGGGTTGGGAGGCTCCATGTTGACTCCCCACAATTAAGGTGGTGCCACCCAGAGAAAGGCCTCGGGTGGCTGGAAAATGTGGGTGCTACACTGTGTGTTCTCGCTTGCATTTCCAGCCACCTAATAGGCCACCCTTCCCAGAGTAGAGTCTTATCGGGAACGTTCATGTGAGTATTAACTTCCTATTTGGTATTTAAATTACATAGCTGGTATTATTCTGGAATGTGACTCAAGTCCATCTAAATGGTTCAAACCATTTGGATCTGATGCTTGAAAGGGTTATACACTTTCAAACCTGAATTTGAGCTGATCATATTTTTTTGAGGGAGCCACACCATGCCTGCTCCTCCCCTCCTGCTTTATATGGAGTGGGAGACTGTCGGCAGTCGAAGCCACGCAGAGAAAGCTAGCAGAAAAGGCCCTGCACGCTCTAGCTGCTCGCTGTTGTCGCCCAACACCCTTCAGGCAGGTAAGCCACACAAGCTTTACCCCCAACCTCCATCCGACCAAGATGCTCCGCACCATGCCTCTGCCCTGCAATCCCTGCCTCTGACTGCCGTTACCATACCCCCAGAACGCCCGTCCCCAACTGTAAGCCATGCGCCCCTCTGTGCACGCACCCTCACTTTTCCTCACCCCGCCTGCGTAGCCAACCTCTCCCACCGAAACACCCACCTGATCTGCAGATTTTCCGCACCTGCCTACTTCTCGCTCCACACCAAGGCAGCAAAACGTTGCACTGCTGCAAGCCGGGAGTAGCTCAACAGGCCTCCCCCTACACATACCTGACTATCCCACGCAACACTGAGCCCATCTGCAATCAGCATAACAGACCATTCGTATACGTGTATCTGAACAAACACTGTGCTGCAAGGGGAAATCCCCACGAACAAAGTCGGGTGCTTGCTGCACCACTAAGGAGACAGCTCAGAGACACAACCCCACCCATTGCCAATGTCAGCACTACCCCCAAACACCTACGCTAGCAAAACTGTACAGGTGGTGACCACCCTGAAAAATTTAAAGGCTAAAGTTGCTCCTATCCATGCTACGCTCATGCCTACAACCGTAAGTCATACTATGATAATGCTTGCTATATCTGATGTGCCGTGCAATACCATGCCCTGTGTGATACTAGGGCCACTGATGTACCATACCATGCCTTGCCCACTGATGTACCATACCATGCCTTGCCCACTGATGGCAATGATGCTGCTCTGCCTGATAGCAATGATGTTGCCCTGCTTAATACTAATGCCACTGATGTACCTTACCATGCCTTGCACACTGATGGCAATGATGCTGCCCTGCTTGATACTAGGGCTACTGATGTACCATACCATACCATACCATGCCCACTGATGGCAATGATGCTGCCCTGCTTGATACTAGTGCCACTGATGTACCAAACCATGCCCACTGATAGTAATGATGTTGCCCTGCTTGATACAAGTGCTACTGATGTGCCATGCCACCCCCACTGTTAGCAATAGCCTGCCTAATACATATGTCAGCACCACTACTGCCACCATGGCCACGGCCCTACACAAGGCAACTACCCACCAACTTAGCAATACTACACGAGAGCCCCCCTCAACCCCCACCTTCGCCCATGTCATACCCACAGACTGTAACAGGCCTACAACCAAGCCAGTAACAGCGGCCAGAAATATCCAGTCTAGCCCAGCCCAAAACACTCCCCTCAGATGCACCCTCATCAATGCCCGCTCGATCAACGCACATGCACTGTATATTCATGACCTCGTTCCCACCCGCAGCTTAGACCTTATGATAACAGAAACCTGGCTACATGACTCTTCCGGTCCAGCCCTTTCCCTTGCTCGACCTACGGGGTACACATCGACAAGACCACCCCACCAAAGGAGGGGGCGTCGCCCTCAAAGCTAAAGACACACTGTCCATTAGGAAAACTGACAAAACCATAGAAAACAATAGTGACTGCCTCCACATCATACTCGACCTCTCCTACAATTGCACCGTTGCCCTACACCTCGTTTACGGCCCCTCAGGGCCCATAGGTGACTTCCCACCTCCTATCGGACAACCTCAGAAAATCAAATCTACCAAAGCCATTCTCAAAGGAGACCTAAACCTTGGCCTCAACGACCCCAAAGATCCTGCTGCCAAGTCTCTCAACACTGCCCTAACTACTCTAGGATTCAGCAACACCATCTCTAACCCCACTCATACACAAGGTCGCACATTAGATTGGATAGCCCAGCACAATTGCACTCTCTCCATTATCGGAAACTCATGGATCCCCTGGTCTGACCACCACATCATCCAATTCGACATCACTCGCTTGAGGAATACACACCAGCCCACACCATCACTTCCGCCAACAATCTCCAGGAGTTTGCGTCAAGAATACTACATCACCTACTAGTCCCTGCCTTCAGACCCCTCTTCTCCTGAGACTCTCGCACTCTCATACAACAACGCTATTAAACTAGCAGTTGATACCATTGCCCCTCTCAAACCCTAGAAAGCCAAACCCACCAGTCATACCAACGCTTTGTTCACCTCAGACCTCCTAGAACTTTGATCCTAGAAGCGTGCTGCCCTGTCCGTATGGAAAATAAACCAATCAGACTCCGCCAAGTCAGAGTTCCAAAAACGTTCTAGAGAATACAAAAAAGCGATCGCAAGAGCCAAAGCCACCTCATTCAAATTTAGGATCTCGGCTGCAAAATCGGACACTAAAGAAATGTTCTCCATCTTTAGGGACCTTGAGACTCCAACCCTCCCCACCCCCCAGAATATAACTAAAGACAAGACCTGGTGCGACGAGGGCCAAACTGCCATCCTAAACCAACTCTACAAACCAAAATTAAACAGCCCAACAAACCTTGCCTAACTCCCCTCTCCCCATACCCCCACAAACCAGATTCAACCAACTTTCTCCAAGGAAATTCAGGAGCAGGATATTATCAATATCATTAAATCCATCAAACTCTCCAACTGCAAGGGGGACATCTGCCCAGCCACCATTATCAAAGAATGTGCCAGCACCCTCGCCCCCTTACTAACAGCCTTTGTTAATGCTTCTTTCTCCACCGGTAAGGTACCCTCCTGCCTTAAAGCCTGAGTCCGTCCTCTCCTTAAAAAAAAAAAAAAAAACTACCTAGACCCCATGTCACCCAACAACTACAGGCCCATTGCAACCGTCCCATGCTTGCTAAAAATACTAGATAAAACTGCCTGCATACAACTGTAACAATTCATAGAGGAGAACAAACTCCTCGGATTGCGCCTATCTGGCTTCCGCCCGGGCCACGGCACCAAAACAGCCCTACTTGATTTAAAAAATCAAATGGATGATGCAAGAGACTCGGGTAAACACGCCTTACTCTTACTCCTAGACCTCTCAGCGGCATTTGATGTCAACCACAATGTACTATGCCACCACCTTACCTCTACAGCTAACTTCTCACCCAAGGCCATTGCCTGGGTCACATCCCTCTTAGAAGGTAGAACCATGCAAGTCCTCTACGACTTAGCCTCAGCTTCCCCTACCATCATCACATGCGGCGTGCCGCAAGGGTCCTGCTTATCACCCACTCTCCAACATTTTTACAATGCCCCTCTTCTACATCCTGAACGCACTAGGTATCTCCTACACAAACTATGCAGACGATACTCCAGTCCTCCTCCCACTAACGGGCGACTACGAATCTGACGCTAGAGCCTGCATTGCCATTTACACCACCATACAAACTTGGATGGTCCTGAACGGCCCATGTCTCAACAGTGACAAAACCGAGCTTCTCATGATTGGGTCCACTGAAACCCTAAAGAACCTCAGTACTGAATTCAGTCACTTTACCATTGATCATATCAAAATCCCAGTCTCCCGATTTGGTCAAAACGCTAGGAGTCTACCTGGACTCGAATCTCTCCATGACAAGAAAAATCAATGCCATCGCTTCTGCTGCAGCATACCACGCCAATCTCCTAAATGCAGCCAGACCTTTTCTATCCAAGGACAATTGCCTGACCATTGCTAACGCAATAACGGGATCAAGACTCGACTACTGCAATGCCCTCTTCATGGGCACATCAGTAAAGAACCTAGAGAAGCTACAGACTATACAAAATGGCACCCTGCGTACAGCCCTAGGCATTCCCAAAAGGGAACACAGATCTGCAGCTGGAAAAAAGGCTCACTGGCTACCCATTAAGGAACGGGTCCTCTTCAAGACCCTCGCCTTAACCCACAAATGTGTCCACCAAACTGCCCTTTCATACTTGTACCAAAAAGTCAACCAGACCGACCAGAACTCCCTACTCTAACAGGCTCACAGTGCCGAAAATCAAGCGAGCCAGAGCAGGAAGAGCCAGTTTCCCCTACTTAGCAGCCCGGCATTGGAATGCCCTTCCACCATCCCTAAGAGCTGAAAACTCACACTTGACCTTCTGCAAATCGGTCAATATGCTACTCTACATCTAATGCTCCATGTGCCTCATCCACACAATATTGTTGATTACCTGCCTGTAACATATATTGATACCTACAATGTTTAATGTATGTAACATAACCAATGACTATTGACTCCAAAGGATGCTACGATGTAACTAAGCTCATCACATGTAACAGCGTCTCAATGACCAAGGGCTGTTTGCGTGCTATATAAATTTAAATAAACCAGGCAGCCAGTCCATGCGGCAGACAGGGGCGTTGGCAGGGGAGTGGGAGGGGGAAGAGGGAAGGAAGAAGAGAAAAGGAGGGTCTTGAGGAGCTTCCGGAGCAGGAGATCTGGATCAAGCTTGAGAGGGGCAGGGAGACCATTCCAGAGGGAAGCTCCTGTGGAGGAAAGAGGCCTACCACCCCACTCTCTGCTTGGAGAAGCGTCTGATCTGCGGAGAGTTGGATCTAGAAGACCGAAGGGCTCTAGCAGGGAGGTACTTAGGGAGAGTGAGTTGGATGTAGCTGCGTCCCAGGCCCCATATAGCCTTGTGGATGATGCAGAGGGTCTTGAACTTGATCCTAGCAGCAACCGGGAACCAGTGGAGAGATTTTTAGCGCTGGAGAGATACGGTCCCTGGGCTTGAGGCCAAGAATAAGTCTTGCAGTCGTATTCTGGATTAGTTGAAGTGGGCGAAGGGAGGATTGAGGAAGAGGCTGTTGCAGTAGTCCAGCCTAGAGAGGAAAAGAGCTCTGGAGACATTGAGTTTCTGGGGGAAGGTGAGGAAAGGGAGAATGCCTCTGCGGAGGTGCAGCTGATAGTGGGCTTTCTTGGCAAGGTCAGCAATGTGAGGATAGAAGGCCAGAGAGAGGCGTGAAAGATGATGTCAAGGTTTTTTTTGCCTCGCAAGAAAGTGAGGGGAGGGGACCCATAGAGGGCACCCAGAGTGTAGGAGGGAGCTGGTGTCCCAATGAGAAGGATGTCGGTCTTACTGGCAATACGGCAGAGATTGTTGGCAGCACACCAGTCCAACTGTCTGGGATGAGAGAGGAGGTAGTAGAGTGAAGCTTGAAGGAAAGCTGTGTGTCGTCTGCAGAACACTGGAAGTAAGGAGAGAAGGAGATCAGGTGGGCCATAGAGGGAAGGTAGATGTTGAAGAGCCATGGCAAGAGGATGGAGCCTTGAGGGGTACCGCAGGTGGAGTGTGTGATAGGGGAGAGAAAAGGGCCCAGTTGAACCTGGGAAGGTCGGTCGGAGAGGAAGGAGGTCAACCAGTCCAGTGCCAGGCCTCTGATGCCAAGGGTTTCACGGAGCAGATTTGTAAGGGTGGCATGATTGACTGTATCGAAGGCAGAGGAAATATCCAGAAGGATACCAACAGATAGATAGTTGGAGTTGAGATTTGAGAGTTGAGATTTGAGAGCAAGTCTTCACGGGTGTTCAGGAGAGCAATTTCCATGCCTCTGGCTGATCTGAAGCCAGACCGGTGGTCATGGAGACAACGAACAGATTCAGTGTGTTGGATCAGTTGGGAGATGACCACCTCTCCAAGAGTATGCCCAGGAAGGGGGGCATGGAGATAGGGTGGTAGTTAGCCAGGCAGGTGGAGTCGGCAGGGGGCTTTTTGAGGAGAGGATTTACAAGGGCGTGCTTGAAGGGTAGCGGAAAAGAGCCAGTGGCAAAGGACTGATTACAGAAATCGGCCAAGGCTGGAACAAGGGAGGCAATGTTGTCCTTGATGGTTCTAGAGTAGCAGGGCAGCACTGTTTAGAGGAGACTTTCATAGAGAGGACTTGTCTAGAGACCTCATCCGGTGCCATGGGCAAGAAAGTGGTGAGTAGGAGGGAAGGGGGAGAGGGGCCAAGGGAGGCCTGAGAGTTGGGTAGGGGCAGTAGAGGGGTGTAGAGGAGAGTGAAGACGGGGTGTCCTGAGTTTTGGTTAAGAAGTGGGAGGCCAGGGAAGTGCAGAGTGTTAGTGATGGCAGGGGAGAAGTGGAGACTGAAGTAGAATTGGAGAGTTCCTTGCAGATTTTAAACAGTTAGCTTGTCTTCATAATGGCCTCAGAGATGTGGCCTTGGATATGGGCCCTCTCCGTCGAGCGGATGGAGAGTCTGTATTGCCTTTGGAGCAGGCGGCAGCCCAGTCTGTCAGAGGATGTGCCTGAAGCCAGCCACTTCCGCTCAGCAACTCTGCACTTGCGTTTCAGAGAGGCTAGGTCGGAGTCATGCCAGGTGTTGCGCTTGGTGGGTAGGCTTAATGCGGATCCTAATGGCAGGGGCAAGGATGTCCAGGGTGATGGTGATGGAGAGATGAAGATTAGCAAGGGCTGTATTTAATGGTTTGACTCGGCTCGAATAAAACTCAATGGTAACGCTGAGTATTCATACGGTCAGTCTCCTTTCCTCCATCATTCTGGGCGTCCCCCAACATGGGAACAGTACTGCAACCTTTGGCAGTGAAAAATCGAGCTTCCCCTTTAAATTTAGTCGAGCATGCAGGGGCACGACCCTGGGCATGGAAATGCCCCTCAAGGCCCTGCCCTCCAGCGCCTCACCTCAGTCCCTTTTTCTGCATGGACGGTGTCAGACCTGGCAGCTAGGCGCAGAGACTTCTTAACTTTCCGCTTGCTCCCTGTTTTGTTTTATTTTTCAATCTTCTTCACCTCCCTTCGGTGCCTCGCTTTCCACAGCGCTTGTTGGCTGCAGGAGGATTCGCGAGATGTGTGTGCTGTGAAAGCTCATTCCGGACCTTGGTCCCCCATGCGCTCCGCCTCGAGTGCCTGGGGCCAGACCATCACTAAGATGCGGGCGTGGCTTGCAGCGCTCTCAGTGACTGGACATTGAAGAATCAGTTGTCACGATGGAGGGAGATCTTCCACGCTTCTCCTCCAGGTCATCTGAAAGAGTTTGTCTCCAGGACCCCACGTCAAGACAAGGTAGACTCTTTGTTTAATGCAGCTCCTCAACGTGGAGACTGCTTCCTGCGGTCTTCCACAGCAAAGGGTATTTTGGTTTCTGGTTCTGGCAGACCTGAGGCTGCTAAGGCTACCTGCTCCGAAGCCCATGGGCCAGGGGGCTTTTCTGGGCAATCCATTGGCAGACCTGAGGCTGATAAGGCTACTGGCTCCCAAGTTGAGGAGCTCTACCGGGTGGTCCACGGAGGAACGATCAAGTCCGTCCTTGTCGGACCCAGAGGGCAAAGGGTCATTGTGTTCTTACTCCAAGAGTAAGTCCTTGGCACGAGCCAGCACAGCTACCAGCTCTGTTGCTACGGGTGCACAGCCTACTGAAGTCACCTCTAAGGTCCTAAAACAGGGTGATTTGACCACCAGGACGAGAGCTCAAGGCCTACCAGAGCTATCTCCTGAGGTTGATGCTTCTGTTTCAGGTTCAAGGGCCAATGTGCACAGGGCCTTCGCACCCTCCCGCCCAGGGTGTGGCGCAAGACCCCAAGATGGCAGATAAGCACACGACGGAGCCTGCTAGACCGGCGGCCATCTTGGATTTGGATCAGGGCCTTCCCGGTCCCTTGTCTATCTAGTGGGCCACGCATGAAGGTTCCATTCCAAGCGGCGGTGGACTTTATGGTACAGGCAGTTGGTCTCTGCAGTGACAGGGCTCCTCAAGGATATAGTAAAGGAAGTGATCCCACAGGTTACACCTCCTAGGCCTCCACCTCTGGGCCCTCCGCCGGTTCCTCTGCCATTGCCTGTTACCACTCCGGTCCAGGCCCTACCTGTTATTCAGAATCCTCCTCCTCCGCCTGTAACACCAGTGCCTCTCCCGCAGCAACCAGTGGATCCACATCCATCTCTGGATCAAGGGCGACCCTGCTAGCTACTTACTGTGTTCCAGGACCCAGAATCCCCTCTACCTGGAAAGGGGGGGGGGGCGATGATGACGACCCCAACACCTAGGACGACAAACCTTTTGGCATCTGTAATGGCCTTTCGAGACTGCCTTCAGGCATTGCAGAGTCCTGGGGGTAGGGGGTGGTATTCCCTCAGCCAGAGGAGGCCCCCCCAGGGGTCGGGAGTGATGGCCGAGGTTTTGGCCAAGCGCACCACAAGCTGCTCGGACATTTCCGCTCCAGAAGGATGTCCTGTAGGTGGCGAGAATGGTCTGGGAGAAGTCCAGGGCCAACACCCAGATGAACAAGAAACTGGACAGCAGGTTCAGGCTGGCGGGTGGGGAGTCTGTTCTCCTGGCCACCCGCCCCCAGCCTCTCTTCAGTGGTGGCATACAGCCTTGTTGCATTCTAAACCATAGTTTTCTTGGTCCTCCTCTGCAGGAGCCTCCTCCAGTTCTCTGTCCAAGGTCTTTTGGCAAACGTTGCTACGTCATCTCAGGGCTGCATTTGCAGCAAGATGATGCCATCCTGGCCGCAGCGAACCAGAAGCTGTGGTGAGAGTTTGGGGAGTTTCTGCTTGAACTCCCCCCAGGAGGAGGCAGGCCTCCTTTAAGGCCGGCCTGGCAGATGGCGGGAGATTACCCGGTATCCCACATCGACACGGCCAGCAGAGGGTTGTTCTTGGGCATCGAGATGAGATGGATGGCATGGATGCATGCCACTCGATTTTCCTCTGATGTGCAAGAGCGGATCCTAGATCTTCCCTTTGATGGCTCAGACCTTTTTCATTCGTCCACCGATGACAGAGTTGACAAATAAGAAGACCTCTGCACAGACCACCAAGTCTTTGGCCATCCTGACTAGGGCAGATGTCCTTTCCCTCAGTGTCTGGGCAGGACCGGGTGGGTTTCGGGACTGCAGTGCACAGAGGCATGACAGGGATGTCCAGTGACCACAGAAGGAAGCAGCGGAGAACTGTGTGCCATTTTGTCCTCCGCTACCCCTCCTCTGCTCCCGCCTCAGACGCCAAGAAGCAGTGACGTAACGGTCAGGGAACACAGCTCCCCTGGAGGGAGCCGGCCGGCTCTCTTCCAGGACAGCTGGAAGTGTTAATTTAAGAGCCCCTCAATCCTATCTGTAGTCCCCACTGGCTTCAGTCTTCCTCTTCCTTTTTATCTACCATCCTCTACTCCTCTGTCAGATAGGGTCCCCGGCCCTTTTAGGGGAGATCCTTTCTCTTTTGGAGATGCAGACAGAGGCCCCGGCTTCTACTCCAGGACTTTTGCAATACCAGGCTGGCCTGAGGGTATTCCTTGACCTGTCATTTCTCAACCTGTCTTTACCACTCGAACACTTCAAGATGATTACTCCCGTGCAAATAGCAGAGTCTGTGCGCAGGGGACTGGATGTGTTCCCTAGACCTCAAGGATGAGTATCTTTATGTCCCCATCTACCAGCTGCATTGGAAATTTCTGCGGTCCACGATTGTCGTACCACTTCCAGTACAAGGTGTTGCCTTTCGGCCTCAGATTGGCCCCTTGTGTCTTCACGAAGCAGATGAATGCGGTGGCTGGTCTCCACCGCCTGAAGGGCCTATAGCTGTACCTGTATGTGGACGACTGGCTGGTCGGGCCAGATGGCCGAGGGGTGGGGGGTGCACTCCTGTCAATAGCTGGCAGACGTTATTCACCAGCTTGGTTTTTCACTGTACAGACGGAAGTCACAGCTGACTCCCGCCCAGGATCTGGTTTTCCTTGGAGTGCTCTGGGACACGGCGGTGCAGCGGTGTTCCCCTCGCCTGAGAGTTTCCTTTCCCTCTGCAAGGCAATAGGGCACTTTCTGGCCAACTCGACCACCTCGGGCTGATGGCTTCTTACATGCTCATGGTTCAGCACGCCCGCCTCAAGATGAGATGCCTCCAGCTAAACCTAGCAGCTAACTGGGGCCTGGAGACGTCTGTCAGACAAGATCCCAATACCCCTGTTCCTCGTCCACGACCTTCACTGGTGGCCGATGGATGGCAATGTGGCAGTGGGATCCCCCTTTACCCGGCTGGAGAAAACTCTGGTCGTGATAACGGATTCCTCACCTTTTTTTCGGGCTGAGAGGACCACTCTGGAGGGCTTCTCCATTCATAGGGCATGGTCCAGGGCAGAGACCATCCTGCATATCAATCTGCTCGAACTCAAAGCCGTGGGCCTGGCTCTCAAGGCTTTTCTGCCCCTCATCAGGGATACAGAGACAGCGGTCCTGGTCAGGACCTGCAATTTCACGACAATGTTTTACCTGAACAAGCAGGGTTGCACCCATTCACCCTGTCCTGTGCATGGAGTCGGTGTCGATCTGGGAAGGGATTTGATTTCCTCTGTCCACCTTCCAGCTCAGCCACTTGGAGTGCAACACCTATGAGTGGGAGTTACACATAACCTCCTTGTTGCCCCTGTTCCAGAGATGGGGGTTTCTGGATCTGGACTTATTCGCATCTCCTCTGAATTCCAAGTGCCCGCGGTTTGCCCCTTGGTCGAGCTGGGGTCAGAGGGTTAATGGGGGGATGCGTTCCAGCTTTGCTGGCACGGCCGCAGGTGCTATGCGTTTCCTCCTCCTTTTTTGCTCCAGAAGACCCTCTGCAAGTTGCGGATGTCCGAGGGCGGGAACCTCATCCTGATCGCCCGCACTGGCCATTCGAGGGCTTGGTTCTCGGATCTTCTGCAGTTGTGCTCTGAGGGACCAGTCCACCTTCCGTTCCCCTAGCAGGGACTTCCTGATGCAGCAGGGTGGGACGGTGGAGCCCCTGGACACGATCAGGCTGGCCCTAGCGGCCGGTTCCTGACCAGCTGAGACCCCACCATGGACATGATAGAGGAGGCTGTCTACTCCGGCCCAGTACAAGAGCAAGTGGACAGGATTTTGCCACTGGGCTTGTCACAAGGGGCTTGACTTCTTACCTGTTCCCTGGATGACATGCTGGCATTTCCCGCACTTCTAGCTCATTCTAGCATCCAGGTTGATACATGTTACACCTGTCTGGTGGCCACTGGGGCCTACAAAAATTCCCAGAGCCTGTTTTTTCAGCTGCTAAGGCAGTGGTTAAGGCTCACCTCAAGAGGTTTTACAGGCGATTTCCCCTGGTGCACAGGCCTCACCCGGTCTGGGACATCAAGGTACTTGCGGCCTTGCAGCGCAAACCCTTTCAGCTGATGGCCTTGGTGGACATTAGGCTGGTGACACTGAAGACGATGTTGCTGGTGGCGCTCACTTATGGCCGTAGGCTCAGCGAGTTGCAGGCTCTCTCATCATGCCAGCCTTTCCCTACGTTTCAGTGACAAGATCCTCTTGCACACTCGTCCTTATTTTTTTGGCCCAAGGTGGTCACTCCATTCCATTTGAATCGGGTGTTCTTCCAGAACCTGCAGTCGGATTGTGAAAGGGCTTTGCATACCTTGGACGTCAAGAGAGTGCTATAGTTCTAGCTTTTTCTGACAAAATCTTACAGAAAGTCTGAAGCTTTTTGCGTCGTGATTGGAGGCACATATTACGGCACTCAGGCTTCCATAGTTTCTATTGCCCGGTGGATGGTCCAGGCCATTTCAGAGCATATACAACCATGGGCAAGTCGGTTCTTGAGGGGATTCATGCCCATGATGTCAGGGCTAAGGCCACGGCCGTCGCATTTCAGAGACATGCTTCCTGGGATGTCATCAATAGGGCGGTTACTTTGGCCATTCTGTCAGCATTCTGTAAGCACTATTCCCTGGATACCAGCTCCAGGTGAGATGCAGAGTTCAGTCAGGCAGTTCTGAAGAAACTTTTTGCTTCGTCCTAGATATGAGGCAGGTTGCGCAGCTCCACCCTATTGTCTTCGGTGGAATCACCCACAAGGATGGAGGAAGGGGTACAGGATATATGAGTAAATAATGTTACTCGTTGTAGTGACTAGATTACTCATAGTCCTTAGTCCCTTTCCTCCATACGTCCCACCCACCTTCCCCCGCTTGTATGCTAGGGGCATAGGTATTCAGTATAGCCAGGTATTAAAGCGTCAGATGTGTTAAAAAGGGGACTGAGGTGAGGCGGTGGTGGAAGGGCCTTGAGGGGTGTCCCAACGCGCTGGACTAAATTTAAAGCGTTGGCTCAATTTTTCACTGCCAAAGGTTCCGGTACCATCCCCATGCTGAGATTCAGTCACAAGGACGAGGAAAGGGAACTAAGGACGATGAGTACTCTAATCACTACAGTGAATAACTTTAATTTCTGGCACACGCGTGGGGTGACAAGCGATGCACTATTACCATCATTTCCTGCCTGGGCCATTCTCTTGCCTGTATGGCTGAGAGGCAGACCTCTCTAGTCTGTGTGCCTCATTCCAAAACCATCCTTACCCAACATTCTCATCTAGATGGAAAACTTCACTTCATTTTTGTAGTTAAATACTTTATTTTGTTTGTTTTACTTTTGGTTTAAATATTCTTTGAATAAAAAAAAGAAATCCGGGGGGGCGGGGGGGGTCTCGTGAGCCCGACCAAGATGGCCGCAAGCCCGTGAAGCTCTCTCACATCCCGTAAATCCTGTCTTTTATCCGGCGGTCTCCGTGCTGCAAGGAGGAAGCCCTTTGTGCTGCTCTCTGCCTGATTGTGCTTTGGGTCGAGGAGAACACCCTTGGTTGGAAAAGGTGGCGGGGGTAGTGCGGACTGCAGAGGCGAGGAGGGGGAGGGGTGGTACTCCGACCCCGTCTCCGGCGCCAGGCCAGTAAAGCTGCAGGGACCCGGCGGTGTGTGGCGCTCCGCCTGAAGAATGGGGTGTTCGGCGGCCCGTAATCGTTGGATGAGGTGGAGGAGAGCGGCTGTACTGTGGAGGTGAGGAGCCCTGGCGGGAGTGCCGATCGAACTGCTGGAGTAACGAGGCACTGGAGAGGAGGTGCCGAGTGCAGGGGAGCCGCGTCCCCCCAGTGTTCCCCTGTGGATCGGCTGGGCTCGCCGAGATCAGCAGAGGAGTGCCGCTGCCGCTGGGGAGTGACAAGCTGGCGAGATTTGCAGGCAGACGGGCTGGGAGCGGTGAAGGCCCCTGCCCTTAGTTGGGGGTCGGTGCGAGAGAAGCCGGAATTGAAGACTGCGGGCCGGCACGCCAGGAAGGCGCAGTGGGAGCTGGCGGTCCGTCCTGCTCGGCGGACTGAGCGGCAGAGACCTTTGGTGTTTTGAGTGTTCCCGGGGTGGATGCTGTGGCGTACCGGCCCTGGGGGTGGGGACTGATTCGGGCCTCACGGTGCTTCGTGGCCTGAGAAGTGGACCAGTGGGCTCTCCGGCGCCTGTGTAGACGTTGGGGCGGGCGGAGGGAGTGAAAGCCCTGCAATGCTCTCCTTGGGACCTGCTCTGTAGCTGCCTGCTAGGAGCTTCCGGCCCTGCTGCCTGGCAGGGGGCATTGGCGGCTCAGGCCGGGAGGCGCTTTGGTCCCCTGGCTGTTCGTGCGCCTGGCGCTGAACCCCTGAGATGGTGATTGGTGGCGTGGACGGTGGGGGCTGCAGCTAGGTGGCGCTGTTCTACCCTGGGCATTCGGGGTTTGGTTGCCCCTGATTTTTCAAAGACTCTTGGTGGTTGTTCCTCAGTGAGGTATCCGCCCCTTGGTGTACACAAATCCGGCACCCCCTGGATTTGGGGGCAGAGCGGCCTTTGGGAGGGGATTTTCTTTTGATACTTGCACCGGGTGTCCTTCGCCCTGGTGACCAGCATGGGGCCCGACCCTGTCTTCCTTGGGGGATAGGGGGACGCGGGCGAGGGGGCACTGTTATCCTTGGTATTCACAACTGACATCTTGTCCGGGGACCATCTCATTGTGCTGGCCATGTCTAAGTCCGGAAAGGGGTGCAAACATCAGTCTAAGTTGAGCTTTGAGGTGCCCGCTCGGCCCACAGACTGCGGAACAATGAATGAAAAGCGGCATCAGTCTCGGGAGAAATGTCTGAGTTTAGGAAAGCCTTAAAAGAACTCAGAGAGAAGCAAGAGGATTTAGAGTTGAGGTCTCGCCGAAACAATATTCAAATCGTTGGCTTGTCGGAGTCGGAGAACCAGGGGAATATGGAGTTGCTGGTGGAGGACATACTTCGAGAAACATTGGGCTCTGAGGGCTTCTCCCCGATTTGTGTGGTTGAGAGGGCGCACAGAATACCAAGTGGACGGAAGCCGGTCCCAGGAGCCCTGCCCATTGATTGTCCGGTTACTGAATTACCAGGATAGAGACACAGCACTCAGGAAGGCCAGGGAAAAGGGTGCCTTGTCCTATAAAGGGGATGTCATCAAATTATTCCCGGACTTTTTAGACAGGGTACAGGCGGCCAGGAAAACATTTTTGGACGTCAAGAAGAGGCTGAGGGAAAAGGGCTTGAAATATGCAATGCTGTTCCCGGCCAAGTTATGTGTGGTATATGAGGGCAAGTCTATGTTCTTTCAAACCCCGGAGGAGGCATCCTCTTTTCTCGACATGTTACCGCGGTCACCTAGACCACGGGTTGATGGTGATTGAATCAGTTCAGGCAGAGAAGGATCTCCTGTGGCAGCAGTTGTTTGTGGTAATTGGGGCTACTTCTGTGTATGGAGACAACTATCTTGGAGGGGTGAGAGGAGGGTTGGCCTCCTAGTTGCTCCTTGTGCAAAAGCTGTGTGTGTTCAATTTGAAGGGGGCGGGGTGCTGGAATGTTGGGGTCTTCGGCACGGAGGGGGGGTTTGGGTTGCGGGTTGTAGAGGGGTTAGAGGGGGGATTTCACCGACGGGTTGTGGGGTTGTCGGTAGGATGGGGGGAGGGTGCTAGAGGGGATTCTAGAGGCACACACGGAGTGCTTGGATACTTGTGAAGCTGGGCAGGAGTGGGCGCTTAGGCGTTTATTGGCTCTTAAATGGCGACAGTAAATTATTTGACCTGGAATGTCAGGGGCCTTAACAGCTGGCCTAAGTGGAAAGTTTTGCGCTATTTGGAACGTCATAAGGTGGGGGTGGCATTTCTTCAAGAAACCCATTTAACTGCGGCCACGGAATCTAAGTTTGGTAAGAGCTGGGGATGTCATAAGTATTTTTCGTCTTACTCTTTCTACTCTAGGGGAGTGTGCATCTTGGTGCACAGTTCGGTGGGCTTTCGCCTAGTCAAGACTTTGAAGGATCAAGAAGGCAGGGTTTTGGTGGTGGAGGGGGTCATTCAGGGGAAGTTGTCTACGCTCATATGCTATTATGGCCCCAATCAGGACACGGTGGAGTCACTTAACTGGGTAGAAAGACAGTTTGGGACGCTCCCGGATGGGGAGATCATCTGGGCTGGTGATTTTAACTCGGACTTGGATGCCAGACTGGATAGGGTGGGTGCTGCGGTGCGTCCTTGTAGTAAAGCCTCCTCTAGAATCCGGGGCATGTTCCCAGTGTGGGATATTGAAGACGTCTGGAGGGTGAGACATCCTGGGTCGTGTCAATTTACGCAATATTCCTCCCCGCATGGCTCAGCGGCTCGGCTGGACTATTTCCTGGTGTCTCGTGCAGTTATTGGTCGGTCTGTGGGGGTGGGAATCCTGGCTCGTACCTTATCGGATCACGCTCCTGTTCTGTTATCTATCCGTCTGAATGGAAGGGACGAAGCGAGGCCGCCCTGGAGGTTTAAAAGTGAGGCACTTACAGATGAGGTATTTCGGGAGGAGTTGGCAAAGGCTATTGATATATATTTTGAGACTAATGATGGGTCGGTGGCCTCTGCTGGTACCTTGTGGGGGGGATTTAAATGTGTGATCCGGGGGGAGTGTATAGCTAAAGAGCTGGGGATTCTGAAGAGGTTGCGTAGGGATCTGGCGGACACGGAGGAAGAGCTGCAAGTTTTGCAGGAGGGGGCATCTGTCCCATCGGCGGCACAGCAGGGGAAAATCAAACAGAAGTTGCAGGAGTTCCATGCCTTAGCTCAGCGGGAGGTTAAGTATATGTGGGACAGGGTGGCTCCTCGGCAGTATGGAGAGGGGCAAGCTCTCGGGCGGCCCCTTGCGAGAGCCCTTCGGCTGGGGGGGCCGGGAAACTAGGGTGACGATGATCACGGATGAGAGGGGAGGTGTCCACTACGAAGACAGGGGGATTGTTCATGAATTCCAGGAATATTATGGCCAGTTGTGCTCGTCCCAGCTGACGGTGGCACAGACGGAGATGGACGCCTTTCTTGACAGCGTGGGGCTGTACTGGTGCTTGGAAGAGCAGAGGGAATGGTTGAATAGGCTGGTTTCGCAGGCGGAGGTGCTGGATGCCATTAACTCTTTTCCAGGGGGAGGAAGTCCCGGGTCCCGACGGCTTTACAGCTGAGTTGGCGCCCTATCTGTTGCGGGTATATCAGGAGGTGGTGTCCCGTGGCCGATTACCTGACTCCCTTAGAGAAGCTGTGGTGGTGATACTGCTGAAGCCGGAAAGTCATTGTTCGTCATATCGCCCGATCTCACTTATTAATCTAGATAATAAGATCTTAGCGAAAGTTGTGGCGACGCGTTTAGCGCCATTAATGTCAACCATGGTGAGGGCTGACCAGGCAGGGTTTATTCCGGGTCGTTCAACCTCGTTTGGGTTGCGGAGGATGTTTGGCTTGATGGCGGCGCTGCCGGAGGATGATCCAGCGGTGGTGGTTCTATTGGATGCCACCAAGGCATTTGATTCGGTGGAATGGGAGTTTTTATTCACTGTGTTACGCAGGATGGGCTTGGGCAACTTCTTTGTTTCCTTGGTATCACTTCTATACACTGACCCAGTGGCTAGGGTGAGGGTAAACGGCAGACTAGCAGGGCACTACCGCTTGCGAGGGGGACTCGTCAGGGCTGCCCGCTATCTCCCCTGCTCTTTGCCTTAGCGATAGAGCCTTGGTCTGAGTGGGTTAGGGAGTTTCATCTCCACAGGGGAGTCCATTTACACACCCATAAAGTCATAATTTTGTTATATGCGGATGATATTGTCCTGTTCCTCCGTCATCCTGAGCTCAACCTGGACCCGATTATGATCGACCTCCAGCGGTTTGGTGACCTATCAGGGCTTAAAATAAATGCTAGCAAATCTGTTAACTTCCCGTTGACGAACGGGGCTTCTCAGTTTCGAGATATTTGGGGATTCTGGTGGGATTTACAGAGTACTCGATATTTGGGGGTTACGGTAGCCAGGGAGGAGGTGGTGTACACGGCAAACTACGTGGAGGATTTAGAATCGGTCAAAAAGTCAATGGCCGGTTGGGCCTCACTCCCTCTTAACCTGTACGGCAGGATTTCGGTAGTTAAGATGTCTATCCTTCCTAAATTTCTATGTGTGTTTCTGAATGTGCCTATAAAGATCTCTCAGAAATACTTCCGGGATCTTCGCTCTGCGATATCACATTTCTTTTTGGCGGGTAAGAGGGCTCGTGTCTCTTGGGGGCAACTCACTGCGCCAGTTCAGGAGGGGGGGGTCTTGCACTTCCTGATTTCAAGTTATATTACATTGTGGCGCAGGCCAGCTACCTTAGGTACTGGTATGAGATGGCGGCGGAGCATAGGCATGTAGACATAGAGAGGTCGATGGCATCACTGGCGGTGTTACGGTCGGTTATCCTGAGGGCCCCCAGCCGTGCGAGGTGTCCACGTAATCTGGTGGAGCTTACCTATTGGGCCTGGTCCTACTTGGGGCGTGCGTCTGAGGGGGGATGTACTCTACTCGCCGGATATTCCACTGATATATATTCCAGGTGTTCCTCTGACTAGCGAGACGCGTTATGTGGCTACTATGAAGCGGTTGGGTGTCGCTCGGTTGGGAGACCTGTTTCTGAATGGGGAATTCATCTCTATAGATCAGTTGAGGGACAGGGGAGATCTGTCAGCGTTAGATGTATTTCTGTACTACCGGTTGAGGGTGCCACTGCAGCGACTGATTCCTTCCTTTCCGAGGCCGCCCGCAGTGGCTGAACTGCTTAGTAAGGTGGTGGGGGGTAGGGCGGGAGATATTGGACGGCAGGTTCTCTCAGATTTGTACGGGTTGACTGAGGACAAGGCCAGTTATGAGGAGGTCTTCCAGGGAGCTATGGGACAGGTTGCTGGGAAGGGAAATACAGACGAATACATGGAGGTACTGCTGTGAAGTGACCAGCGAGGGGGCTGTTAATTCGAACTTCAAACTGATCCATTTTAAGTTTTTGCACCAGTGCTACTATTCTCCAGCCCAGTTAAAAGATTATTTCCCCCAGAGGTCAGGGGCTTGTCTCCGTTTTGGTCAAGAGATCGCAGGGTTTCTCCATGTGTCCTGGGATTGTGGGGAATTGGTGCATTTCTGGCGGCAGGTGTTTGAGGTGATTGGGGATATTGTTGGACAACAGCTAGGGCCGGATCCTGTGATGGCATTACTTGGATACACGGAACAGATACCCAAAGGAATTAGGAAACTGGTAACTCATTTTGATTTTGGCAAACCGCCGTGTGGTCGTGGGGTGGAGAAGTAACCGAAGCCCGACTGTTGCCCACTGGTCAAAAGACGTATTATACTGCAATGACATGGAAACAAGATGGGAGGTGCTGAGGGGGAAGTGTGGGGGTGAAAGTCGGATGTGGGATGCATATACGACATACCTCCTTGGCCAACCGGGGTGGAATTGTCATGGATCTTTGGACGGGTTGGGTTCTTCTGCCTGGCCGAGCCCAGGGGGGCGATCCGAGCCGACTCCTTAGGACTGCATTCTGGGATTGGGCATTCTGCACTGCGGGACGTCATCGGCTGGGAGGCTGGACTGAGCGAACTGCTGGGTGTGCGCCAACCGTGTTGCCCAGATTGCTTCTGGTTCTTGTGTATAGCCCTCATGTGTGTGCCGGGGGGGCAAAGGAGGGTTGGGATGGTTGCTTGGTTGATTGTTCCTGTTGCTATACAAAATGCCAATAAAGAAAGTTGCACAAAAAAAAAATAATAATCCGGGCATGGTTTGAGCCAGTGTCCAGTCAGCAAGCTGCTGACTTAATGTCTTTTTTTTTGACTTGGTACATATTTCAGAACATTGTTAGTCTTTGGCATTTTTTCTGCTTTCGGTTAATTTATTTTTCATCTCATTTAAAACTAAATGCCGTTTTCTTCTGCTTTAAACTGTTATTTTAATTGTTTTTGACAAATACATTTTTATCATTTAATTTTGTTTTCCTTGTCTATCTTTTTTATTGAAAAAAAGATTTTGTGCAAGCTATTTTTGTGATTGCTACTGTCTACTTAAGAAGATTTTGATTTACATTTTATTCAGTTTTCTTCTCCTGGAAACCCATGTTCTGCAGTTTTCTCAGTGTTATTGGCAGTTGATTTCCTTGTCCCATTTATTTATTTTATTTCACCCCCCATTCCCCCGTCATCCTGGAAATTGATATGTTGTTCCAATAAAACATTGTCTCCAAAGATTGGCACTGGCTAGCAAAGTGTAAAAGAAAGAGAGCAAGATTTCTGTGTTCAACAACTATTACGATTTGGGAGAGCGCAGCTTTTTCTGTAGGGTGTACCATTTTAATTTTACAGAGGACTTGTTTCCTTTGAAGGGGAGCCTTTGGATATTTTGCCATGTGAACTCATTCTGTGAAGGAGATCCTCGAACAAATTTTGCTGAGTTGGAGTGGCTTTTCTGTGAGTCTGATGGAGAGCCAAGCCAAAAGTAATATTTTCTGGGGCGCACCTACTGGTGAGAGAGCTGTCTCAAAACATACATGCATATAATGCCTGGACAGAGGAAACCATCCTCTTGACAATCGCAAGAGCCAAACATTGTTTCAGAAGACAAAACTGGTGCCTACGGTAGATGCTAAAGAGCCACCAAAAAATGTTATGCTTTACAGGCACTTGTGAAAATGTGGAGAAAACATTTACACTGGTATTGTAATGGATGAACATGGAATTTCTGCATCAATTGAGGCATCTCTAAGGTTGTATGCTTAATAGTGCTTCAAGCTGAATTTACAACCAAAAAAGGTGGTCCAATCGCAAATGAAGCATGTGGCAATTGGAGACAATAGTAGAGAGGCAGAATCTACATGTTTTCAGATGAGCAGTGGTCACTTGAAAGGGAAACTGGTAATCCAAGTGACCGTATAGAGGGAATTGAATTTAGACTCTGCAGGTGTTAATATATTAAACATTTGGCACAAAATGAAACCCATCTTGCTGAAGGAGTGAAAATGATAGGGATACATTTTCAATCAAGGCAATATGCAAATGAAATCGACATTGACTCAACAAAAAGCATAGAAGAAATTGCCCACACATAGAACAGACAGTTCCATCTCACTTCGCCGACGGTAATTACTTTCTGGTAATTTACCACAAAGTAATTACTTTTCATCAAATATATATATTAGGGGATCCCCCCCATACCTATCTACCGCAAACTCCCCACCTGCTTTTTACCCCATACCCACAAATACCTATATCTTTTCGATGTAATTACTTTGTGAAGTACCACAAAGTAACTACTGTCGTCAAAACAATGGGATACCGAACAGACAAAGTACCATCTGAAAAATTGAGAAACACAGGGCACAATGTTCCAAGTTCAAGCAGTAAACTCTCAACATCCATTGTTTTGAGCCACTTTCAAATCAACGTTGAAGATATTCTTACGGCTTTCTATGCTATGGAACTGGAAAGTGAGTTATGGAAAACGGGCAGGGCGATTTAGCATACCTTCGCTTAAGCACCATCTGAAACAGTAATCGACTAGCTCTTTCTAACAACCAAGAACAAAAAATGAGACTGCCCTACTGCGGTTGCTCCTAGTCTTGGAAGGAACATCATCTCCAGTTCAATGTCATGTTGATACCAAGGTGTCAACCGTGGAGAAAGTGAAAACAAAGAGGCAAACTGTCCAAGCGAAGATTGAACCTCTTATTTCTTCCGACACAGTTGAGGGTACAACATGACACCCATATCGGAGCCATTGGAAGGGCTGCTTTGGGACATACCGGGCAGCAGCTCAGACTCTTCTCACCGATCGGAGACTAGGAGCAGGACTCCCATTTCAACCCTGGGGATGAAAGCATTCAACCTGTTTACATGGATCACTTTGAGCCTCTCTGGTGCGCGTCCCGGGGCCACTAAATCATTCCCATAACCAAATCGAAACCCGTGGGGGGGAAGGGCGTGGGAGTTCGTACGGAGTCCCTGTCTGCCTGCTGATGCTCCTGCTGCCTTTGGCGGCCCGCTCCCTCCAGAAATGAATCTAAGCAGCAGTAACCTCCTGGAGGGGTGAAAAGGTGCAGGAATATGCACCCACGGGGAGTTCACGCATTAGCAAGGGACTCTGGCCAGAAAAACACAGCATTGAAGAATTTTCTCGGCATCGCAGAGGTAGGAAACCGCTGGTATTTAACTGCCTGCTCAACACATTAAAGCACCGGAAGAGGCACAGAGGTCCCGCATGAGGAACCTAGAGACTGAGGGTGGGGGGATTATCCAGGCCAGCAGCAGACCAGGTGAGAGTATTAGAGATCATCAAAGCTGTAGACGTGCCTGAGGCACCCAAGTGGAGATGGTCTGTCGCGGCGGTTCATAATCTCAAACCCATCCCCATAAGAGCATCCTACAAATTTTGCTCACTTCACTAACCAACTAACCGCTGCCTACTCTTGTCAGCTTAACCCGCCATGACAACCTCCGCCACGTCAGCAATAACTGCACCTGTGCCTGCACCTACGTCTAAAAGAAAAATGCTGCGTGTTTAGATGAGAATCACAACTGTTGCCTCAATGACCACACTAAGCACTGCTGAGACCAGTACATCTAACTATGTAAGACCCCTGAGGGAAGCCCATTCTCCAATTAGTGAAATTCACCAGATTTTGTGCTCATTCAATCAATTCAACACCCACATCATCCTGGACCCCTGGTGGTGGTGAGGGGGGGGGACACTGTAATGAACATCAATACCCTCACTGAAAATAAGCCCACAAGGCCAACCAATGAAGGGAAGAGCTACGAGTATGTTTTTGGGGGATCAGCCCCTTGATGACTGGACAAAAACTGACTAGCCCTGATCAATCACGACCCGTGGGGCGGGAGGGCGTCTCACAGTACCTCGCCCTCAATTTTGTCTGGTCTACATTCAAATATGGTCACAGTAGGAAGCTAAAAACCACAAAATTCACATTTCTGCTAATTTCCGCTCCCATCCCCCCAAGATTACTCCTCCTATAGCCACTGTAATTCTGCCCCCCCACCCAGCGACAGCTGGAGCATCACTTTCTCTCGACAAGCCTTGACATTTTCATGCTAAGTGGTGGGGAGAGGGGGCCATAATGTATAACGCAATCCAAAGCGGACACCATTGTTAAGCCTTTTTGTCCCATTGGGCAAAATGTTGGGCAAATCCCTGGCCCACATGAGAATACCGCCAGACGTAAAAACAGGGCCAATGTGGCAGAGTGGACCTAGGTTATGCCCACTGGTAACTAGGGATGTCTGGTCGGATAGAAGATTATCCAGCCCACCTCCCCCCTGCGAGCAAACGGTAAAGAACTTCCACACAGTCTGGCGAGGGGAGCCCAGAGTCTGAGTTCCAATGTAGCATTCTTGTATCTGAACTTCGGTTAATAAAGAATTTCATATTATCCTTGATTGAGGCAGCTAGGAAAGGAGCGGCCAAGGTGGACCCACTGCACAGCCAAGAAAGTTGAAAAAATGACCCAAATAATTTGGTGACATCTGGATGGACTTCATCTGAAACCTGCTTCACTAACTTCAGAGTAATCAATAACAGGGGGAGAACGTAGTCGTGTGAAACCAGCATGGACCAACATCGCATGTGCCCAAGCTGCCCAAGAGACACTGCCCATAAGGGAGTGAAACGGTTTTGATCCCAGCAAGAGCACACAACAATGCACCCCATTTGAACCAAAGCGTGCCTTTAACTTGATAGCAGGTAGAGCACCTAGGATTAAATCTACATGTGAAAAAGCAGCACCCTGGTTGGGTCATGAACCGGTCATCCCCATCGTCCAATCTAGCAGCCTTTTAAAGTGTGGACAAGGGGGTCCATATTTTTACACCTGGTAGACAAACTGTCCCCAAACCATCATGTATCCCGGGTTGCACTTTTAAATAAATGCCTACCCTGGATTCGGACAGTGAGGGATGTTTATTTACAATCTGGGAACAAATTAGAAGTTGCACCAGGATTCACCATCAGGGGGAATGGCCTTGACTCTGTCAGAATTGATTTTGGGGACCCAGACATGGGCAATTGCATCCTGAGTTTTGACAGATTTCAAATCCTTGCAAACAGTGCAATAGAATTTAGTCCTCACCCCATAGAAAATATGGCACAGCAGCGAGTGCCCTTGGGAGCAAATTCTGTCCCAGTGGGGAAAACTAGGCCGGTTGATGACCTTTGGTCTAGTTGCTCATAGCAAATAATGTATCAATGCATCTCTCATTTTGTTTCCGACTTATGCTGCAAAGCCTTTGCAATGAACCTAGCACCCTTGAGATGTATTTGCTCCATAGGGTCAATGTACTTAACATAACTTAATCCAATGTAATCACAATGAAATGTTTTTTGTCTGATAGTATTTTACAAGAGATATAAAACATCAAAAAATGATTTCTTTTTTGTGGCTGAACGGCAAAATAAAGTTATGACTGACCAAATCGATTAACAACTCTGTAAGGGCTTGACAGTTTATTCTGTATGACTCTAGGCTTTGTAGGATCCATTATCAAAACCTCCTGGCCAAGGAAAATGAACATGCAAGGCTTTTTGATCATACCAGTGTTAACAAACCTGTAGTTGGTCATTGATCTTTTCAATCAACTCAGTTACCATCTCCCTTAGGCCCAAGACATATCCACAACATTTAAGTTCTGTGAAGTAAAGGGGGTTTCCCAGCCTTCCTCCAGCAAAGTCAAGGGGCCTCTGACTGAGTGTCTACAGAAAATCTGGAAGAGGCTGAAGACAACCCCACTCTTATAGCACCTCTCTGTAGGCAAATTGGGAAAAGGCATGTTTGTGTAGCAAAACTCAATCCATAAGGCTTAAACATCAGGAGATATGGGGGTGGTGTAATCGTACAATGAGATACAGAGCACTCAAATATATCAAACTAGACAGTAAATATAAAAACTACATTATTAGGCCTGAACACACTCTTAAGCAATGAACATAACAGGCAGGTAGCACTACTGAATTACTGCTAGACACCCATCTACATTCACAATGGGATATCTCACTAGACCTCACTTGCAGTTGGACATTTTTCAGTTATGAAACTTGGAAAACTGTGTGTAGCAAAGCTAAGTTAAACAGGTGATTAGTTCAAAAACAATAGAAATGTATGAACACTAAGATCAATGGAAACAAAATTACCCTGCCTTAATAAAATGATGCCCTTTACATTTATAAAGTCGTTTACTGCAAAGGCAGGTAGGTTTAGTGCCTTTACAAGCCACAAGCCCCGCGAAGGTCAATTCTGTAGGGAGTTGGCAGCCTTTGAAGTGACAGAACAAGTAGTGGCAAAGCCAACAGGTGAGTAAACTGTTCCAGTGATCTAAGGGCAAGGTTAAGTTGAAAAAGATTAGAGTCTCCTCCCAATCCCACCACCATTGGGAAAGCCCTGGGAAGGAGGGTTCTGAGGTTGCTTTGGACAGAACTCCACTGATAATGACAAGGCAAGGGAGAGGTAGGGTTGTACAGGTGCAAATCCATGACCCGCTGGAGGGAGACGGAGGTGTTAACTATTCAGGGTCACTCCTCTTCCTCGGCTTCCTCTAGAAACCACCCCTAAAGTTCCTAGATTCACTGAGCCCACTTACTTCAATCTTAGGTTCTGTTGCAAGAGTCCAGGACCAATGGGTGCAGTTGTCTTTTTCGCTGTTGGAATTCAGTCCAGTTGGCAGCGGTTTCAACTCCTACGAGACAGTCCCTGGTGTCTTACAGCTGGACATCCCAGGCCCACACAGAATGAGACCACTAGAAGTCGCATGACAGAAGAGTCCCAGGACACAGTGGAAGCGTGCAACAGAGAAGAACACAGTGCTCAAACAGTAGCAAGTGACCCAAGAGGGGAACACAAAGAAACTGCTCCAAGAAGTCACCATTTTGTAATGGAGAGCAGCAGCTGCAAGAGGACAGTTCTTACATCACAAGCTGTAGTCCTTCAAATTTCTGAGCCAGAACTCGGTAGGCGACTGATGCGTAGCAGATGCACTGCATGTTGCTAGTCTGCCCACAGGTTGGTTCTGGCACACTCCCAAATGCTCCAGAGACACAAATGGCATGCATGAGTCTGGGCTGGTGGTACCACCAGCCCACATATCGAAGCACTGACAAGGGACTTCAAGAGATTGATCCAGTGAGACAGGGGTTTACCGAGACTTGGCTGAAGGCAAGGCTCGAAGTCTTCAGTTTTAGTCCTCTGGTCTTCAGCGGGCTTCAGCACTTCTGAGTGTCTTGGCTCCAAATGATGATCTAAAGAAAAGGATAAACGTAAGAGAAGCAAGTTGAGACAGGGTATAACGCAGCCCACCAATGGAAAGGGTCTGCACCATTCATACTGGCAAAGGCTACCAAGTCATGGATTGCCTCTTGCCCCACATCTGCACAGCCAGTGTGTGGATTGATACCAGACAGTCCCCGCACCCACCTCCGACCACATGCTCACTGTTGCTGTAGCCTGGAGGATAGAGGCTTTGCCTTGAAAAGGCTTTCCATTTGACATTCCCCCTAATCTGAAAGAGCGGGAAGATCAAAGAACAAGGTGAAGAATGCATGGCACAGTTATTTTATTTTGGGCATTATGTAGTAAAATATAAATGTGCACAAACAGTGAAAAACAAAATAAAAAAACATATGCTGCCACCAGCTCATCTTGGTCACTTTATGAAAGTAACAGAAATGTTAATAAAAAGGTATAGAAAGTACCCCTGGCGCCCTTTACTGTAAGGTTATGTGTGTGCTTAAAAAAAAAAAAAACAAGGAACCTCTCTGACAATTTCCGTGCAGTGGTAGCTTTAGGGACTGACTGACCTGTGCCGCCAAAATAGATGAGCTAAGCAAGGGAAGCAAGCAAAAGGGATTTACTTCCATCCAAAAATCAGCACAGGAATCAAACAATAGCAAAAGGTTGGGGAGTGGAAAGCTGCGAAAACAACGTTTCCTCACAAATATCCTAAATGTATGCACCGCACACAGCTGGAAGGTAAACTTGACATGGATGGGAAAATGTTGTCCATCTTATGTTGCATATTTCTTAGTTTATACACAAGTCTATCTTTGGGTGACTGTTTCTGGGTGTCTACATTTCCATCTGTGGGTGCCTCTACATCTATTGCTCCATAAATGTGTGTCTGTGGGTGAGTATCCCCCAGTCTTTGGATGTCTGTGGTTATCTGCCTTTGTGTTTCTCTATACACATCCTTGCCTAAAATGGTCTATTAATGTTCACTCTGAAAACCTTTGCTCTTGCCCAAGATACAAATTGCGTAAACACATGCAAAGAAAGACACAAGGGTAAAATAGTTTCTGATGCTTGTGAATCTCTTAGAATCCCATGCTGTGCATATAGTCTGACATTTAGTGGTAATTGCAAAGTAATGTATCTTGTTTTCGAAGTTCGAAAAGGGACCTCGACCTGAGTGTGTCTGTAACACTATCCCTACTGGGTTGTGTAGTGTACCCATGAGCCCTCACGCGTCAAGTTCCCCCCTAGATTGAGTTTTTCCACCATACTGGCCGATCGCATAATGCAGAGCTCGTAGCCTGCTATGGATATATTGCTAGTGTATTATTCCAACTCTGTCCAGCTTTTGATGTACTTTTGGCATCCTTTCAACTGTTTACTTCAACTGCCTGAAAACCAGCTCTGTCCGACTGGCTGTGGCCTTCATCATCAAGCTTTGGCCTTTGACGGTAGGGAAAGAGGGAGGTCCTTCATTAGAGAATTCCTTTTCTTGTCCTTCCCTATACTTTCCCATGTCTGGCTGCTCCTTTCTTTGTATTTGATAATGGAGAGAACGCCTTTTGAATTCTGCCCTTCGTGTAACAGGAAGTTCCCTTCGCAGGACACTCCTAAAGAGTGTAACAACGGTTTGCCTTGTGACCATGACGAATGGCGTTGCAAAGCCTGTTGTCTCTTTAAGCCCAAAAAGCTTAATGAACAGCGCACTAAGCGATGGCCAGCCTACGTCATGCAGGCCGAATCCCTTTCGTTCACTGGCGTTGTCGCATCAGATGAGGACGAGTCCAGAAGCCATGGCTCCAGTTCGGATGCCAAATACATTGTAGTGGAGTCTTCGGAATCCTGCATGCCTGTCCCCAGCCCCACTAGGCATGCCGAATGCACTACTACAGGGGTTCCGCCCACTGGCAACAGTGGCACAGACATTCACATCAAGGCTAAATATGTTTCTCCTCCTAAATCTTAGGCCGCTGTTTCAGTTACATCGATGTCTAAAACTCGCTCTAAATTAAGGGAGAAATTGTCTAAACCCTTAAGCAACCTGATTCTCCTCATACTGGCATCAAGGCTTCCCTTCCAGTTTTATCTCGAGGGTATGTCCAAGCCTCTTCCACTTTAACTCAGTCCTTGCAGGGTCACAAAAGTCTTGTTCAAGAGGAGGTCGTTTTTCCACTTCCTGAAACTCCAAATACAGGAACTTGGAAAATGGAAAGATTTGAGGAGACCATGGAGAAGGTGTCCGGGATTGTTTCTTTCTCATACAGATTTCCTAAAAGATATCTTCCCTTACATCAGGACCCTAGGCCATTTGTCACCTAGACTTCAGTCCCCTGTTTTTCAAACTTCCTCTCCTGTACCTAAACATACTGATACTTCAGGGTATATTTTTTTCAATGATCAAGATGAGGATTTATATTATGTCTCAGACCGGGGAGACAACGCCCAGGATCCTACTGCCCAGGACCCAGACACTGGCTTGATGACACCGATGACCAGGGGCCTTGGTCTGACAACCCCCACTCATCAGGCAGTGCCAGACATTTGGCCTACAATCCCTACTCATGAGGCAGAGCCAGACAACATTTCTGCAGACGCTACACCTGGTGTGCAGCCTCGAGACGCCTCCGCTATTTATAACCAGCCGCTGTTTAATAATCTGAAAAAAGCAGCAGAATGCACACTCAGGAGGCGGTGCCTGACCCGGACTTTATGGAGGATATCCTTAAAGAGAACTCCAGCGTGTCAATTCATTCCTCTGCTTAACTTCTGATTGCACCCTCTTTGCTCAAACCTTCCCTAACACGAGCAGTTAACCAGCAGGTTAAAAACTATTTCAGGCCTGCTCCCTCGGATCCCCTGTACATTCGTGGACACTCTGTTCCTGATTCTCTGTTATTAGAACCAGGAAGTTTATGGGAGTTCCTTTGTCTTAATCTGAAGCGCCTCCCGACAAGGAATGTAAGAAATGGTATGCCTTAGGAAAAAAGATCACAACTTCAGCAGCCTATATACTACCCGTATTGCAAACAACACTACTTTGCTTGCCGGCTTTAGTGACGTTCAGTATGGTCTTGAACAAGAAGGCCTGGAAAGTGTTGATCAGCCAGCCAGGTTGAAGCTGCTCACTGTTGTTCACAAGGGCCAGCAGGTCAATAAAAATATATTAAAGAACACGTTGGACTCCGCTGAGACCGCTGGCCAGTTCTTAGCTGAAGAAACTCTTCCGAAGCGCCACGCATGGTTACGGAACTCCGGGTTCAAACCCAGGATGTGATGTGCTTGTTAGTATGTGCATGAGCTGGTGATGTAATTTGGAATGTTATGGTGTGGACGAGAGAATGTTTGTGGTGAGGGTTCCAAGCCCAGGCATTTGGTGAACACCTGCCTGGTGATGAGTGCCAGTGTCTGTTCCATCTGTCCTATTTAACTGTTCCTGAGAAGCCAAGCTAATGTAACTTAAGAAGATGCTAATAAAGCTTAAAGGAACTTACCATGAAGACTAAGGAGGTCACTTTGTTTCACAAACCAATAGAGGAGTCTGATTGTTTGGGAAAGCAGTCGACAAAGCCCTCGAGACGGTGAAAAAAGAGCACAAAATAACGCCTTCAAAACAAATATCCAACGAGCTGTACCTGCAACGTGGGTTTAACACCCATTGGTCCTTTCGAGGGGAGTCCTTTTCCAGACACACACATGCCTCCTACACCACAGGAGTTTCACCCTGGTACTACACTCAAGGGTCGCCAAGCGCCGATCAAACCTCTCAACAAGCTTTTCACTGTGGCAAAGGATGGGGTAGGAATGCAGCTGTTTGAGGCTCCCACTACCTCTGCCAACAAAGGACTCTCCGGTCTGGGACCCCTCCCATGCATCGCTAGTAGGAGGTCGGCACATGCTTCACCCATGCATGCTAGAGGATTACTTCAGGCAAGTGTGTGCTTAAGACAGTGAACAAGGGATACTGTATAGAGTTTCTTCAGAGACTGCGGTACCACCCACCAAAAACAAGACGGGCCATCTCCTTCTTCTTAGAGCAGAAGTGGAAGCCCTGCTGCAAAAGGGAGAGATGGAATTTGTTCCTGATGTCAAGTTACACAAGGTTATCAATTCAATATACTTCCTTGTACTCAAAAGGATCTGACCATACGCCCTGTATCAGATCTACATCCAGCAAACAAGTATGTCAATCCTCTAAGGTTCAGGATGGCAACTCTGCAGGAAGTAATTCCACTGCTGAAGCACAGGGATTACATGGCAACCATGGATATGAAAGATGCATACTTTCATATTTCAATGTTGCCAGTTCACAGAAAATTCCACAGGTACAAAATAGGGGGCACTCACTAGCAATTCAAAGTCCTCCCCTTCAGCATTGCCTCAGCGTCAAGGGTTTTTACCAAGGTTCTGACAGTGGCAGCCGCTCACTTACGCAGACAGTCTGTTCCGGTGTAGCCTTAACTAGACGACTGGCTAATAGCAGGAGACACATCAGGTGGGGTCTAGAGAACACTCAAGACTGTAGACCTACTCTTCCAACTGGGGTTCTCTATCAACGAGAAAATAATAAAGCCTTGGCCCCATCCAAGTAAACCTATTTCTGCAAGCTCTAATTCGGACAGAAGACGGCCTCGTCTTCCTTTCCAATGAGAAGGTCCCAAACATGTTGTTCCAAATCCATCAATATGTAGCCGGTCGTCATATAAGCAAACGGAAAGCCATGGGACTGATTGCTTCCTCCATTTTTCTGGTACCAAATGCCCATCTGCGCATGCGTCCTATGCAAGAGTGACTCTCCAGCCAATTGTGTCAAGCAAGCGGTCAGTGGGACGATCTAGTGGTTGTCTCGAAACCCCTCATACTATCACTGCAGTGATGGACAAGGGCAAACCTTGTGAAAGGAAAGTGGCTCACCATCCCCGCAGAAGAGGCCACTCTCACCACAGGCATATCCCTGTCAGGGTGGGGAGCTCACCTTCTCCACCATACAGCGCACAGCATGTATACGCAATCAGTGGAAAGTAACCATATAAACCTGTTACTGCTTCTAGCAGTGTTCAAAGCCCTAAAGATTTTCGAACAATTGCAGGGGAAGACCATTCTAGTGCTAACAGCACCAAATGCATGTTTTACATAAACAACCAGGGAGGAACACACTCTCCAGGGCTGTCCAAACTGGCACAAAGCATTTGGAAGTCGGCACTCAAACACATATTCCTCCTGTCACAACATGTTCCAGGGGAACACAATCGTGTTGCAGACGTGCTCAGCAGAAACAAGTATCCCAAAAAATTTCAAAGGGGAATGATCTGTGGATCAAATGATCAGGGAGATTTGCTTATGCTTCCCCGCCTCCTTACCCCCCTCCTCTCCTCAACAGGATAATTTGAAAGATGCACCAGAAACAGTTGCACTTTTCCTAATAGCACCAATGTGGGCTAGTCGGCTATAGTTCTCTGATCACATGAAAATGTCACTTTTCCCTCTAGTGACACCGACTTGCCCCTACAGCATGCTATCCCAAGATCAAGGGACAACACTGCACCCATGCCCGCAATCTCTCAACTTAGCAGCATGGCTCCCAAGGTCATAGTTCTGACATCTTCAACTGCCTAAAAGATGTACGGGCTTTCTTAAAGAGGCAAGTAAACCAAAAAAACACACTTAGTTCAATAAATGGAAACACTTTGTCCTTTGGTGTGGTACTCATAATATCAACCCAATTGACTGTTCGCTCAAACATAGTTCTTTACCTAACACACCTCTTATACTCAAGATGTACGTTAAAAAAATCGAGTACCAAAAGATCGAATTACAAAATTGTGAAGACCACTTGTCCGCCTTTTGTAACTAGATATTTTTTCTTTTGTGTCCCTGCCACACATGTAATCTATGCGGGAATACCCTTGCATCCCTCAAAGCCCATAAGCCCGAACTAGGAGAGGGGAGGACACCCCTGCAACCCCTGCTCCCCTTGTTCCAAATTTTGGGATTCAGTCTTTTCAACCAGGTCGAATGCACATGAATGGTGCATTAGGCTTTTTTTGGGTCTATTTGTGCAAACCGGTTTTTAACTCACTAAAGGTCCACCTTGCTGCCCTCTGCTTATACCACTTCTCAGAGCAAGGTTTGCTGGTGGAAAGTCTCTGTAATCAAAGCTTTTATGCAAGGGGTAAAAAGACTTCACCCACCTGTTTCTAATCCAACTCCCGCATGCTGCGACTTAAATGTTGCCCTTACTAAATGTATGGACTCTTTTTAAACCAATGCACAAAGCTAGTCTTAGGGTTCTCACCTATACGACTACTTTTCTAGTGGCTATTACTTTCATTAGCGGCAAAAGTGAACTGCAAGCTCTCTGTTCAAGATCCATTTGTTACTATTCATAAGGATAAAGTGGTTTTGCGCCCACATCCATGCTTTGCACCTAAATGTATCTTCTTTCTTTCAAACCCCAATTTATTCGGTTGAAAGAAGTCTCCATACATTGGAGGTTAGGAAAGCAGTGATGTACTACCTCAATAAATTAAAACTACTTCCGAAGCTATATCAATTCTTTGTCTCCATTGCCACTAGTAGAGAAAGGGATCCTATCTCCAAGTCTGCAAACTCATAATGGATTGTTAAATGTATCCAGATGTGCTACTCTCCTTCAAAAAGAGAACTCTTACGTCCCGTCCTCTTTCCTCCATACTGTATGGGCATCCCTCCTAGGGACGGGAAACTGAAACTTTTTCACCAGAAAAAAAAATCTTCTTCGCCTTTTAAATTAAGAGGCGCGTGGGGGTGCGGCCCTGGGCGCATTGACTCCCTTGACTCTGCCCACTGGCGCCACTCCTCAGTCCTCTTTTCCCTGTCGACGGGAACAGACCGCTTTCACTAGTGCTCCCGGGTTTGGCTTCGGCCTTGTAATTCCACTCGCTCTTCCCCAGATACGTCTTTTTGTCTTTTTCTTCAAATCTTTAAACATGTATTTGGTCCTTTGGCTTCACCCTCCTCCGCATGTCGAAGTCCTTGGGCTTCAGCAGGTGTCCAGCCTGCGAAGGGCTCTTCCCTACATCTGACCCCCCCCCCCCCCCATGCTCTGTCACCGCTGCCTTGACCCGACCACAGCTGGGAAGGCTGTAGCGCATGCGACGTGCTCACACCTCGAGCTCTGAAGAACAGGTTGGCAAGGTGGAGGGAGCTCTTTGAGAAGTCTCCTCCAGAGGACTTGAAGGACTTCATCAAACACAGATCAAGGTCCAAGGCAGGGCCTCTTTTCCGTCGCACCCGGCAAAGGCGATTCCTTCCCTAGGAAACATCTGAGTGGAAGGGACTGTTGTGGTCCTCACACCAGCGCTGGAACTGAGGCTTATCCAGCTACCGACCGCCAGGCCAAGGGGGTCATTAGATCCTTTCCGAGACGGCACAGAGGGGCCGCAAGGTTCTTTTATCGGGTGTCCACTTGAGGGGCTACACCCTAGTACCGGACAAATGTCTGAGGGGGCACCTGTACACAGCACTACCGTTTTATCAGCCGAGGGCTCTACACCTGCCAGGTCTGGTCCTGAGGTGCAGGATAGGTCTCACGCTCCACTGCCAAGAGTCCAGGAGGAGGCCGGTCCCAGCGAGCCAGGCACCACGACGCAGGCACATGGCATGCAGCTCAACAAGATGGCTGCTAGTCAGACACTGACCCCTTTTGGGGAGCAGGTAGGAGATAGTGTCCAGGTGGGACGGGTGTCAACCAGGTACGTGGCCTACAGCTTATCCTTCTTCATTGCAGGGCAGATACCACCTACAACTGGCTAGGCAGAGTATGCAGAGTCCCCAGCTGTCAGACGCTACTCCGTCAATATCACCTACCACCCCACCAGCTTGCGAGGACAGGTTTTTTGAGAAGTTCCTCGATGCCAAGTACAGGCAGTTGGAGGGGATACACTCTTGTTGTCGGCACACCCTCTACCACACTCCTTTGTGATTGCAGTGGCTTCCATATACTCGAAGCCTCACTTGTCATCGGCCACCTTGTCCTCGACTCTGCTAGGCAAGGAGGCGACTATCTTGGTGGCATATGGGGAAGGTCTACTCCAATGCCTTTCTGCACCTTCGCCAGTCTAATGCAGATGCCATGCTTGCAGCCATTGACCAGAGGTTTTGGCGGGAAATAGACTTACTTCCGTAACTTCCGGTGCACGGTCAGGCACGTTTTAAGGCGGGGCTGGCAGAAGTGAAGATGGTGGCTCAAGATATCATGGAGCCCACAGTGGCACATATTGACACCTCAGGCCGGGCCATCTGCATCGCCAAGGACATGAGAAGAAAGGCCTGGCTCTGGGCCACAAAGTTCAACCCAGACATCCAGGAAAGCATATTGGACCTTTCATTTGAGGGCAGCACCCTCTTCCATTCCGCCACCGATGAGAAATTGGATAGGAACACTTCCTGGACTGCAAAGTCTTTATCCATCCTTGCAAAATTTACACCCCAAAACCTACAGGCAAACGCACCAGCGCTCCAACAGGGGTCGGGCCTTCAGCGGGTTTCCGGGCGTCCAAGAACGATGGTCCAGGCAGCCTGACCGATCTCCAAGCCCCAAAACCGCTGCAAACGGCACAAGGTTGGGAATAAGGGCATCTTTCAGTGCCCCTCCCCCTCCTCCACATCAGAGGGAAAGAAGGCATGACACTCCTCTCCAGGTCCACATGTGTACAGTGGGGGGGTTGGGGAGAGAGGGGCAGGCTTGCTTTCCACGCACACAATTGGCGTGTGAGGTTCGCAGACACCTGGAGCCTATCAGTAGTGTCCACTCTGTACCGCCTCCTTCTCCTCCCCTCCCACAGATTGGGACAGCGGAAATGCGATCGTTCGTAGAGAGCCAGGCAGTGGAAGAAGTCCCAGCCTCTCAGAGGGGTATTGGCTTCAATTCCAAGATTTTCGCCATACACAAGAAGAACCAGGCGGGTCTGAGAGTTGCGTTGGACCTTTCCACCCTGAACCTTCCCTCCCACTTCAAAAGTTCAAGATGGTTACCCCAGCCCTTATTGCAGAGACTGGATGTGCTTCCTGGATCTGAAGGACGCTTACATACACCTCCTGATTTGGCAGCCCCATCAGAGTCCTTCCTTCAGTTCTGGATCATAGGCTTCCATTTCCAATACAAGGTGCTACCCTTTGTCCTCAATTCAGCTCAGAGGGTCTTTACCAGGTGTATGAATGCAGTAGAAGCCCTGCTCGGGGCCAAAGGTCACCAGGTCTACCCATACCTAGATGACTGGCTCGTCAGGGCAAGTTCTCGGGAGGCGGTCCAGCATAGCTCCTCCGCCCTCATGAACACGTTACACCACTTGGGATTCTCCATCAATCTCAAGAAGTCTCAACTGGAGCTGATGTAGAGTCTAACGTTCCTCGGCCTCGTCTGGGATACGAGATCCGAGAGAGCTTTTCCATTGGAAGACAAAATTGCAGCCATCAAGAGGGCCACAGGTTACTTTCTCAGCAGAGAGGTGACTTCAGCATGGTGGTGCTAGCACCTTCTTGGTATCATGGCGGATTGTCTTTTGGCAGTACCTTACACAAGACTCAAGATGAGGAAATTACAGCTGCACTTCGCAGCCTCATGGAATGGGGGAGCGGGGCTCGCACTCGGAACTAGTCAGTATTCCTCCCTTCGTACACCAGGACCTAGTCTGGTGGAACTTGGACTGCAGTCTGAGGATAGGCAGGCCCTTTCGTCAACCAGTACCGTAGGTTACCATCACCACAGATTTGTCCCTGGAGAGCTGGGGAGCTACCCTGGACAACCACAGCATCCACTGAGCTTGGTCCCGGCAGGAACAGGAAGCACATATCAATAGGCTAGAGATGAAGGCCATCTGGCTGGCTCTCAAGGCATTCCTACCGCTCATCAGCGGCAAGGTGATACTCATTCAGACGGACAACTCCACCAGCATGTATTACCTCAACAAGCAAGGTGGCACCAGGTCCCCCCCCCTATGGACCTTTGCGGTCAGCATCTGGGAATGGGCCTGGCGGCGGAGTCGACCCCGGAGGCGGACAGGCTCAGCAGGCTGGGGGCGGACAATTACGAATGGCAGTTGAACGACCAGATCCTTCAGCAGATTTTCAACAGATGGGGTCATTCTCAGGTGGACCTCTTTGCCACCTGGTTCAACAGGAAGTGCCCTCAGTTTGCATGCTGGCAGGGACAAGGTCTAGGCTCACTGGGCGATGCGTTACAGATTCAGTGGAACTGCATGAATTCCTATGCCTTCCCTCCCACTCCACTGGTACACAGGGTTATATGCAAGAAAAGAGAGTCCTGGACCCTCCGCATCATTCTGATAATTCTGTGGTGGCCGACGAGGCCATGGTTCTCTGAGCTACTCCGCCCTGTCGGACCAACCTCTGATGCACCACCCGCTAGGCCCAGCGCATCTACTGTCACAGCAGGGGGGGGCACAGTCAAACACCCCGGCCTGCAGAAGTTAGCCCTTGCAGCGTGGTTCCTGAGCAGGTCACACTGAAGCATCATGGCCTCTCGCAGGTGAATCTAGACATCATTCAGGGTGCCAGGAGCAATGCCATTAGGAGCTAGTACAAAAGCAAGTGGACTAGGTTTTGCCACTGGGCTGAGTCCAAAGAAGTAAATCCTCTCACTTGATGTGTTATCTTTCTCTGAACACCCAGCACACTCTGGGGTGCAGATACACATGCCGCACCTATCTGGCGGCCATCGGAGCCTATCGGAATTCGCAGGAGGAGGTTTTCTTGTCTGCCAATCTAGTGGTTAAGACATTTGACGGGACTCAACAGGCTCTACCCGCCCATCAAGAAGCCACACCCTGTGTGGGACCTCAATATAGTGTTGGGCACCTTGGCGCATAAACCATTTGAGCCTATGGTGTCCGCAGACATCAGGCTGGTCACCATGAAGACAGCCCGTTTGGTGGGTCTTACGTCTGCATGTCGTGTCGAGATCCAAGCTCTAGTGGCTTCAAAGCCATACAGTACCTTTCACAGGGACAAGGTGGTCCTCAGAACGTAAGTCTTGGCGTTCCACCTAAAAGAGATGGTACGCCCTACTTTCAATGCAGACCCCAAGGACGATGCTCAGAGGGTTCTGCACAGTTTAGATGTTAGGAGAGCGCTAAAGTTCTATCTGGACAGGACCAAGAGCTTCCCCAAATCTGAGCCTCTATTTATCACATTCGGTGTGTCAAGGCCCAGATGGTTCCATGTGTTATTATCCCCGCAAAAATATTGCGAAACAAAAATATCGCCATATTTTTGCGGTGATATTGAGCCATGGACCCTGCGGGGGACACCCCCGCATTACTTTTAAATGTGCGGGGGACACCCCCGCAAGCCCCGCTCCCACAAATTATCCCCCCAAAAATATTGCCTGTGGCGAGACAAACGACCATATGTACGGCAATATTTTTGGTGGGGATAATATGCAGGGATAACGCCCAGATATCAGTCTTCCAGGGCCTCCATAGCAAGAAGGATGGTGGCAGCCATTAAGGAAGCCTATGAGGGACAGCACAAGCCGCTTCCGTCAATCATACATGCCCCTGCTATCAGAGCTAAGGCCACAGCGGTCACATTCCAGAGACTCATCTCGCATCCCGTCATGTTCCCATTACACAATCTCACCGATTCGCTGTACCTGAGTCCTAAAAATGTATAAACTGGAATACTCTGTAAAGCCAAAGTATTATCAGGATACTAGCTCTCCCCTGTATATATTGCATATTATGTATTGTATTGTTCTTCTCTGTAACCAGATATTTAAGCTTACTGTAACCTATGCCGTGATACCTCTGGATTTGGGCATATAATAAATGCCATAAATAAATAAAATTAGCCGGGCGGCCACTTGGGCCACTCTCTCTGCCTTTCTTTTGTAAGCACTACTGTTTGAATGCCGGATCCATGTCAGACGCAGCATTCGGGCAGGCAGTATAGTGTTCTTAAGGAGGGTCACCTCTCCACCCTGGGGCTACATTCAGTTGTAATTGCCCATACAGTATGGAGGAAAGGGGACAGGACGTAAGAGTAATTATAAGTTACTCACCGTAGTGACTAAGGTACTCTTAGTCCCCTTTCCTCCATATGTCCCACCGTCCTCCCCCCGAATAAAACTAGTGTCATTAGGCAATGTTAATATTGTCGACGCATCTATGGGGACTGAGGAGTGGTGCCGGTGGGCGGAGTCAGGGGAGCGCATGCTCCCAGGGCCGAACCCCAGCACGTCTCTAAATTTAAAGGGGAAGATTTTTTCTGGTGGTAAAGGTTCCGTCTCGGTGGGACGCCCATACAGTATGGAGGAAAAGGGATTATGGACTAAGAGTACGTTAATCACTACGGTGTGTAACCTATCTTTTTTATCTTTTACGCCTAGAGCTTGTTCTACTCGAGGCACAGGAGCTACTATAGCCTTCATTGCAAATATAGTCTAGATGCTATAACCTGGAATTCTGTTTACACCTTTACACAACGTTACTGCTTAGATGCACATTCTCAGGTGGGTCAGGCAGTGTTAAGACATCTTTTTGCTGCTTTTTGACACTGTTTCCTTCCAACAGCCCCTGCTACTGCTCGCTAATCTATGCACAGCATGTGATTCGAAGCAGATTCACAAACATCAGACATACATTATTCACCCTAATCTTATTTCTGGTGCTTGTATCTGCTTAGATTCACATGGGCCCATCCTTCCTCCCCATTTGGAGTTGAAGGAACATGGACTTCTTACACCTTTCCTTTCCTTCTGTACTTATTCATGCATTCTCTTCAGGCTCCCTCATGACAAAACAAAAAACAATCTAGGGGATCTAGATGCGTGAGTGCTCATTAGTACACTACACGTCACAGTAGGGATAGTTTTACAGACACGCCCAGGTCGATGTCCCTTTTCGAACTTCGAAAACGAGATGCAATATTCTGCGATTACCACTAGATGTCTGACTAGATGCACATCATGTGAATCTAAGCAGATACAAGCAGCAGAAATATGATTACGGTGAGTAATGTATGTATCACTTGTGCCGTCATGTTTGTATCTCGCATTTTACTTTACAAATATACATACTAGGGTGCAAAATGTGCATTATGCAACTAACCCTTGGCTATTGATATTTGACTCTTGGCTAGTAAGAAATGTTTTATGCTGTGTCTATGTATAGAATTGAGGTGGTGAGTGACTTTTCTGTGACTGGCTAGTAGCTCCAACTTAAATTTTCGCCCCCTGCTAAAACACTAGTGAAGTTCTAATGTTCAGTCATTTGAAGGCACATGTATTTCTTTGTGCAGAGACAATGCTAGGAAGCTGGTCTTGTATCACATTACACTTTACACATACATACTGCCGGACCGACAAAACAGTGCAACTCATTAGGTAATTAAGCTAACTGGAATATCCCGGGTGTCTACTTGTATTATTAATCCATTTGTTTTATAATTGAAGCAGTCTGTGCTTACTGTGAGCCTATGAACCTTAAGCTTTTGACAGTTTTAGGGCAGCCTACATTTCTTAGGGTCGGATGCACGTGCCTTATTTCATATGTTTGTACTTAAGTCGTCTATTAAGTGGCCAGCCATAAGTCACTCGCCACCTCAATTCTTTATATTCATAGTCGACCATTTCTTAATCGCCAAGAGTCTGATTTTCTGAGCCAATGGCTACTGATGAGTGCACATTTTCCACCCTGTTTAACCGGTCTTTCTTGGGCGTATCAATCCATCTTTCAGCCTTTCGATCTGTACATCCAATTAGCCATTATAAGAAAGTGGAAAAGGGGGATTTTATTTTTTACTTGTTCTAACTTCTCCAGCATCGGGTCTGGCATGGATTCACATGCTCATGAATATTCCCCGTCAGACTGGGAATCCTCAGTAAAAGATAGTTTCACTTTAAAACTGTATTTCTTCTCTAAACCAGTCACTGATCTCTGGGTAATACTGCCCACATGCAATGACCGTCCTCTCCCTGAGCGCCACCTCTGGCAACCAACTTCAGATTTTTACTGCACGCTTCAATGTTGGGAGTCCTCGAGTTGCTCTCCAAGCTATTGGTAAGTTTTCTTCGATGAGAAAAGTTCAATTTTGGTTCCAAAGAGCCTGTGCGCTCTTTTCCTCATCTGCGCCCCTCAAGGGCAAAGAGTCATTCAATATTCTAGAAGGCCATCTTGGGCCTACTTCGCGCCCTCCAACCATGACGGAGGAGGAGGAGGAGGAGGAGGAGGGAAGGTCCCTCTTCAGGCCCTGCACCAAATGCGGGCTACCAAATGTGTTTGTTGAAGAAAAGCACCTACAATGCCTCTACTGCCTACACCCGGACCATAAGGTGGAAGAGTGCAAGATATTTATTTTGTTTTGCAATTTATATAGCGCACCTAACCCGAAGGCATCTGGGCGCTGTTCTAACATAGGGTGGCAGTAAAAAAGTGTTATTTTCATAGTTGCATACATACATAACAGAAGGACTAATGACACCATGCCTAGATTTCTCTAAAACGACAACGAAAACTGTCATAGTAGGCTGGCAGCATGACTTAACTCCAACAAGGTCTCGGACCCATGCTCCGAGCAGGGTCATGCCTCGTCCAGGACCAGTCGGTCAGAGGAGCGGCTTTATAAGTCCTTTGATGGTGCCCCATCCAAGAGGTCCAAGATAAGACCAAGATCTGCAAGTCTGAGTCCACCGGGTTCGCCGCTGATGCAGGTTCCAAGTTGGATAGGTCGCGATGAGCATCAACCTTCGAAAAGGAAGTTGTCCACCCAGGCTAAGCTACGCGAGAAATCCGATAAACAAAGGACAGAGAAGGCTGCACAGCCCAAGTAGGCTCAACCGGCACAGACAGTACTTGGCTGCAAATTTGTTGCCAGCTACTACTAGCAAAGACAGCTACCGACATTGATCCTACGAGGGTGGCTCCCGCAGCTCAGAGTCTCCCTGCTATTTCATCTGGTACCCGAGGAAACGAAGGAGGAGGGCTTCTTGTACCAAAGGCAAGAGGCCAAAAGGAAGACCATCATGGCCTTGCCTTTTCTAGATGATATTTGGGAGGAGGGCTTGGCCCTCATGAAAAACCCTTGTATGGCCCCAGCTAAGCGGGATAGGCTGGAGAAGAAGCATAGGGTGCCGGACTCTGCACCCAAATGCCTGAGGTCGCAACTATCGCCGTACTCGGTAGTGTCGGCAGCTGCAAGGAAATGGTCGGCTAACACGTCCTCATCGTCGTCTGTCCCTCTGGACAGCGAGAGGGGGGAAAAGGATGGACATCATGGGCAAGAAGGTTATTTACAAGGCGGCAGCCAACGCACTGGCAATCCTAGCCAGGTATGACAGGGAATTGTGGTACAAGCTAGGACCGATCCTGGAGTTTCTCCCCGACGATGAGAAGATGGAAGCCCTCGCCCTCTCCAGGAGGGGGAAGTGTCATTGGACCATGCAATCTTGGTAGCAGTGGACGTCACCGACACATGGTTCTGGCAGATGGGGAACGGTGTCTGCCTTCGTTGGCAGGGATGGATGAAGGCCACTAACATCCATCAGGACGTCCAAGCGAAGGTACTGGAGATGCCCTTCGATGGGGAAAATCTATTTGGGAAGGCCGTCAACGAGTCCCTCCAGGCCATCAAGATGGATACAGAGATGACCCGTTCCCTCGGCACTCTCCAGCAGCACTGCTAGTCTTCTTTTCACTCCTCCAGGGGAAATTCGAGCAGGTCATCAAAAGGTTTCTTCCCGTCTTAGACAGCCTTCCCGGTCCACAATGCAAGAAGCCTACAGATGCCACTCCTAGGCCTACAGTAGCAGAGGACAGCATCACCGCCTGAACTGGCCAAGACATCTGGCCCACACTCGTGCACCCCGGTACGAGGCCGGCTGACGAGGTTCGTCAGCAAGTGGAGGAAGGTCACCACAGACAGATGGGTGCTGGACGCTGTTGCCCAGGGGCACACCTTGGAGTTCCACGCAGGTGTCCTTGTATTCCACCAGTTCCCCGTCAGGAGCAGCACATCCCTCAACTTCTGGAAGAGCCATGCTACGAAAGGGAGTGATAGAGCTAGTTCCCCAACAGCTCCGGGTCTCCAGTCTATTCCAGAAACTTTCTAGTCAGAAAGAAGACGGGTGGCTGGAGACCCCTCCTGGACCTACAACATCTGAACAAATAAAAGTCCCAGAAATTCAGGAGGGTCGCGTTGCAGCACATGCTCGGCCAACTGGAAAAAGAGGATTTCTTTACATCATTGGACCTGGAGGACGCTTATTTCCACGTCCCCATTCCCAAAAACATCACAAATGTCTATTTCGTGGTGCAGGGCCTGCACTACAAGTTGAAGGCCCTACTTCGGCCCCACATTTCGGCATGAAGTCGGCCCCAAGAGTGTTCACAAAATGCCTGGCACCAGTGGCGGCCCATCTACGTCTGCAGGGCATACACGTGTATACCTGTGCCTGGATGATTGGCTGATACGTACCGCTCGCGGGAGCTGGGCGACGAACACGCGAAGGCGACCATCCGACTGTTGACAGATCTGGGATTCTCTGTCAACTATCCAAAGTCCTGCTTAACGCCATCGCAGAATGCGCTGTTCCTTGTCACCAGACTTAACAGTGTGTCTTGCCTGGTGTCACCCTCGGAGGAGAGGCTAGCAGGCATTCAAGGAAAGGTGCAATGACTGTTGTTCCTGCTGTCTCCGAAAGGCAAGGTGGTGGTGATCTTCAGACACCACCACCATGTTCTAAATTAGAAAGCAGGGGGGCACTCTATTACCAGTGCTCTCCTGGGAAGCTCAGGACTTGTAGCACTGGGCCGTCGGACAGGGGATGTTCCTCGTCCGTCTCCATCTGGCAGGTGTCAAGAACACCATTGCAGACTCCCACAGCAGGGAACTGCGCTCCTGCCATGAGTGAGAGCTTCATCAGGATCAGGTAGACCGCCTGTTCGTCGAATGGGGCAGACCCCCCGATCAATCTGTTCACCACGGGGGCGAACTCCAAATGGCAGAAGTTTGCAAACAGATTCCACCAGCCAAAGACCTTGGGGGACACGTTCTTCATGTGGAAAGGGCTGTTTCTGCACGCGCTCTCTCTCCTGCTTCGAGTCATCAACACACTGAGTGTCAATGCAAGATGATAATCATTGACCTGGCGTGGCCCCGGCAGATTTGGTATCCAGACCTAAGCCTATCACCATCGCCTCCATTCAAGTTGCTGGTGGTTCTGGCTCTGCTCACCAGAGAGGGAAGGACGATCCTTCATCACGACCCAGGATCGTTGAATCCAAAGGCTTGGCTCCTGCGGTCTTAGAGTTAGGAGGTTATGAGTTGCCAGCGGAGTGCAGGCATGTCCTTGCCAAGTGCTACGGCCATAAGCGGAAGCATTTTTCTACGTGGTGCCGGTCGCAGAAGATTACCCCTCTGAGGGTCATGGCTCCACCCATGCTTCAATACTTGCTGTCCTTGGCAAAAGCTATACAGGCTCACTCATCCATCAAGGTACATCTGGGAGCCATCTCCCACTACACCAGCTCCCTGGGGAGTTCTTCGCTGTGTTCCCACAGACTCGTCAAGGAGTTTCCCAAAGGCCTTTTCTGATCCTTCCCACCTGTGAAGGCTCCTGCTCTGGCGTGGGAACTCAATGTGGTTCGGACCTCCCCTTCGAGTCTATGCATCAGGCCCCACTAAATTTTCTCTCATGGAAGAACGCTTTCCTTGTGGCCATCACCTCTGCCAGACGTGTAGGCGAGACCCAGGCCCTATCCTGAAAGCAACCGTACCTGACTTTCCACAACTCGAGGGTGGTACTGCGTACGCATGCCTCTTTCATGCCGAAGGTTCCATCAGAATTCCACCTATACAAGCCTTTGGTGTTGCCTGTTTTCTTCCCGAAACCTTCTGTCATTGGCGGAGAGGGCCTTGCATTCGCTGGACTTTGCTTATGCCTTGAAGTTCTAAGTGACACTCATGAAGAGTTTTCGACTTCACAATTGTTTGAACTTTGGTCTTGTGAACCATGGGAAATCCTTGTCCAAGGCTTGCATTTCAAGATGGCTCTCCGGCTGCATCATGCAATGCGGTCATTGGGACAACACCATTCCTGTTTGGTGTGCCCCTCCTAGACCACTGCGTGACTACTATGTGGAGGTCCAGGCACACCTTCATGAAGTTCTACTGTGCCGACAGGGATTCCAGAGTCGGCCAAGCAGTGCTACACAACCTGTCCGCTTGAGGCGAATGTGTTCCAGAGGTAAGAGTTAATTGCTTCTGTTCAGCCTTGCCAACTCCCGTGGTTGTGTAATGTTGTTCAGCTGTCTATTTGTTATTCATGAGCATGTCAATTCATGCAAGAATGATTGCTGGAGAAGGTTTAAGTTACTTACCTGTAACTATTGTACTCTTAGTCCCATCCCCTTTCCTCCATACTGTATGGGTGTCCCTTCCTAGGGACGGAAGACTGAACCCTTTTCACCAGAAAAACCTTCTTCCCCTTCAAATTTAGAGGTGTGCGGGGGCACGGCCCTGAGAGCATGCGCTACCCTGAGCCTGCCCACCAGCGCCACTCCCCAGTCCCCTTTTCTGCATCAACGGGAACGGGACGATTTCACCAGCCCACCTGGGTTTGACCTTGCCATGTAATTCCACGCACTCTTCCCCGGATTCTTCTCTTTTTGTCTTGATTTGTCATCTAGGTTCTTGGTCCTCCGGCGTCACACTTACACCACCCCAACAACCCCCCCCTGCGCTTGTCGACTTCAATGGGTTTCAGCAGGTGTCCAGCCTGCAAGGGACTCTTTCCCACGTCTGACCCCACGCTCTTTGTCTCAGCTGCCTTGGCCCTGACCACGGCTGGGAAGGTTGCACCGCGTGCAACTCTGACTCCATGCGCACTGAAGAACAGGCTAGCTAGGTGGAGGGAGCTCTTCGAAGCGTCGCCTCCAAAGGACTTGAAGAAGTTTGTCCAGCAGAGATCCAGCACAGATGGAGTCCCAAGGGAGGGCCGTTATTTTCCAGTGCACCTCGTAAGGGCGACTCCTTCCTGAGGAAATGCCCAAGCGGGAGGACCTCTCCGGTTCTGTTACCAGCACACGCAGGCTAACCCAGCTACCGGCCTTGCGGTCGAGGGGTCTTTAGACCCTACCGGTGTCAGTGCTGAGGGACCGCAAGGTTCTTCTACTGGGTCTACACCAGAGGGGCTACGCCCTAGTACCGGCGCCATGTCCGAGGGGGCGCCTGGACACAGCACTACCGGCAACAATGCTGAGGGTGGTACGTCTTCCAAGCCTAGACCTGAGGTGCAGGATAAGCCTCGGGTTCCAACACCAAGAATCTTGGGCGAGGCTGTGTCCGGAGGGCTATGCACTACGACTCTGGCATGTGGTACGCATCTCGACAAAATGTCCGCCGCGCCAGACAACATGGCCGCTCATCCGATGCCACTCCTAGGAACACAGAGCAGGCGGGTGAACGAGTTTCAAGGTGGGACTGGTGTCAACCAGGTATGTGGCCTACAGTGTACCCACCAGTAGCGCAGGGCAGGTTCCCACTGCAACCCAGACTGAGTATACTGCAGTCCCCAGCCACTCCGTCAGTATCCCCTACCGCCTCTTCTGCCTCAGAGGGTAGGTTCTTTGAAAGGTTTTTGGGGCTGATGCGAACCCCCCCCCAAATGGGGGCCATCCTAAAGGATGCAGTCAGGGACTTGCTTCCTCCGGTCACTCCACCGGTGCCTATAGTCATTCCTCCCATGGCTCCAGCACCACAGGCCCCATCGCAGCCCCTGCTGTCGGCTTCTTCGAATCTGCCCCTAGTGCAGCCGGTTCCGAGCCAGCCTCCGGCTCCAATCTCCACACCGCAGCCCACAGTGCCCAGCACCCCTCCTCCCGCGGCGGACGAGCCGGAAACCCAGGCGGATAGAGACGAGGGGGATGACTCTGACATGCCGTCTTCAGCAAAGACCTTTCATGACCGGTTTACAGGTTTGGCAGAATATTTGGGCCTTCCTCATCCCAAGGTAGAGCAGCCCGAGGAGGGGGGGGGTCTTGGCAGAGGACCTCTCCCTAAGACCACCTACCAAGATGGGTGTCCCGATGCAGAAGGATGTCATCACTCTGGCCAAAAAGGGTTGGCTCAAGCCACACTCGGCCCAGCCTGACAATCGGCGCCTCAATGCCAAGTATAGACAGATGGAGGGGAATACACTCTTGCTATCAACGCACCCCCAGCCGCACTCATCCATGATCGCTGCCGGGTCCCTCTACGTCCTCGGCCACCTCGATCTCTGCACTGCTAGGCAAGGAGGAGAAGATCTTGGAGGTGTATGCGAAAAAGCTGTACTCCCAACGCCTCTGTACCTGTGTCAAGCCAATGCGGATGCCATGCTTGCAGCGGCTAACCAGAAGTTGTAGCGGGAAATATCGGGTTTCCTTACGGAACTCTGGGCACAGAGCCAGGCACGCTTTAAGGCGGGTCTAGGAGAAGCCAAGTTGGTAGCGCAAGACATCATGGAGTTCACAGTGGCCCACATTGACACCTCTTGCCGGGCCATCTGCATTGCCACGAACATGAGAAGGACGGCCTGGCTACGGGCTACAAGTTCAGCCCCGAAGTCCAGGATCGCATATTGGACCTTCCTTTCGAGGGTAGTGACCTCTTCCACTCTACCACTGACGAGGAATTGGCTAAGAAGAATAGCTTGCAAACCGCAAAGTCTTTATCTATTCTTACGAAAGCCATGCCAAAGGCATACGCCCAGTCGCATCAACACTCCGATAAGGGGCGGGCGTTTGGCAGGTTCCGGGGATTCCAGGAACAGATGTCGAGACAACCTGACTGCTTGCTGAGTCAGCACCGGCACAAGCAAGAAAAAGTGGGGGTGGGGGCAAGGGCTTCTTCCAGTCCCCCTCAGCAGCAGCCTCAGAGAGCAAAAAGGCATGTTGCATTCTTCTGGGTCCACGTGTCTCCAGTGGGGGCAGGCTAGCCTCTCACGTGCATTTCTGGATCCAGAACTTTTCAGACCTTTGTATCCTCTCTGTAGTATCTACGGGTTTCTGCCTACCTATACCTCTCTCTCCTCCTTCCTCCCCTCCGCTCCCACAGATTGGGATGGCTACTCTGCTGGCGGAGATCGAGTCGCTCGTCGTGAGCCAGGCAGTGGAAGTACCAGCCTCCCAGAGAGGATTAGGCTTCTATTCCAGTATTTTCGCCATACAAAAGAAGAACCAGGCTGGCCTGAGAGTTGCATTGGACCTCACAACCTCTCCCTCCCTCTTCAAAAATTCAAGATGGTTACGCCAGCACTCATTGCAGAGACACTAGACAAGGGAGATTGGATGTGCTCCCTGGATCTGAAGGACACCTACCTACACGTCCCGATTTGCAACCCCATTGCTCCTTCCTACGCTTCAGGATCATGGGCTATCATTTCCAGTACAAGGTGCTACCCTTTGGCCTCAACTCAGCCCCTAGGGTGTTTACCAGACTCATGAATGCTGTGGCAGCCCTCCTCAGGGCCCAGGACCACCATGTTTACCCATACGTGGACGAGTGGCTCGTCAGGGCAAGATCCCCAGAGGGGGTTGTCCACACTTCCTCCGTGTTTGAGTACACTCCACGACCTGGGGTTTACCATCAACCTCAAGAACGCTCAGCTTCAGCCCACGCATTCTCTCACCTTCCTGGGCCTCATCTGGGATATCGGGTCCGAGAAAGTTTTTCCCCTCGGAGGACAAGGTTACGGCCATCAAGACGGGCTCTACGCACTTCCTTACCAGACCAGTGACTTCTGCTTGGTGGTACCAGCACCTACTGGGTATCATGGCAGCTATGCTCTTGGTCGTGCCACACATGAGGCTCTGGATGAGGAGAGTGCAGCTGCACTTCGCATACTCATGGAATCCGTAGAAGGGCTCTCAAGCGGAGCTGCTCAGCATACCGCCTTCTTTCCACTCAGACCGCACGTGGTGGTCCAAGGATTGCAATCTGCAGACGGGCAAGCCATTCTGGCAGCCGGCTCCACAGGTTACCATTACTACGGACTCCTCCCTAGAGGGCTGGGGAGCTACTCTGGACAGCCACAGCGTCCATGGAGTCAGGACCCGGCAAGAGTCGCATATCAACTGGCTGGAGCTCAGAGCCATTTGGCTAGTCCACAGGGCCTTCCTTCTGCTCATCGAGGGCAGGACTGTCCTGATCCAGACTGACCACTCAACAAGCAGGGGGGAAGGAGGGGTACCAGGTCCCCTCCACTGTGCAACCTAGCTGTCTGCATGTGGGAATGGGCCCTGGAAAGCATCTACCTCGGGCCGTCCACCTCCCGGGGAGGCCAACTTGGAAGCGGACAGACTCAGCAGGCTGGGAACGGACAATTACGAGAGGCAATTGAACGACCAAGTGCTGCAGGTGGTTTTCAACACATGGGGCTATCCTCAGGTGGATCTATTTAGCTCCTGGAAGAACAGGAAGTGCCATCAGTTCGCGTCTTGGCAGGGACTATGCCCCGGCTCCCTGAGCAACACCATGCTGATTCAATGGGAGGGCATGACAGCCTATGCTTTTCCGCCCACACCCCTGATCACCAGGGTACTAGGCAAGATAAGAGGCTTGTCACCTCAGCATCATAGTGATAGTGCCTTGGTGGCCGGTGAGACCGTGGTTCTCCGAATTGCTCAGCCTCTTGGACCAACCACCCATTCACCTTCTGCTGAGCCCAGCACCTCTCCTGTCCCAGCAGGGGAGCAGGGTTCTCCACCCCGCTCCTCGCCCTCGCAGCGTGGTTCCTGGGCAGATCACCCTCAAGCACCTAAACCCATCTCAGGCTAATCTGGAGAGCATCCAGAGTGCTAGGAGCAAGGCCACTAGGAGCCAATACAGGAGTACATGCAGCAGATTCTAAGGAGATCAACCCCCTGACGTGCACACTGGACAATGTGCGCTCTTTCTCTGCACACCTTGCCTACTCGGGCATACAGGTGGACACATGTCGCACCCATCTAGCAGCCACCCTGACGTGCACACTGGAAAATGTGCTCTTTTTCTCTGCACACCTTGCCTACTTGGGCGTACAGGTGGACACATGACGCACCCATCTCGCAGCCATAGGGGCCTACAGAAATTTGTCGGAGTTCTTCTCTTCCAACCCGATAATCAAGAAACATCTGGCGGGTTTGTCCAGGCTTTACCCACCCATCAAGAAGCCACACCCTGTTTGGGACCTCAGTGTGGTGTTGAGCGCCTTGGCGCACAAACCCTTAGACCCAATGGCATCTGCGGACATCAGGCTGGTCACCATCAAGACAGCTCTGCTAGGAGGACTCACCTCCGCTTGCAGAGTCAGCGAGATCCAGGCCCTGGTGGCTTCAGAACCCTATACCACTTCCCACAGGGATAAGGTGGTGCTGCAGACTCACCCAGAGTTCCTACCTAAGTTACCCTCCGAGTTCCATCTGAACGAGGAAATAGTCCTACCTACATTCTTTGCTGACCCCAAGGACGAGGCTCAGAGAGTCTGGCACTGTCTGGATGTCAGACGCGCTCTGAGATTCTGTCTGGGTAGGACCCAAGGGCTACCAGACAACATGCACACCCATCCCGTCAGGGCCAAGGCAACTGCCATCGCAGTCCATGGCAGGTCATAAGCAGGGCAGCTACCTGGGCCACCCCTTCAGCTTTCTGTAAGGATTACTGTTTGGCGCTGGCTCCAAGTCAGGCGCGGCCTTCGGACAGGCGGTTCTAAGGAACTTGTTTGCTTAAGGAGGGTCTCCTCTCCACCCTGAGGCTACATTCAGTTGTAATCGCCCATACAGTATGAAGGAAAGGGGCCTGGACGTAAGAGTAATTAAAAGTTACTCAATGTAGTGACTACCATACTCTTAGTCCTTGTACCCTTTCCTCCATACGTCCCACCAGCCTCCCCCCTAATAATACTGTTGTCATTAGGCAATGATAAATATTGTCGACTCATCAAAGGCGACTGAGTGGCGGCGCTGGTGGGCGGAGTCCGGTTCCGTCTCCCCGGGAGGGACGCCCATACAGTATTTTTTAATCATTTTTTATTTAATTTGTTGAATGCCCAGACCTTGGGGTATCGCAGCGTTTTTACAGATATATTGTTATTGTTACAATAGAGTTAAATTACATAAGGCAAAAACTGGTACAATGAATTATACAGGTATAGAACGGTACATGTATACTTACAAAAATTGACATTTTCAAGGTTTTGTATCCACTCTCGGGGCTCCCTATGGACCTAAACAGCTAGGGGTGGAGTGGGGAGGGCTAGGGTTTAGTATTTAGGATTTTCTTCAAACTGAGGAAGGAGGCTTCATTTTTCATATTGGTGGGGAGCTCATTCCAAAGTTTGGTAGCCATGACAGGGAAACTACTCCCTCCTGCTCTGGAGCATTTGTATCGGGGGACAGCAAGGAGTGATTTGGTGTTGGATCTGAGAATACGCGTGGATTTCTTTTTGCCAATAACCTTGTTTAGGTAAGTGGGAGCCTTACTGGAGAGGCATTTGTGAGTGATGCACAGTGCCTTGAATGTAATTCTTGCTTTAATGGGTAGCCAGTGTGTCTTTCCTGATGTTGGTGATGAGATCTGATTTCTTGATTCCCAAGGCAGCTCGTAATGCTTTATTTTGCATTAGCTGGAGTTTCGCTAAATTGGTACTGGAGGTGCCTACTACAGCTACATTGCACTAGCCCAATTTAGAAAGAATTAGGGCTCGTGCAAGTATGATACAGTTTGAGGGTGACAGGAAGTGACGACTTAAGGAAATCAGTTTAGAAGTATAGGATGTGGAGGTAGATAGGGCGCTAATTTGTCTAGTCATGGTGAGATTAGCGTCCAGGTAAACTCCTAGAGTTTTAATGTTTTGACACAGGGATCATGGAGCCATCAATATTGATGGCTGAATAGTCCGGGTGGAGTGTGTGGATATTGTTTTGGGACCCCACAATGAGAATTTCAGTTTTCTCATTAAGGTAGAGACTGTTCAGTGCCATTCAGTTTTGGATTAAAGAGTACATTTTATTGATCGCTTTGGTGTCTTGGTCATAATCCCCAGCGATGGGGATGAGTATCTGGGTGTCATCTGCAAAGTTGGTACCCATAGCATCCAGTGCTGAGAAGAGGAGCTTGGTGTAGGTGTTACATAGGGTGGGGGAGAGGCAGGACCCTTGGGAAACACTGATGGGGACTGGTATTGGGTTGGCTGCTTCTTTGCCAATGCTTACTCTGGATGTACATTCTGCTATAAAGGACTTCACCCACAGGATGGCGTCATTGGAAAAGCAGAAGTCCTTAGCTAATGTGACGCAGAGTTTTTCATGGTCCACCAGGTCAAAGGCTGCGGACAGATCCAACAGCAGTAGTATGCAGAGTTTGCCCACATCCCTGATGTTATGGAGGAAAGGGGACTACGTTAGTCAGTACAGTGAGTAACTTGTAATTTCTCTAGCATGGGTCTGGCATGGATTCACACGTGAACCCTCCCTCAGGCCCCTATGCGGCTCTTCTTGATTATACTGCCACTTTACGTGCTTACCAAATCTGAAGATGGCTGCCAGAAGCAGGGTTTAGGGAGAGGACTGTCATTGGATGGGGGCAATATGACTGAGGAGGAGGAGGAGGAGGTGGTGATTGGTTTAGAGGAGAAATACAGCTTTAAAGTGAAACTGTTTTTTTAATTTATTTTTTTTACCGAGGATTTCCAGCCTGATGACGGTATATTCATGAGCATGTGAATCCATGCCAGACCAATGCTGGAGAACAATGTTACAGGTAAGTAACTTAAACCTTTCGAACAATTACACAAATTCCTACCAACTCTAGCTTGCTATATCTGAACGGTTACAATCAGTTGCTCACCAAATTTGGTGAACGTGTACCCGTGGCTTTAAATGATATGGGGGGAAAAATCACTCTTTTAATGGTATACATTCAATATGAGACTGTTCTAATTTAAGATGCATTAGCGGATGTACATTTGCATGTTCATATTTCACGTTACACTGTAGAAATGCACAGCTAACCCTTTAACTGTCGCAAGGTAATAGTTAATTTAAACTAACTTTGCATTCAATCATTGGGAGCACAGTTCTTAGCTGCAATCTCCTAACACACTGAACTTGCTGTTGTGCAAGTGAGCATGATTTGTGTAGATGTATGTATGTTTGTTTTTCACATTAACAGTGTGAAGGAGCTTACACTCGGAGTTTGGGTGCCCTATAATCCAAAATGTGTGCATGTTGAAAATGCACGTTCCCTTATTTGGTTTTGTCTGTAGCAGAAACGATTGCATTGAAGTACAGGTAGGAGGGAAATGACATATGAGAAGGGACTAGAAGCATGTGGTTGTTTTGGTTATTCATCCAACCCATTGACTTCTCATGGCCATGTTAATCTCTATGGCAATTCCCACCCACTACCGGCCCCTCCCAGCACACTGGGATCCTCCTGTGATCTTTTAGCTAGCTTTGTGAAGCAGTAACTTAATACTTTTTGATGGCAGTATTAGTTCTAAGGAGTCTGAGAGTTAATGGCTTAATTGCAGCTGTAAATATACTACTGGCCTTCGTCCACTTGCAATCCTAAAACTAAAGGCCATGAAATAGAGGGTAAAGTTGGTGCACAAGGCCCAATTGCAAGGCTTAAAGCAAAACGTTCCAATTGTGCTGAGAATAGTGTTGTTGAGGACACCATAGGTCTGTGTGAATCTCAGGTTCAAACTTCTGGTAATGGAAGGAACTCTATGTGCCCAAAAAAGAAAGTTGACCCCTTGGCACCTTTCGAAGTTAGTTTAAGACCAGGACAAAAGGGGGGAAAGAATGATGCCTTCCCAATTAAAGGTGCAGGGGCCAACAAAGCAAATTGTGTCACTGTGAATGTAGTGCAGATTTATGACAACCACAAAGGGGTTTCTGTTGGTATCTCCCCACCGCCTAGTATTTGCCCCGCTTTGATTTAGATATCGCCAGTAGAGGTGGCTGGAGAGAAGGAGTGCCTGATAGACTTCTATTGTATATTTGACGGTGTGCTGATCCCACTTTCAAATAGTTTCGCAGTGTTAGCAACAAAGCTGTTAAGTACCGAATTGCCTATGGTATGGGGTCCGAGGGAACCACATAGGAGAGCTGACTCAAAAAAAGGGAAATCTAGGAAGTTCCATGCCAAAAGAGTGAAACGGAGGGGGGCGTTGTGTCTAACAATGAGCCCAAGGTCACAAGTAAATGTACCTGTGATGTTGAGGTTCAAACTGAAACCACTATATACTCTTTGGTTGTAACATCAGATGAGTATAGAGTGAGTACTGTGGGTGAGCTAATTACATCTGCAATACCGAATTCAGTAGCAAATAACAATATTGAAGGACTGTTGACAATAATTGTGTAGGGGATGAATGATATTAAAGAAAAGGTTGAATCCTTGGGTTTGATTAATGGAACGAGTGCAAGAGAACCTGTGTGGCCATGTGACGATACAAGCATGGTATGTAGGTCTAGTGGATCAAAAAAGGAAGGAACCAAAGTGGCTGAATTCAAGGACAGGGCGGGAGGGCCTGTTGTTCCCGTCCCCATGAATGGCTTGGTGGAGAGGAATGGCCCCCAGGCAAACCTTCCAGCCAAGGCCAATAAACCCAGTCACTGCGTGGGATTGAGCAAAGCCGCCCGAGGTATTACGATACTGGCCACCAGAGCTTTCCAAATAATAGTTCCCGTAGGTGTTTGGTGACCAAGCAGAAAGCAAGTCCCTAGTACTCGTTTTCACTTTCAGATTCAAACCTGCTCGCGCTAGGTAAAAGAAATCCCCCTGTCAGGAATTTCAACTACGGTAATGATGTAGATTACAATCGGGGCCCTTTTGTTTTCATGACCAGTGTCTCCCCCGCATATCCCCTGGAGCATCTGAAAATCAAGAGTCCCTTAAAAACAAATGTTTATATAGTTTTAGGTCCACTAAGGGATGTTTATCGATAATCAGAGATGACATTGTTAAATACACCAGGGGCTCACAACCGAACTCTGGTGTTAATTTTATACTGGTTTCTTTGAGATCTTGGAATCTGGTTGAAGGAATTCTGAGTATCGATTTTCAAGCACTTCCACTTAATGGTTGTTGTTGGATCCAAGCAATGTTTTAGACCAGTGTTGGGCAGATCAACCAAACAAGGAAGGGATTGGCTCAAATAAGAACCCAGGGTGATGCAGGGGTGGGACTTGTTAGTAGATGTAAAGAGAGCAGTGTCCATGTTCCATCTCCTGATCTGGATTTGGTAGGTTGACTGGAGAGTCAACTCATGGATCATAGCGTGTCGAAGATGATAAATAGTTGGTCCTGAGTGGTGCTCTTTCATTACAATGCACCAGGTAATACTCTTCCAAGAGACTTGGGCATTGAAACCTGCTAAGTTCCAGGGCTATAGAATGTATTCCATTCAAGCCATGAAAGGCACATAGGGAAGACCCAGGAGCGGTCTTCAGACCTGGATTGATGTCAACCCGGGTTGGCGTGTGGACGATTTGAGACACAGTCTCCAGATCTACACTTGTTAACTGTGTCGAGTAATACGGCCAACCAAGTTTTATTGTTCAATCTTTATAACAGGCCAACTGGGGCATCAGGAACGACTACTTTGTCAAACCTGCAAGAGTTAATACATTTGAAAAACCCAAAGATTCTGAGAAATCAATTAATCCTGCTGGCAGGAGATTTGAATCTCCAGATAGAACTCCTAAAACCAACTGAAGACCTCTGGGACAATCAAGATCTCGCCTGGGACGTCCCTGGTTTATCTGCTGAATTTCCCAAAAAAAACCACACATAGTGGCTGTAGAATCGACTTGTATTTTATTTAATCTCAATTTGAGGGTATGCTATGGCAGGCTCGCCAAAGATCGGCCTGCAAAAATTACATTTAAAGGTTGCAATTGGTCCTCTCACATTGATGATGTTTTTATCTCAGGATATAGGTGAGACAAAATGCAAAATGTTGTGGTTATAGAAAGACGAGAGTGATCACTATCCCCTTATAGTTGACATTCTAAGGCAGAGGTTGCCCACACTTCGAGGGAAAACGCTTGGTATGAATAAAGCAATTGTTGTAGAGGGTCATGCTCATAAATCTATCAAATGGGTCAACATTGCTGAACGGAATGTTCTACCAGAAGTCTATTCAGCAATTTTGACCAATTTAGAAAACCTCTGTAGCAATGTCATGACAGATCTTAAGATAATTTCAGAGTTTTAGGTGTTGGGCAAGCATTTAATTCCTCTTTTAACATATTCAATAGGAAAGATAAAGAGGCCCTGGTGGCAAATGGTTGGTATGAGGATTGCACCAAGGCAAAGAGAGCACTGACTGCATGCGCAAAAACTGTGGCAGTTTTGGTTAAGCTCAAGCTGCGGTTCCTTAGAGTTGAATACAAGAAATTAATCACTAGGAAACAGAGTATACCACTGGGTAGTGGGGCGCCCTGCAAAAAGCTCTGGAGGAGGGGACAACGTTCTTTTTTGGTAGTTGGTTACAGCAAAAGAGCTGGAGGTGGGAACAGCTCCAACTGTGCTATATGCCCAAGGATGTTTGGTGGGCCCACTTTTCTCAACTGTATGAGAGTTCAGAAAGACCCAGGGGGGGAAACTTCAAAACTGCTATTCTGAACTGCCGGTTTACGATGGGGAAATGTCTGTCTCATTAGAAGAGGTGGGAGTGGCACTTGGTTTGCAAAAGGCTGGGAAAGCTGCAGGTCCTGATTTCAAACCAGCCGACTCCTATAGGGATGAAATGATCTGGGTACCAATTTTGTTTAAGGTTGTTAGTGCTGTAATCCAACAGGGGTTGTCCCAAAATCGTGGCAAAAATGCCACAATAGTTCCAGTTTATTAAAAAAAATAGAGCAGATGGAATTATCTTCACATATCGCTCCTCAATAGTGCCGGGAACATCTTTGGAAAAGCGATACTCCTACGTCCCGTCCCTTTCCTCCATACTGTATGGGTGTCCCTCAGGGAAACGGAACCTTTTTCACCAGAAAAAAATCCTCTTTCCCTTTAAATTTAGATGCGCGTGGGGGCACAACCTCTTTTCTGCATCAACGAGAAGGACCGCTTTCAACAGCGCTCCTTGGTTAGGCCTCCGGCCTCGTAATTCCAAGCAATCTTCTCAGGAAGAAATTATTCTTTTTCCTTTTTTCTCTTCTAATTGGCAGTTACTGCTCTGTCCTCTGGTGCCACGCTCCTCCCCAGCACATGACAACGGCAGGTTTCAGCAGGTGTCGGCCTTCGAGAGTCCCCTCTCTATGTCCGACCCCCACGCACTGCCTCCGGTGCCTTGGCCCAGACCACGGCTGGGACGACTGTACCATGTGCGACACCCTGACGCCGCACGCTCTGAAGAATCGGTTGGCCAAGTAGAGAGAGCTCTTTCGAAAGGTCACCTCCAAAGGACCCCAAAGCATATGTGAAAATATAGACCAGGCCCAAGGTGTAGGTGCTCTGTTTTCCTCTGCACCCCGTAAGGGCGACTCCTCCACCGGCAAGCACCCAAGCGGGAAGGACCACCCAGGTCCTATAACCAGCAAGAAGACTGAGGCTACTCCAGCTACTGGCCCGCGGGCCTCGGGGTCGCAAGATCCTAGCTTTCCTACCGCTGAGAGGCCGCAAAGCTGTTACCGGGCCCAGTCCCAAAAGGCTTTGCCGTAGTACCAGATCCATGTCCGAGGGGGTGCCTGTAGGCAGCACTAGCAGCACCGTGGCTGAGGGCACTCCGCCTTCCAGGTCTCGACCTGCAGTTAAGGGAAAGTCCCAACCTTCGTTCTTGAGCGTGTAGATGCCTCGGGCACGTGGCGCGGAGCAAAACAAAATGGCCACCGGGCCAGACAAAATGGCGGCTCACCCCACCCCCGTCCAACATGGAGATCAGGCATGGGAGCGCGCATCCAGATAAGATTGGACAATGCCCGTTACCTGGTCCACGTCCTATCAATCCACCTCACAGGGAAGGTACGCATCACCCAGTTTGGCGAGACAGGGCCTGCCCATGACACCACACACTCAAGCTCCGGTCCCTATGCCCTCAGCCCCTACTCCAATAGGCGCACCTCCGGCTTGCGAGGATAGGTTATTTGAGAGGTCCCTCACACTCCTGAAATCACCACAGATGGGTGCCATCCTCAGGGATGTAATCATGCTTCCTCTGTGTCGGTCCCAAGCTCCCGCTGCGGTCCAGCCCTTGGCTCCAGCTCAGCCCCTTGTCTTGCACGCCCTGTACCAGTTATGGCAATTCAGCCTCTGCAGCAGCCCCATGGAATGGCAGTCAGCACGCCATTTCTGCGCTTGCAGGACAGGTGAGTTGTAGGTAACTGCCAATGGAACAGCACTAAAAACAAAAACTGCAAGCGCCACAGCTAAAGCGGCTACTCCAAAAAATATTTCACTTCCTGTTGATGGTTTGAAATTGCCACTTCTGTCAGAGGACTCTAGCATCTCTTTCTCTAATATTTTTAGAGTGCGTAACGAGAAAACCTTAGGCTCGTGTTTTATATTGTTTGGACCATGCCACCTTGTAATGTAATGAGATTTATAGAGGGCAAAAACCACGTTCATAAGGCATCTGGGCGCTAGGCAAACAAGTAAAGAATAAGCAAAAAACGAGAAACTGCTCCAGCAGAGCTCAAAACAAAATGGTCTTGAGCACTCTGCGAAACCGAAGATGATCTGGAATCTCTCTTAAAGGACCTGGAAGAGTTCCATAGAACTGTATCAAAAAGGAGCGAAAAAGAGGGTCCTCCTGCTTGGGCTTTACAGAAACAACTGACTTTCAGCAAATTAGCAGAGGCAGATAGTAAGGAACGCACAGGGCGATAGGGGGTCAGTTTAGAAGGAAAGATGGTCCTATATGGAAAAAAAGCACAGTGAGTAATAGTGTCTTAAACTTAATCTGACTCTTGACAGGTAGAAAGTGGAGTTTGGCTAGCAATTGCGAGGTTGAGGACCGGAATGGGGCATTAAGTGCCAAGTGCACAGCAGCATTTTGGAGAACCTGAAGATGATGGACCAGAAAATCGGGTTGGCCCAAATAGATAACATTACAATAGTCTAAGGTGCCCATGGTGGAAGCTGTGACTACCGATGCCTGAAGCTGAAAGGGCACAAAAGGGAGCACTTTCCTGAGCAGTCTCAATTTATGAAAGCCTGACTTAAAAACTGCCCCTCTCTAGAGCCTAAGGGGAGTAGTTTAACCCCTTGCCCAGTGAGTCGGACCTGAAATCAAGGTGCCAAAGGGAGTGCAACTGTGTTCGGAGCTGGCTACCACAATCTGTTTTATTGCTGTTAAGTTTTAATCAGTTTTCAGACATCCAACCTTCGGTCTCTGCAAAACAGGATTTGAGCTTAGGTGGGTCTGATGCCGCAGTATTGAATTTTGTATTGTCTGCATAGGTATAAAAACTTACACCAAGGACCACCAGGGGGCGCGGAACATGCAGGACGCGTAAGTCTCGCGCTCCTGATAGCACCGCAGGGCCTAGTGGACTCGGCTAGTCCCCGGCCTCGAGTACAGAGCCTAGAAAGAGGAGATCTACACTTTGTACGGCAGGCCCCATTTTAAGTGGGTGTCGGGGGTCCCGCGGCAGGGACCTACTGCGATAGGACTCGGAGTAGTAACCCCGGGGAAGGTCCATAGAGCGCACCCCACCTACGGGGGCCTGCTGTGGGCCGGAGACGCCGGAGGCAGCCGACGCGGCAGGCAGCTGGTCTGACGGCACTGCGGAGAGGACCAATAGAGCTGCGCGTCCCCCCCCCCACCCCTTCCTGTGCTGGTGACCGGTGCTTGATGGACGGGTGTCAGAAGAGGAGCGGCACCATAGGGGGCACGGAGTGACGGCCCCCCATAAGCTTCCCCCGCCAAGGCAGAGAACCACGGGGTCGGAAGAAAGCTGCCTGGGCCCCCTGCCCCCCACCGACACATGGGGGTCGATGAGGTGTAAAGAGGACTTCCCAGCACGCCAAGGGGAGCCTTTCTCTTGGAGGGCCCTGGGCCCCTCCCGGCCTACCCCCGGAGCACAGAGGCCCACAGAGACCCGCACACTGCCGCTCCGATGAGAGGGAGCACCCAGCTCAAGGAGTTGCCCCATGCAGCACCGAAGGAGGCACAGACTGAAGGCCCCTAACACGCGGCCCCGGTGAGATGGAGAGCAGTGCCGGTACCGCAAGCTCAGGAGAACGCTGCCCGGGCCCCCGCCCTAAGTTGACACATCGAGACGAGTAAGAGAATGCCCAGCAGCACGCTAAGAAGAGCCTCTCTCCCGGGAGCTCCAGGGCTCCTCCCGATTCATCTCCAGAACTCAGAGGCCCATCTAGAGACCCATGCACTGCTGCCGACGCGGAAGGAAGCGCCCAAGTCAAGGCTCCAGCCCCTCGAGCACCAGGGAGGCACCCAAGGCCATGAGGGCCGTCGGTCTGGGCCCAACACAGCAACTGTGAGTGACGGGGTGAGGAGAGTGTGGGGGGGGGAAATAGACTGGATCTGGGGCATACTGGCCGCCCCCCACGCAGCCTGCCCCTTGCCGCAGCCAGGCGCGCTGCCTGGCCGGAGAAGGAGATGGAGAGACCGGAGCCTCCCGAGTCCTGCTGTCCCACCTCCGGTTCTCATCCCGGAGGCCCCACTCGAACACACAACAGACCTGGGCCCACAGCACGCCCCCCCCCCCACATAGAGCTGCCAATCAATACAAGGCACACTACCCAAGACCACAGCACACCGGGAACGGGACAAGATTTGGACCGCGGTCCGTCACGCTAGGACCTCCATATGGGAAACCCTAAAAGGGGCACCACCCTCGGGTGTGCCAGAAGACCCAGACCCTGGGGTCCACACCAGTATCCGGGGCGATCTCCTCCCTCCAGCGCTACCACCGGCCCCAGTCAGCCACGAGCGAGGCCTCCGGGGAAACCATGCCCACGGGCAGTGAGCCCCCCCCTAACCCCCCCCAGCGGCACTCACAAAGGATGATCTCAAGGACATCCTCAACGAGATCAGGGCTATTAGAACAGATATACAAGCTTCAATAGTGGATCTTAAGGGAAGGGTGGACACCTTGGAGGAGAAGATGGAAGGGATGGAAAACAACCACCTCCAGACGGACCTGCTTGACATGAAATATGAGGCGAGGCTAACAGACCTAGAAATAAGAGGAGGACATGACCCTGAAGATGGACGATTTAGAAAACCGAGAGCGCCGAAACAACTTGCGTATCATGGGTGTGTCACAGGAGAGAGGAGAGACCGCGCCGGATGTGGGGAGGAAGGTCCAGGGCCTGATAAATCAGCTCTTCACGCTGGAGGGAGGCAAGGAGGTCCAACTGGAAAGAGCGCATCGGGGTGGTGGAGGCGCAGGAGGACGACCCAGGTCTATCATAGTGCGGTTCCTCCACTACAGAGAGAAAATGGAAGTCCTGGAGAAGGCGAAGAGGCTGAGGAGCTTTATCTTTGAAGGAGACACTATTCGGATCTACCAGGACCTTTCTACACTTACGCTCACCCATAGAAGAGAATGTCGTCCGCTCACCCAGTGGCTTACAAGCCAAGATAAAAGATACAGATGGTCCTTCCCTTTCGCCCTATCCTTCGAAAGGACTGGGGTGGATTACAGAGTGACCAGTGGCAAGGAGGCCTCGCAAGTGCTGCACGTGCTCATGGGAGACGCCCCGGGGAGGAAAATGGGTCAGTCACCCAAGCATCAGGTGACGTCAGGAGAGAACCGGTGGGCCCCTGGTCCACAAATAAGAAGACAAAGGGTAGGAGAAAATACAGAAAACCAAACACCCCGACTTCCGTAGCCGAAGGCAACTAGGTGAATAAGGCTGAATTTTCTCAAAGATCAAGATCAGCTCGTCAGTAACCCCGGCCGGGGACACGAATTTCATCAAGAGAACTGCGGTGCAGGAACATGTTCTCACTCTGGTGGCTTTGCTGTTGGCAGGCGTCTTGAACGGGGGGGGGGGACGAGGAGAGGGAATTGGGGGGGGGGGGGGTAAGGATCTTGGGGCATGGGACCTAGCTAGCCTTGAAAGGAAACAGGGCAGCTCCCACAAGACCAGGAAAACAAAGCACCCAACAAGGATAGGCAATGGCAGACAATGAAGTAAGGGGCCGGGTTGAGTCGCTCAGGATGGGCTCCCTCAATGTTAAGGGGCTCAACTCCCCTACAAGCCTTCCCTTCTGGGAAGGGAAATGAGGAATGGGAGAGTGGATATTTTGTTTGTGCAAGAGACCAGAGCGGTGAGGGGGGAGGAGAGGGCCATCCCAGGATCGCACATGGGTCAGACCTTCTGGGCATCCGGCCACAAAGAGAGGAAGAGTCGGGATCTTGCTTCATAGAAATCAGAAGCTAACTGAAGTATCCACATGGGGGATGGAGGAGGGGAGGGCCTTGGTAGTGTCCGGCACCCTACATAACACCAGAGTAACCCTAGCAGCGATTTATTGCCCCAACGTGGGTCAAAGGGAATTTGTCCGGGAGGCCCTGGGGGAGGTGATGGCTAAAGCAGATGGTCTTTTGCTCCTGGGTGGGGACTTTAATATGTGGGCGGACCGAGAGTTAGACCATAGTGGGAAGACAGCCCCACCGAATAGCTGCGGGGGGACACCTCATGGGGAACTGCGGGAACTAATGTGGGAGCAAGGGCTGGTGGATATATGGAGGGAACTGCACCCGAGGCAAAGAGGATACACCTTTTACTCCGCGGTTCATGGTATTAGGACCAGAATAGATTACCTCTTCACGGGGAACCAGCACATGAGCAGAATAGAGGCCTGTGAGATTCGGCCGATTAGCTGGTCTGCCCAGGATATGGTCTGGTCGGACGTTAGTATAGCAGGCCTAAAACCCAGGGAATCCCTATGGAAATGCAATGATTTCTTGCTGAAAGACGCGGTCTTCAAGGAAGAAATGACAACGGCAATCAGAGAATTCTTTGAGATAAATGACACGGGGGAAGTGAACCAGGAAATTGTGTGGGAGGCGGCAAAGGCAACCTGGAGGGGTAGGCTGATTAGTGAAGGGGCCGCCAAAAAAGAGAGTCAGGACTCTGCTGACCCACAGGTTAAGATCCGAGATAATTACTCAAGAAAGGTCAGAGGGGAAGATGGAGACGGAGAGAGAGGGGACCTGGACATCGCGAGGGAGAAGAGACTAGAACTACGGGAAATGGAGATGGGCAAAATCGTACCGGGACTCCAGCATTTATGCTAATAATACTATGATAAAGGGGACAAGGCGGATGCCATGTTGGCAGCAAAACTCTGAGGCCAGAGGGTGGATAGATGGGTGGCAAGATTAAAGAGCGGGGAAGACGGGGACGAATCCGACCCGGAAGGGATAGCGGAAAAATTTGCGTCTTTTTACGAGACCCTGTACAGTAGAGAAGGGGAGACAGAGAAGGAAGCTTGTGACGAATATCTCATTGGGGTCACCCTCCCGGCCCTGGGTTCCTTGGAAGCTTCTACCCTAGATGCTCCGATAACAGAGGAGGAGGTACTAAGAGCTATAGCGGGCCTGAAGAGGGGCAGGGCCCCGGGGGAGGATGGATTCACGGCAGGTTTTTATAAGACCTTCTCCGGTCACCTGGCAGGGTTCCTAGCGGGTCTGTTCTCAAACATAATGGAGACAGGTAAAGCACCCGCATCCTTTGGCAAAGCTCTAATCGCAGTAATCCCGAAGGAGAGGAAGGACCCGGCGGACTGCCGCTCCTATAGACCAATCTCACTCCTAAATGTGGATGCAAAGTTATTCACCAGGATCATAGCCACGAGGCTGGACAGCCATATGCCGAGGCTAATTCACTCCGACCAGGTGGGCTTTATACAGGGAAGGCAATGGGCGGACACATTGCGTAAGACTCTGCACCTGATGAGGGAGGCAGCACCGAAGGGTGGAAACCCTGTCCTGGTGTCAATCGACGCCGAAAACGTGTTCGATCGAGTAGACTGGGGGTTCCTGCAGGGGGTTCTCGAGAAGCTGGGGTTTGGAACCGGGATTAAACAAGCTATCAAGGCCTTATATGCGTCACCAACGGCTAGAATCATAGTCAATGGCGCGCCTGTCACAGGTTTTTCGCCTCCAAAGAGGGACGAGGCAGGGCTGTCCTCTTTCCCCGCTCCTCTTCGCCATGACAATGGAAATATTAGCAGAATACATCAGAGGCTCTCCAAGGGTCCAGGGAATTGAGGTGGGTGAACGTACCTTCAAACTAGGCCTTTACGTGGATATCTTGCTTCATCTCCGGGAGCCAGCAAGGTCAGTCCCAGCCGCTCTCCAGGAGATTGAACGGTTTCGTCGTTTTTCAGGATTTAAGGTGAATATTGGCAAGTTGATGATCTCCCCCTTCGCACCCGATGCAGACAGAAACGTTGCCGTATTCACTCCATTGCGACTCCAAATATGTACAGAGGGGATAAAATACCTGGGGATCAATATAGTGTGCCCCGAGGAGGACCTGAGCCTGGCCAACTACCCCCCGCTGTTTGATAAACTATTTAGGGATATGGAGGGCTGGGGGAAGGGGCTAATCTCCTGGATGGGTAGAATAAATGCCATAAAAATGAACCTGCTCCCCAGAGTACTGTATGTTTTCCAGATGTTCCCCTTGGAGGCTCCAGAAATGTATCTCAGAAAGGCCAAGAGGCTTATAATGAAGTTCATATGGCAGGGTCAGAGACACAGAATAGGATACGAGACCCTCACCCTCCCCAAAGATAGAGGGGGGGGGGGTAGCGTTGCCGGACCTGAGAGTGTACCATAGAGCTGCCCAACTCAGGGCCCTGGTCCCGCATCTTAGAGAGGACCGTAACAAGCAATGGGTGTATATTGAAAACTCCTACCTGCAGCCAGTCACCGTAGGGGAATGGCTATGGGTCCCATTGAATAAGCTCCCCAAAAGAATTAGGGACCACCCAATATTGGGGACAATGTGGAAAGCATTAGCGCGGAAGGGAAATAGGTCACGACATGGCCCTCGCCCATGAGCCACATCTGGTCTACACCAGTGTTAGAGGAGATCCCAGGCCACAAACACTACCAGGCCTGGTTCGATGCTGGCCTTTGCAGGGTCGGCCAACTGGTAAGGGAAGACACCTTCATAAGCATCTAGGAGCTTGAGGAGGCCTTGGGAATAGGCAGGCTCTCCCCACTCCTATACCTTCGCCTTAAGGAAATCTTAATGAAGCCTAAGCTAAAGCTTTGCATACAAAGAATACGCACCCCGGTCGAGAAAATTCTAGACTCCCACACGGAAATGAAAGGCCTCATCTCCCTCCTGTATGGAGCACTCCTAATCCCCCGCGAGGGAACGGTTAAAAGCCTTAGGGGGAAATGGGAAAGAGACCTTGGCTGTACCATCGAGGATGGGCTCTGGGGGAAACTTTGCAGCAGGGCATTCAAGACCTCCATCTCGTGCCAGTAAAAGACTCATGCCATCAAATTCCTTCATAGATGGCAGTATGACTCAATCACCCTCTCCAGGATGTTCCCAGATGTCGCCCCAATATGTTGGCACGGTTGCGGGGAAAGTGCCAACTATTGGCACATGTGGTGGTCTTGTACGGAGGTTCAAGCCTATTGGTCAGAGGTGCTCAGTTGGCTCAAGGAGGCGGGAGAGGGGGTCTACCCGTTAGAACCACTCCCACTATTATTTGTACTACAGCAAAGGGACGAGCACTGGGAGAAACTCCTGGATCTGACACACTCCTTACTGCTGGCAGCCAGAGCTGTACGGGCCAGGACTTGGAAGAGAGCCGCTCTTCCCACAAGGAGAGAATGGATAATAGTGGCCAAAGACATCTACTTTATGGATAGGCTGACAGCAGCAATACACGGCTCCAGCGCGCAGCTAGAGGCTGACTGGCTACAATTCATGGAGGTGTTCGCTAACACGGAAGATGATGCAGCAGTGTAATATAGTCTCTCCACCCGGCCCGAAACCAGTTTTACAAAGACTCATTGTACTTCTCCAGGGAGAGTTTAATAATTTTGTTTGTTGATATGCCCGGTTGACGCTGCCCCAAGAGGTTAACTACTGATATGCGAATCCTGTGCCCCAAGAAAATGGGGTTAGGGGGGAGGGAGGGTGAATACAGCAGAGAATTATGGTCATTTCACAGAGGTTGATGCAGGCATTTGCCCCATTGTTATTACCTGCAAGTGCTCTTTGCTGTTTCTAAAAACCAATAAAAATTGAATTAAAAAAAACAAACAAAAAAATGAACTACACCAAACGATTCAATTAAATTGTCAATAGGGCGCAGGTCTAAATTAAAAAGCAAAGGTGATAAAGAGGAGCCCTGCGGCATCCCACATAAGATTTGCATAAACAGGGTATGGAAACCCGAGAGGGACAGTCTGCATACGGTCCTGCAGAAAAGAGGAGAACCAGGCCAAGATAACCAGGAACTTCCACATGCTTTTTTCCATTCTAGATCATCCTCCTCTCAGATGGTTTCCATCTAACTGATGCAGTAGTCTCCTGGAGGAGATGGGATCCGTGAAACCCTTTCCACCTCTGGTAGTCTTACTGGGGTAACTTCTCTCAGTTGCTGTGAACAAGAAAGTGCGAGGTTCCAGATGAGTCTTTGGTTTTTTGCCCTTTCCACAAATTATTTTAGAGGTAAACATTGTGATGGCATATGTAAATCTAGCCTTATGAGAGATTTGCAGTCTGCAATGGACCTCAAGAATGGAAGCCATCACATAATGGTGCGTGTCACCCTGGAGAATGGTTTTGGAGTGTATGGACAACAGCTCCCCCTTACAGTCTAAATGTTCTGCCCTGCTCTTACTGCTTGACTTCTCAAGTGTTTACAAAGATAATGGGAGTAGTTTGAACCTGTCACCAGGAGAACGGGGGGGGGGGGGTCCTCATGCCCTTCCTTGAGCAAATGAACTTTGAGGAAGTTATCACAGGTGACCAAAGTTCCCCTTTCATGCTGGTGCTTTCTATTTTCCTCCAAACCACTAGTCTCTGCTTGCTGAAATGCTCCTTTATAGGGCTATTCAGATACATCTGTGACTCAGGCATTCAATCCGCAGTAGATACTATATGCACATTGTCAGGCTGTCCACTGTTTAGGCATCCAACAAATGTTCTTGACCTGGTGGGTACAGGGTGTGCTTGGATTGATGGCACCGTGTCTACATTTGCTTCTGAAGGACAGACCCAGTGTGCCACATGTAGTTGCACCCTTTAGTGCAAAGGGTTCCCTCAACACACCCAGCAGAGCACCAACTCGCCGATCGACTAGGATTTAGGGAGCCCAAGATATTCTCAAGTATCTAAAGTTTTGGGTAGGTGATACTAACCTTCTAATGAAGGTTTGTTCCTTTCTGTCCTCTGATCCAGAATTATCTTGGGGGCTGATTCACTTGGGTACATACCAGTTGCCCCACTGCATACCTTTACATTTTATAAACTGTGGACTCAAGCAGAAAGGCAGCTGCAGCTCCACATCAAAATCCTACAGCTGAAAGTCATCTTCTTGGTGCTGAACCATACCTGCTCCTGACAAAGGTCAGGCCGATGTTTGTTCTCAAAGGGAACTCAATTGTCATGTTTTTTAAGCAAATGTGAGCAGGTGTGTATCTCTGCAGTAATGCCTTCTCGAAGTGGGGATTTGAGAATGGCCATTCTCCAATCAAATGGTCCTAGTTGTAACTCCACACTCCGGATTGCTAAAAACAAATACTTTTTTGTTCCAGTTGCATGATGGTCTTTGCACAATGTAGTTCAGCCCTCTATTTTGGGCACATGATGTTGCTGATTTGACCATGTCTTCTTGCAGACAATGACAATTGTCATCCGTTCACCTGATGCATTTGCCACCATCTATTGTAGCTAGTAGATATTATTTGACTGAGACATTCTGTTTCCCTCCTCTGCTTGTTTTCAAAATCCTTTCACAAAATCGTAAGTCTAATGTACTCTGATTCTGCTTGCTCTGGTATGGATCAGTTGTTTTGACCATCAGACCTACTGTAATGTTTCAAGTGTGAATAGTTAAGGCTGCCAAACGGGACCGATCTCGTCCCTTGTGTGGGTGCATGCTTGTCTTCTCCCCTCAACCTCAACCTGAACTTTACAGGCATTATTCATGGGGAACTGACTTGGTCACCGTGGTCTGTTGAAGGCTAACTTGAAGGTTTTACAGTGGGAAGTACACCAGAACAATGCAATTTCTGCCACTGGGCATTTAAACATTGTTCACCCCTGACTTTGCACATCAGATTATGTTCCATCTTTTGTTTCTCCCCGACTAAGTGTAAAGTATTTTTTTTCAGCCATAGCAGTTTACAGGCAGGAGACACTATAAAAGAAACCTGGACACATTTTGAATTTACTCCAATGATGCGATATTACCCATGTGTATTATGTGTGCAGAATAACATCAAAGCTAGATATTTGAGGCCCTCGTCGTTGGTCACAAAATAATCACGCCAACTGCAACAGCTCCCAAGTGAGTTATCTTTTCACAAGCCATTGTGGTCTACAAAATGTGGGCAAGAAAATGCAGATCTATGATATGATACCATGTGGGATTTATTAACGCGCCTATACAAAAGTGTTTCAAGGCGCGACGAGGCAAGGGAGTGGAAACAGAAGGGAGACGGAGACAACGATCCTACTACGCCAGGTGACATTGAGATCGCTCAAGTGCAGGGGGGGGGGAGTGCATGGGGAAAGGGGAGGGGGCTGTGCAGTACATAGGATAACAGTAAAATAAATAAAGACATTAAATGAAAGGATGGCAAGTGCAAGGGTAGTTGCAGATATCAGGTGGCAAGTGCTAGTAGGGGCTGTAGGGATAGACAGTCCCCGAGTGCAAGGGTTGCCAGGGGGGACAGTGCGGTTGTGCAACTGGCAGGGAGGGGACCTCGGCCCGAGATCGTAAGGTTGCCAGGTAACCAGTGCAGTTTCAGATTCAGCCAGGAGATCAGCAGGGGAGAGGAGGAGAGAAAGCGGAAGCAAAGAGGAAGGTCTTCAGGTGCTTTCGGAACCGGAGATGGCTCTTCTCAAGTTTCAGAGAGGCAGGGAGGCTGTTCCAGAGGGAGGCCCAACCAGAAGGAGGAGATCTACCACCAACTTGCTGCTTGGAGAAGCGACTAACCCTGAGGGAGTTGGAGGCGGATGAGCGAAAAGCTTAAGATGGAAGATATTTAGGAAGAGAGAGTTTGTCATGATGCCTGCTCCCGGGGAGCCGGTTCAAGCCCGGCATCCCCGAAAGCGGACATCCAGTCCCCAAGGAAGGACCCAGCAACCCCATATAGGGGCCCTTTGGACAGTGCCCTGGCGCCTATGGCGCCAGACTCATAAAAGACATCAGTCCTGGCGCCATAGGCGCCAGGCTCATTATGGGAATGCTTGGGTGAACTTACCTGATCGACCATGCTGCAGGATCCCGGCCTCCTTGAGGCCTGAAAGGAACTACTTTACCATCCGGGCGTGGTCGGGGAAGGATACATACCTGATTGGAGGAAGGATACATACCTGGAACTTCTTCCAAGGCTATTTAAACCCCACCCGAACAGCCACACGTGCTTCGCGTTGTTCTGCATCTAGCAGCTGGACGCTCACCGTGTCTGCTCCTGCATCCTGACTTCTGCCATACCTGCCAGCATCTTGGATCACCTGCAAAGGAAGAGAACAGAAGAAGGAAAAGTCCTTACCTGCTAAATCCGCATCCCGGAGACATCTCGCCGACAATCCTGAAAAGGAAGACTTTTATTTAAAAGCTCATCGCGTCGATCGCTGCAGCGCCGCATTCCACTCACCTTTACTGGGGGCCTCCATGTTCAGCAGCGATCATCCGGATTCGCAGTCACGCCCCAGCGCCTAGGGAGAAAAACACCAGAACAAAAGGTGAGAGAGAGAGAGAAGGGAATAAGGAAAGCTAAATCTCCATGTTAAGACTTACCTGTTGATTCATTCCCTCTTCATTTCGGGTCCGCGCCGCATCTTGGCATTTCCGGACCCCGGCCCCTAAGGGGAAAAAGAGACATCAGCGTTAATGAGCGAATGAAAAGACATTACAAAAAAAACGCTCATTAAAGACTTACCTGATTTCTACAAGTATTTCACCTCTCATCTCGGGTCGGTGCCTGTTCCCCGGCATTCCGTACCCCGGCCCCTATGGGGAAAAAGACACTAGCATTAGTACATTAATGCATGGACACAAGGTGAACCTCTTATCAAAAAACTTACCTGGAAGCCAAGCAAGTTTGGTCCTCACCAATCTGAAAATCCAGTGAAGTAACTGGATACCAACGCGCCCCTGCATCAGAAGCAGGATGGAGAGCTCGTCCTTCCAGACCCTAAGGTGAGACGCTACGGGAAATCACAGAAGGGTTTCAAGGAGGGTGAGAGGGGAAAGTGGGAGGCCGATTGCATTACCCCGCAGACAGTTAATCCCCTATTTTCGCCTACAGAAGGATACTTCTGCGAGCCAGACAAGCCAGATTTGGGGGCCCGGTCCAGTCTGTCTTCCGAACCCTGCACATCACCTTAGAAGAGGTCACAGCAGCGCGAACCAGGCCAGTGCCTCCGTGGGAGTCAGGTGAGCGTAACAGAGTTGAAGATATTGAGGTCCCAGGCTCCAGAAGGCCTTGTAGACAATGCAGAGGGTTTTGAGCGTAATCCTTGCCGCAACTGCAGCCAGTGCAGAGATTTCAGACCTGAAGAGAGAGAATCCCTGGGCTTGAGGCCAAGGACAAGTCTTGTAGTCCTGTTTTGGATGAGTTGCAGAGAGCGGAGAGTAGAAGCAGGCAGATTTAGAAAGAGACTATTGCAGTAGTCCAGCCTAGAGAGAACCAGAGCTCTGGAGACTATGAGCTTCTGGGGGAAGGAGAGGAAAGGAGAATACCTCCTGAGGAGGTGCAGCTGGTGGTGTCACCACTTAGAGACGTCAGGGATGTGAGGAGAGAAGGAAAGTTTGGAGTCGAAGATGACCCCGAGGTTTTGGCCTCACAGGTGGGAGCAGGAAGAGTGCCAAGAGAGGCCGGCCAGAGAGTGACAGGAAAGGAGGGAGCAAGTGTGCCAATGAGGAGAATCTCAGTCTTACTGGCATTAAGGCAGAGATCATAGGTGGCACACCACTCCTGGATGGCAGACAGAGATGAGAGAAGAAGAGGTGACTGAAGGGAGCCTGAAAGTGAGCTGAGCCTCATCCGCATAGCACTGAAAGTTGGGGCAGAGAACGGCAATGGGGTGGGCAAGAAGTGCCAGGTATTGGTTGAACAGCCAGGGAGAGAGGTTAGACCCCTAGGGAACCCCACAGGTAGAGATAGAGAGAAGGACCCAAGTTGGACCTGGGAGGGTTGATCGGAGGGGAAGGAGGTCCGCAAAGCCAGGGCTTGATTAGTGATACCCAGGTTATCAAGGAGACGGTTGAGCAGGATGGCCTGGTTGACCTCTCTTCTGCCTTTGTCAAGATCAAGTAAGATACGCACACAGGGGATGTTGGAATCGAGGTTGGAGAGCAGATCTTCATGGATGTTCAGGCGAGCAGTTTCAGTGCTTCTGGCAGCTCTGAAGCCAGACCGATGGTCATGGAGACAACCAACAGATTCAGAGTGAAGATTAAGCTGGGAGATGGCAAGCTTTTCTAGTAGTTTGCCTAGGAAAGGAGTGATGGAGATTGATGATTGTTAGCCGGACAGGAACGGTCGGCAGAGGGTTTCTTAAGAGGGTGCACAAGGGAGTGCTTCAGGGGGAGGGGAAGACTCCAGTGGCAAATGAGTGGTTGCAGAAATCGGCCAAAGCAGGAGCCAGGGTGTCAATGTGGTTCTTGATGGTTTTGGAGGAACAGGGGTGAAACTGTTTAGACTACTTTCATAGATCGGACTTGTCTAGAAACCGCGTCTGGTGACAGTGGAAATGCAGAGGAGGAGGGAGGAGAGGTGGCCGAAGAAGGGCCAGGGGAAGAGCAGGGAGTAGAGGGAGAGGAAGAGAGAGAGGGAGGACAGGATGTCCTGAGTTTTAGAGATTAAGTGAGAAGCCAGGGCCGTGCAGAGGGCCTGGGAGGGGGACAGAGGTAGAGAGTGTGGCAGGATTGGCCAGCTCTTTGCAGATTTTATGGAGTTTGGCCGAGTTGTTATATACCGCGGAGACGCAGGCTTGGATGTGGGCTCTCTTCTTGGTGCGGACAGAGAGCCGGTATTGCCCTTGGAGCAGGCGGCAGGCCAGTTTGTCAGAGGATGTACCGGAATAATGCCATTTCCTCTCAGCCACCCTGCACTTGCGTTTAAAGTTGACGATGTCTGAGTTGTACCAAGACTTGCACTTGGCTTTGGGCTACAAGCGGATTCTCGTGACAGGGGCAAGAACATATAGCAGAGTGGAGCATGGAAAGGGCTGTGTCAGGGTGCACCCAGCCATGGGCAGGGTGCAGGGAGACGAGACAAGTTGATAATTGAACAAGACAACAGACGCTTAGAAAGTGGTAGATGGGTTCGCTAGATGAGTGCTTTGCTAGGAGGCAAGCCACCGAACGGCTTACACAATGTAATTTTAAAAACGGGAGAAAAACACAACTAAGTTTGAGCAGACCCGGGGCAGCCCTTATTTGGTCATGCATTCTCCAGCGAAACGCCAAGCTTTCTCTTGGCTTCTGCATGCCTTGTGTGGTGCGCCTCCAGGATGTGGGCTGGACTGTCTAATTCCAATGCACATCCTGGGTGCCAGAGAGTCTGGTGTGCTAGGAAGGGCTGGGACCACCATGGTCCATGATTGGTCCACGTTTGGTATTCCTGTATGTGAGCAGATCTCCCATTGGATCCTCTTTGTTTTGGTGCAAAGGAGATTCTGGATAATCGAATCCTCCAAACACGCATACGAGGTCGATCTCTTGAGTTCTCACTGAACCTGGGAAGCTTGGATCCAAGCATCCTGAAACCAAGAAGCAGAATCGAGGAACCGCTGGTGACCGGCTGGAAGATTTGGCACCCTGAGGCCGCTGTTGTCCTGCAGGACCCCTCTGCCTCGAACTTAAAAGGTCTGCAAAGGCGCTTTGACCAATTTCAATAGTGGGACCAACTATTCACGGCACCTCCACCTTAACCTGCATGCGAGCCTTCTCAGAAGTGTTCCTGGACCAATCAGTGAACTGATCAGCGTGCGCAGGACTGTTGCTCTGGAACGGTTGCCATCTGAAGTGGACACTTGAGACTTTGGAGATCATAAGCGCTGGGTCCAAGGCGCACTCTGCTGCCAAGTTTCATACACTTGGTGCCCTAGGTCTGGAATTAGAAGAGTACACCTGAACCAGAGTGCACACGGTCACTGTGTCGCCTAGCTGTGGTGACGAACTTTGAGGGTGCGCTGCTGCTGTGCCCCCCCATTGCCCCGAGACATGCTGCAGTGAAGTCGAGTTGATCCCTTCATCAGGAGAGGAGAAATTGTCACTGTCCCACCACTGAATCATCCCTGGAACTCAGCCGCTGAAAGCCGCAGAGCCGCACAATTGCAGCATTTGAACCCGCAACCGAAGTGGACTCGACTGCAGAAGTTTGGTCCGGAGTGCGCCTTGGGTCGATGAGTACTTGCAACCCTTACAAGTGGCATCTGGCACATCCATCAATTGTTATGCACAAGTGTCACCTCAGGGCCACTCACCTTTATCGAGGTAGCCTGTACTACCGTCCTATTCCCAACTCTTGGATCCTGTTCTGCCCTCTTGGGGAGACCCTGCTCGAATAGTGGGGACTTATTCCTCACTGCCCCACCCACCTTCCTGAGTAGCTACAGCCCCTGCAAGAGACCCTGTTTTTAGGTCTACCGCACGATCGCGTGTGTCTTCACTGAAAGTATTTTTGAGTGTTAGGCTCCACGTTTCATAGGGACTGGACTGCCTCTTAGGATTTGATAAGTGAAGGACTGCCTAAAGTATATTTGCACTGTATGCCCCTTTCCTTTGTGGACAGTAAGGGTTGTGGACCCTTACTCTGTGCCATTCCTTTAGGCCAATTGTAACTGTATTTCTGAGACTTGTGGAATCTGCTTAGATCACATGCTGTGCATAGGCCGACATCTAGTGGAAGCTGCGGAGTATTACAGTTTGTTTTTCGAAACTCGAAAATGGGCGTCGACACAGGGCGTGCCAGTAATACTATCCCTAGTGACGTCCACTGTACCCATGATCCCTCATGCGTCTAGGATCCTCAGATTGTTTTTTTCCGCCATACTTGTCGGAAGCATTTTGCGGAGTCCCCTGGCCTTAGCCATACTATTGCTAAAATATTAATTGACATCATTCCCCTTCCCAACGTCGAACTTCGACACTCGACGCCGGCTGGAGAAGGAATCGACCGTCAGCTGCTGCACGACGGATTTGGGCCTTGGAAGGCCTCTGGCCTCGGCCCGGGCCTTGGAAGGCCTCTGGCCTCGGCCCTGCAAGTAGGGAGAGTGGGGGGTTGGACATACTCTACACTCTTGGTATATAGGTACACCTTATACATTTCCTACACTTAACAGCCCGCTGCCTCAAGGTGCGTATGGAGGGTACCCCTTTTCAATTCTGCCCCAAGTGCAATCGCAAATACCCTTGGGTCGACAGGCATGCCACGTGCAATCTCTGTTTGCCGAGGGACCACCCCGAAGCGAACTGCAGAGCGTGTAGTAGGTTTAAACCTAAGACACTTAAGGACCGTTTGACGAAGCATTGGGCCCACCATGCCAGGCAGGCGGCCATGGCAGCGGAGGACGCCTTCAGCGATGGCAGCAACGCCGTGCTTTCGGACAGCGAGGGCATTACGGCGTCGAAAGACAGCAGAGCGCAGGTCCCCGACCTCGGAAGGTCGTCCGACAGGGCGGCTATGGGGAAGACCCCCGGCGACAAAGGCGCTTCACACACCACCCACACTAAACACACTAAGTCCAACCGAGACTCGATGACGTCGAGTGCTCGGAAAGAGGCACAAACAGAACGGTCCGAATCGGTGTCCTCTGGGCGTTTGAGATCGCAGCATGACTCAAGGCAATCACAATCATCCACTCTTACCAAGAGTGCCTCGCTCCCTAGGCTAACGGAAGTTCGATCGTCGGAAGACGAAGACCACTTCCACCCCCAGGCCGCACTCCAGGAGTCGGAGCCCGCAGACGAGATCAGCGCGGCCCCACGTTCGAAGGACAGGGACTCTACCCCCGATCCTCGACGCCAGGTGTCGAAAACCTCCGGAGCCACAAAGGGACAGGGAAAACACTTTTCCACTCACGGGGATGGGGGGAAAACAGCAGAAGAAGCAGCCTCTGCACTCTTCCACACCTGTGAAACACTCCACTCCTCCCAAACAGGCAGACAAGACCAGGTCTGCTGATATTTCAAAGAGCAAATCTACTCAAGATAAATCTCCAAAACTTTCTGAGAGAGTCATTCCCAGTTCCAAAAAATGGTCCAGTGATGACATAGATAGGGTCATGTCAAGGATGTCTTCTTTGGCAGACTTTTACGATAAAAATCCAGACCATTTCCTTTCATATGATCCACAAGGGGCTACACCCTCAGGCTCTAATGATCCTATCCCCCCGAGTAAGAAGCCCCGGTTTGAGACACCGATGAGGTCTACAGACCCCTTCGAGGTACAACCATATTCACGACCATACTCACTATATCAAGGAGAGACTTCCTTTGGTGAGGACCAAGATTTTGGCATGGTAGAAGAGCAAACCGGGACAGGCTACTATGGGAACGATGAGGACCAAGAAGAGGAAGACCCTGAAACTTAGAGTAGATTCCCCGGTAGAAAAGGAAGCCCCGGTTACCGACTCCCCTGTCGATAACCAACCCCTCCTGAACGAGGTTCTCGCACGTGCAGCAGAACATTTCCATATTGACACCCACGGTGTCCAGGAGGAGAGGGACTTCGCCGAGGAGTTAGTAGGAGAAAGGAGGCCTGTTGCCCAGACCATCCCTATCCTCAAGTCTATTCAGCGAAGAATAGACCTGTCCCTGGTGAACCCGAACCGCACCAGTGCAGTCAATCCCAGAGTTGAAAAACTTTTCAGGGCAGCCCAGTCTGACCCTCTCTATATAAGAGGACATCTGAAGCCAGACTCCCTAGTTGTCACTAACACTCGTAAGAGGGCTGGAACACCCTTGTCATCGTCCGAAGCTCCTCCAGTCAAGGAGAGCAAAAAACGATATGGTTTCGGCAGGAAAGTAGCCTCAACGTCCGCCTATCAGGCAAGGATTGCAAACTCCACCACCCTGTTGGCCAGCTACAACTGCCATCAGTGGGAAGAAGTCACGGCACTCATAGTCTCTGCACCAGAACCCTTAAAGGGCCAGTTAGCTCGGATTTCCGCAGAGGGTAGAGCTGTGTCTGGTTGCATTTTAAAAGCAACCTTTGACGCCGCGGACAACGCAGGCAGATTGATAGCAGAAGGTACTGTTATCAAGAGACATGCGTGGTTACGGCAGTCTGGTTTTAAGGCAGAAACCCAGGCTCCTTGTTGGACAAACCGGTGCAAGCCGATCTGTTGTTTGGTAAGGCGGTCGAGGACGCACTGAAGAATGCCAAGGACGAATACAAGACACTCAAGTCCCTTGGCCAGTTAACCAATAAACCCCCTAACCAGAGAGCTAATAGTAATTTTCGTCGCCCACACAGCCAAAATTCCCAGAGAGGATCTAACTATTCCCAGGGGCAGGGTACACAGTGGAACAACAGCCAACAGTCTACCCAGGGTTACGGCAAGGGTAATAGGAGAGGACGTGGTAAAGGCAGAGGCAGCCCCAGCAAAGGAGGCGGCACGCCTCCACCAAAGCAGTGACGCTCAGTTCAGGGTCCCTTCTCACGCAACCCCAGTAGGGGGACGCATTTCCAACTTCACCCAGGCTTGGGAAGGGATCACATCAGACAGATGGGTGCTGTCATCAGTATCCGCAGGGTACTGTATAGAACTACTGCAGCGTCCCCGGAACCATCCTCCACGACAAAGAGTACACTCTTTAGAACATCAGAAGATTCTCCTCGAGGAGATCGCCATTCTGCTAGCAAAGGACGCGATAGAACTCGTCCCGGGACACCAGATAAACAAGGGTATTTATTCAACTTACTTCCTTGTGCCAAAAAAAGATTTGACAATGCGCCCAGTATTGGACTTGCGGCCTGCCAACAAGTATGTCAAGCCCCAAAAGTTTTGTATGACTACGCTACAAGAGGTAATCCCCCTCCTAAAAAAGGGGGATTACATGGCAACCTTGGATATGAAAGATGCCTATTTTCATATTTCCATGTTCCCAGCACACAGAAGGTACTTACGCTTCAAGGTGGACAGTCGGCACTACCAATTCAAGGTACTGCCCTTCGGGATAGCTTCGGCACCAAGGGTATTCACCAAGGTACTGGCGGTGGCGGCTGCACATCTACGCAGGGAGGCAATCCCGGTGTACCCTTATCTGGACAACTGGCTCATAACGGGCGAAACCCCAGTAATTTGCAGGACAAACATTCAAAGGACTATCAACCTCCTCCACGAATTAGGCTTCTCAATCAACGAGAAAAAGTCAAGCCTGGTGCCAAGCACCTCCAAACAGTTCCTAGGAGCAATCCTAGATACTCAAGAGGGGTTGACCTTTCCTTCAGAGGAAAGAATTCGGAATATACTACTGCAAATTCCGCAAAGCAATGCGTTTACTGGGCATGATGGTGTCATGTATTTACGTGGTCCCCCACGCGCGCCTGCGCATGCGTCCCATGCAGGAATGGTTGGCGAAACAGTGGTCTCAGGCAAGTGGTCAGTGGGACGATCTAGTGGTCGTTTCGCCAACACTAGTACAAAGCCTTCACTGGTGGACAAGAGAGAATCTTGCACAGGGAAAACCCTTTTACGATCCCGAAGTACAGGCAGTAGTCACTACCGATGCATGTCTGACGGGGTGGGGAGCTCACCATCTCCACCACACAGCTCAGGGTCTCTGGTCTTCCTCAGTGGCCAAGAACCACATCAACCTGCTAGAGCTTCTGGCAGTATTCAGAGCGCTTCAAACGTTCGAGCCCCACCTACTAAACCTGTCAGTGCAAATCCGGACGGACAGCACAACAGCCATGTTCTACCTGAACAAGCAAGGAGGGACTCGTTTGCCAAATCTGTCCAAGCTTGCCCAGAAAATCTGGATATGGGCACTCAGACGGAACATCTTCCTGTCATCACATGTTTCAGGGGAGCTCAATTCCCTAGCGGATGCTCTGAGCAGAGACTCCCTCCCAGAGGAACACGAATGGGTTCTACACAGAGAGGTCGTAGAAGATATCTTCTGTCAGTGGGGTTTCCCCACTATAGACTTATTCGCCACAAGCGAAAACAGACAATGCCCAGGATTTGCATCCAGGTTCCTCCAACCAGACTCCCAGGGGAACGCCCTGTGGATGAACTGGTCAGGGATGTTTGCGTACGCTTTTCCACCAACTCCTCATCAGGAAGGTGGTAAACAAGATGAACAGAGAGTCGATGACGCTCGTCCTAGTTGCTCCCATGTGGGCAAGACAGCCGTGGCTCCCACACCTACGCAGGATGGCGGTGTGCGAGCCCATCAAACTTCCAGCCTGGTACAACCTACTGTCCCAGCACCAAGGTCAAACAGTGCATCAGCAACCCAACTCAATGAACCTGGCAGCATGACTCCTGAGGTCATAGTTTGGACATCTCAATTTACCACAGAGGTGTATGGACATCCTAAAGGAATCTAGGAAACCAAACACAAGGCACTGTTACTTTGACAAGTGGAAGAGATTTGTTATCTGGTGCCAGAGTAGACAAATCAACCCAGTTGATTGCACTCCTTCCACTATTGTTACATGCATGCTCCACATGCTAGATGCAGGATTGGTTTTTAACTCACTGAAAGTACACCTGGCAGCCCTGTCGGCATACACCACTTCCCATAACAAGGTCTTGTGGTGGAAAGTACCAGTAGTTAAAGCCTTCATGGAAGGAGTAAAGAGTCGTCACCCTCCTATTTCGAACCCACCACCAGGGTGGGACCTTAATGTGGTGCTATCTAAGCTCATGGGGCCCCCTTTCGAGCCCATGCATAAAAGCAGTCTCAAACACCTGACTTATAAAACGGCCTTCTTAGTAGCTATTACTTCTATAAGAAGGGTCAGTGAAATTCAGTGCAGGATCGCTTCTTTACTGTCCATAAAGATAAACTCGTTTTACGCACACATCCTAGGTTCTCACCTAAGTTTATATCTAAATTCCACGTAAACCAGTCCATCGAGCTTCTGGCTTTCTTCCAGGACGCTCAAAGCTCGGGTGAGGTGAAACTACACACCCTAGATGTGCGTAGGGCGGTCCTCTACTATGTAAACAAAACCAGACCGCTAAAGAAAACGGATCGAACTGTTTGTCTCCGTAGCTACAGGCAGAGAGGGGGATCGCGTCTATAAAGGTGCCATCTCGAAGTGGATTATTAACTGTATCCAGCTGTGTTACTCACTCTCTGAAAGAACTCTTCCTTTCACGCCAAGAGCCCACTCTACTAGAGGCATTGGGGCCACTCTGGCTTTCATTGCAAATGTACCCCTTGACACCATTTGCAAAGCAGCTACTTGGAGCTCTATTCACACTTTTACTCAGCATTACTGCATTGACACCCATTCCAAGGCAGATACACAAGTGGGACAAGCGGTTCTAAGACACTTATTTGCTCATGACCCTTCTCACATCCCACCGCCTTCAGGTACTGCTCGCTAATCTATGCACAGCATGTGATCTAAGCAGATTCCACAAGCCTCAGAAGGGATACATTACTCACCGTAATCGTATTTCTGATGCTTGTATCTGCTTAGATTCACATGCGACCCACCCTTCCACCCCTCTGAGAGAAGGCGCATGGTTGCTTGTAGTCTTACCTTTCTATCTGCTTGGATTATCTGTACTCGCGCTACTCATGCTACCTCATGTCAGAAAAAATACAATCTGAGGATCCTAGACGCGTGAGGGATCTTGGGTACAGTGGACGTCACACTAGGAATAGTATTACTGGCACGCCCTGTATCGATGCCCATTTTCGAGTTTCGAAAAACAAACTGTAATACTCCGCAGCTTCCACTAGATGTCGGCCTATGCACAGCATGTGAATCTAAGCAGATACAAGCATCAACAGTGCATTTGTAAGTGCACCAACTGTGCCACCCCGCTTCTACTGTTTCCTTCGCCTATTGAGGACTTTGCCTGATTCCATTGAGGACTTTGCTGGAGACTTTGTTGGACCTTGTTCGCCCCTCGCAAGCCTGTCGGCAAGAGGAAGCGCGAGGTTTGCGAAACCCATACTCCCGAAACCAACGCATTGCAAGGACTTTACTTAAAGTAAATATGTGGGTTTGTTCCGAGTTTGTGATTTGCTTGTGGTGAGTTGTGGTGTTATCAAGGGCTGGGTGGGCTGTGGTTGTTACCCAGTCAAGGTGTCCATTTGAACAGGGCTTTCTTTTTTATTTTTTCTATTAGGCTCTGTGATTGGACGATCTAACTAATACATCCACAGTCAAGCCTCTCTCTCAGATATTAACCGGGTGCATTTGTAAGTGCACCGACTGTTAGACTGTTTGACTGGGCAGGGGCAGGGCTGCCGCTCATAGAAATCTAACTTACTAACTAAAAGAGCTCTTGCCACCAATAGGTAAGTTTGAATTCTACTGGTTCAGGTTTTGATACTGAGAGATTAACTGCACAATGCTGAACGGCCTCCGCTTTGGCCGGAAAATCCTTGAGTCACGGACGGAGTGCCATAGAGGACTAGCATCGCTTCACTCTGATGCCTCTGGTTGTGTATCATTATGCTCACGCTCGCAGGTGGCTCTCCTCAGAGCGGGTCTCCTATGTGTGAGGATGGGCCTCATTTTATGTTTTCGGAAGTCCCGCCGGTTTGTGAGGCCCCAGAAAGTGTCCATGACTAGTTCATTGAAAGATCAAGACATGGAGGGGTCGATTGAAGTCCCTGTCCCAATTAAAACCTACAAGCTTACTGAAATGAATAAGAGTGACGATATGACAGGCCCTTGTCTCCCGACTGCAATTGAACTACCAGTCGACCTAGGGAGGCTATTAAGTCATATGGGAATTGTGCCAATGAGACCTAAGTTTACTGATGTGTCCATGATTGCTCAGGTGATAGAGGCAGAGTTGGGGAAACGTATGAGGTTTTCTCTGGGTCCCTCTACCCCGGTGACACAAAGCAGGTATGGAATGGAGAATGTCCACATGTTTAGTAAAAATGAAGGATAACATTTCCGGAGAGGAGAGGAGAGGTGTGGTGTTATGGGAAATTACAAGGTGGACTATTCTAATAATGACTTATGGCAATATAAAATCTAGCTCACCATCTGATGTGATATCCAATCCGGTTCAGATGGGAGCACTATCTTTGTCTGATCATGCTTTAGCGATGTTTGCATCCTCCCAAAACCCTGAGGTACGGCCATTTGAACTGGGTAAGCCGATTGAACACCAGATTTCGGATCTAGAATCTCTGGAGTTGCCGGTGATGACTGGACTCCTGAATGTGCTGGATAAGGGCCATGAGCAGACCCATTGTGAACTTGCTGTCTTGAAGGGTGCACTTCTTGATGTGTTATCTGAAATAAGTAAGAAGGAAGGTTTCTGTTTGCATGCAATGCCGTGGCTACTTTGACGGCGGACAAAAAGAAACAAACCGTAAACAAAGCAGACCTGGCAATGCAAACTCTAGCTGATCCAAGGATGGTAGGTGAGGAAATTAGGTCTTTTGCTGCTCTGGCTGCAGTGAATAATTCGAAGGGGGGAGAGTAAGTGTGACTGTGCTCCCTCAGAAGTCATGCAGGCAGTGAAGGGCAATGCTGCGGCTGTACAGCAGATAATAAAATAACTTAGACCTGTTCCTGCTGATGAAAATGATGTGTATGTAGCACTGGGTACTAGCTGTCACTTGGACTTGGGCCAGGAGGGCCAACAGCCATGTAATGACCCCACTGACAGCCCATCTGACCTCACAAATCTAATAGACCTGGATGTCGACCTACTGGTCCACAATGGGCACCCTGTTGCGGAGTTGCCTGTCATTGAACCTGAGTTATGCCCCAATGTTGTCCTTAGTAGAAAACAAAGACAATTGGCTGCAAGGGCCCAAAAAAGAAAGTACCATCAAGTGAAGAATCTTAGTGCGGCTGCGAAAAAGGGTAGGAATGATTTTTTAAAACATAATGACAAACCCACCCTTTCTATCAAAACCCCGGTATATTCACCAAATTAGGACGAGGACATTGATCTACAACAACTAGATCCAGAATCCAAGGTGTTACTGAACCTAGATGGACTGCATAAGGCAACCACGATAGATTTCAAGGGGAATGCAAAAAAGAAAAATCTTAGGAATGGTCAAACTCTCAGGGGTCTGTGACACCGCATCTGTGGGGCCCAAAAAGATTGTGTCTGCAGGTCTAGGTAAACATAAACAATCAGATCTTTTGAACTTCTATCCCGCCTTGCATATAAAAAAAGCCTCTATCACAATCAAAGGAGGGGGCGGTGCCAATTCTGCTAATCTGACGAGGGGTAAAACGTAGCTAGTACCATCTCACAGTGCAGGGAATGTAGAATACTGCACTATTCCTACAGGAACTGTGGGTGGAGAGAGCATAGATGTTCCACCAACGCTCTCCCCAAAGATTCTGGCAAATGTGCTGAGCGTAGATGGCTGTACAGTTGAGCCAGAGGTTCATAGTACGATTGGTACCACGGAGTAAGGTCCAATCTTGACCTCAGAGATGCCATCGATTATGGGATGGGAATGTAAGGCACCTTCTAATGGGAACACAAGCTTAAATTGATCGGCCATACTAAAGGCCTTTCAGGCCATACCACCCCTGAGAACTATTAGATCCGATGACATCGATTGGGTCTGCCTATCCTCTAATAACCATACTAGGATGATATGTGGGTATCACTCGCATATCATTATGAAACTGATTTGGTCCCAAAGATGGGACTTTGAATTGATTGGATTGATCCCATTCATATTTTGTACAGAGGAACAAGCAAACACTTTTGTAGAGCAACCTCCACTTTGGACTTTTACACCCACAGGGCGGGCACTGGGTAATGATCCTGCTCCACTCAGTGAGGAGCTATTTAGGCAATTTATGACCTTTGCCGCAGCTTTCGCTGGTCCAAGGGGTTCCCAGGCTCAGGTACCTAATCCTGCTGAAGAATATTAGAGTAAGGGACCGGGGGTGACTCTGTCGTGGAACGTACATGGTCGGAATAATTTTAGATTATGGACCACACACCGCGACGAGGAGTCTCACCCGGAGATTATTTTAATTCAAGAAACTATGCATCTGGGGCAATTTGAGGTTGATGGTTATCAAACATATGTTCAGCCTGCAATGAATGGAGAACTGGGGCGCCCATCGGGTCGTCTAGCCGTATTGATAGACAAAGCCAGCAGAATCCCCTCAGTATTAGTTCTAGCAGAGTATTCAGTTTTAGCAGTTCGTACAAGTTTCTTTGGCAACTCCATGAGGGAGATCCTGGTTATGTCTTTATTGGAATAAAGCGGTCACATCATAGCTTGAAGTATCCAACCAACTAGATGAAATCCTTGAGGATGCCTTTTCTCACGACCCTGGCATCAAGGTGATTTTGGGGGGAGATTTTAATGCAACCTGTACAGAGGTGGTTGATGAATTGAGTCCTCCTACCATGTAGGTGCGACCTCAAGATTTAGTGTGAAGAGATGGGTAGACTACTTCCTGCATGGGACATTCAATTAGTTCCTTCGAACACGGGGTTGTTTGCTCATACCTGGTCACGTGGGCCTTATCGCTCACAGATTGATTATTTCCTTGTCTCTCCTGCACTCCTGTGTAACATCGATAGGATGCTTACATGTGATCTTGCTCTGGGTGACCATCTAGCTTTGAATCTAACCCTGAATGAGTGCATAAGGCGTTTTACTTGTAACCCTGCACTAAACTTAGTTGTACCTGATCGAGAGATAAGGCTGGGATTTCAAACTATGTCACAGGATGGTGTCCCGTCTAAGGGACGACCCTCTGATCACTTTCCCCGATCGATTAGGAGTAGGTTGTTTATAGGCTGAACGCCAAAACAACACGAGGATCCAGGCACACGTAAAGCAGTTCTCCCAATTACAGAAAGTTTGAAAGGTAGTGCCTAGTCATCGCCAATGCTACAACCTTTCAGTGGTGAATTTACACAAAGCAAAAAGGAAAGAATTACGAGCTTTGGGCTCAGAGAAACTTGATTGATATATCTATAAACAACTGAAACAAAAAATTAACCAACGGTATCGTAATAGGACAAAGATGTTGAAATACAAACTGATGTTGGGTGACAATCAGAGGATGTTCCACCATCTATTAAATAATGATATCAGACAGGTGTGGTCCATGTTGAGAGCCATGGCTGGACCAGGTGAGCCCATGAAGGAAGCCGTGGTTGCGGCAACTACCTGGTTCACTTTTATAGAGAAGAAATACGCGCTTTCAATTAGATTTGCTAGTGCCCCTGTTCGTGACTTCCGAACTCTGATGCTGAGAAACTCTCTGTGGTCGGTAGATGACATCATCAGGGCTATACGGATTATTAAGAGCTCTCGAGCGCCTGGACCGGATGGGATCACACCATGTTTGATAAAAGCTGACCCGGTCCTGTGGGGCAAGATATTACAAACTAAGTATGACAGTATTTATCAAACAGGAGTCCCGTCCCCCCCTTGGTCTTGGTGTGCTGCCATCATCATCTCTATTTATAAAAAAGGGAGTTGGGATGACCCGAATAATTTCAGGTCCATTGCCCTGATGGATGCATCTACTAAAATCTTTACCTATCTGCTACTCGAGGCACTTCAGCATTATATTGTTCTACTTGATGTGCTACCACGATCAAAATGGGCTTTCGCAAATATATGGGATGTCCGTTAAATAGAAGCATTATGGCCCATGTGTAGGAACAAACCAAAACTTCACGCACTGGTCCAACCTAAATGGCTGCATTGGGTCTTACATCCGCATTTGATACGGTCACACGTTCGGTCCTATGGGAGAAGATGATGGCTTTGGGCATTCTGAGTTATTTATTGGCCATGATTGCTCTTCTCCATGAAAATACAAATTATAGGATTAGGTTGACAAAGGAGGGGGCCATGACCGACTCGATACCAACTGAAATAGGTCTCAAGCAGGGATGTAACCTGGCCACTATTCTTTTTAATCTTTACTTAGCGGACCTGGAGACAGCCTGGTGCGATGCAGTAATATTTCCGGTTAAGATGGGCCGGTTGGCAATAAATTGGTTGGGTTTTGCAGATGATCTGCTGTTCATGGGTCGCACACCCTTTGGCCTGCAGGCGAAACTTTTATCATTCCAGCGTTATGCCCTTATCTTCAGGTCAATCCAGCGAAGTCCTTCATTATCGTATTCGCAGATGGTAAGAGATAAACATCTAGATTCACATGGTCACTTAATGAGGTTGTAATACCTAAGGTGCAATCAGTAAGATACTTGGGATACCAGCTTGCATCTAATTACTCTGCGGCCATGTGGAAGGAGTTTATTAACACAAACGTGAAACACCTGACATCTCAAATGAAGAAAATACACCAACGCTATAGTAAATTCTCACTGCTGCCTTGTATACAGTTTACATATTAAAGGTAGAACTCATCATCGTGTACGCTCTAGACATCTGCACATTTGATATGGAGGGGTTTCTGGATTTTGTACAGGGCATAATGTGGAAAAAGGTCCTTGGGGTAGATGTCTATCCCCAATATTGTGATCTGTCACAAATTAGGTATCCTGCAGTTGTCGGTTAAATGGCATTGGCGTTTGATGAATGGCTATGTTAAAATGTTGATGCCACCCAAACAGTATATATATATATATATATATGTAGATTTGGCTGAGCTACTAAAAGAGGGGCGTTTGCCCTCCATCATGAGATTTAAATCCAAAATGGAAAGGTTTTTTGGATGATACTATGATTGCAAAAGACAAACTAGTGCTTGGTATACCAGCCTGTAAAAGGTAATTCCAAACCTTTTATTGGTGTTTCATGCTGAATAAAATGGGTAACAGCAAGCCCTTTTACGAGTATGCAAGATTTAGCAGAAAATTGGGTGTACGCGCATGTTATCTACAGATTTTTCCGTGCAGTGTAGTCAGAAAGGTCTACCTACGTTTCAAACTGAACCAGCTGATGACCAATGAAAGACTCCAATATTGGGGTGACAAAGAGGCTGATATTGTAACTGGGAGATGTCGTTTCTGTACCCAACCTAGTGAGCTGGAAACTCTTAAACATCTGACAATGACCTGCCCATTTTTTGCTTTACAGCGGGTGGTGATATTTGGCTCATTTTTGTATACAGATTCCACCACACGGAAACAGTCCTTGTGGCAGTGATGTAAGTGGGGGACTAGCCAAGGGCTTCTGTTAAGGTTAATCCAACTCTTGGTCATCATTGATGAAGCTTTGATCAGTAAAACGAAAGGGGACATGGATGCGATTTAATCGCCGTAACATTGGGGAGGAGAACTGCTATCACAAGGCCTGACCTTCAGTAATTATGGATTTTAGAACACAAGTGAAATCGATGATGAACTATCCTTTTTGTTATCTCATGCTTATAATCTAACACTAATGAATTTTAATCTTAAATAGCTAAGCGTTATCGCCATGGCCAAGGTGTAATGTGATGTGATTAGAATACAGAAGTTTAAGTACTGCAGACTAGAATATGGTTGTGTTCTATGTAATGGTAATCTCTTTGTCTAGTGTAAGAATATTAGCTTGGGTCTGAGACAAGGTTGAGATGATGCTTGGAAAAGAATATAAATGTCCTTTCCTTTTCTTTTTAAATTGTTGAAATGTTTTGGTTTTATAATGTGATTTTAGAACTATATGAATTGAAATAGATTGATTTAAGATATGTATTTTTATTTTGCTTTATATTAAGAAACATTTTTTTGTAAAGGTTTTGTTATATAAACAATAAAAAAAACTGTATATATGTTTTATAGTAGTGTTGTTGTATGGGTTTAAGTATTGCTGCTGATCTCTGCTTGCGTTTGATTTAAAAGGCCTTTAATAAATGTATATGTATTTTTGATATACACCTGACTGAGAGTAATGTGTAGTGTCCTTGCTGTGTGTGTATGTGCGCATTGTGGGCTGTTGATCACCCTCACCCCTCCTGACACCTAGTCTTGACCGCCACGAATGCTACCTTGATTGGTCTGGTTTGTCCAGACGGTTACCCTATTCCAAGAAACTAGGCTGCTCTAGTAGTTGTTCATAGATGTAGATTTCTAATCGTTTTGCCGGGTATGGGATGTTTGAGAGGTCTTCCACATCGCCCGTTTTGTCTTTGAGCAGAGGTTGATGTAGGCCGTTTTGAATTCTCTTGGTAATTCTACCTGTTGTAAGTGATTGATTGAAGAGGTTTAGGTAATATTCCGAATGGTATGTCCTGTGCAGGTATAGATTTATAGATGTCTGGAGGACAGGGATCTATTTGGGAACCTGCCTTGTTACTCTTTTTAACCAGGCTAAGTAGTTTGTCTCTTGACATCTGTTGGAAGCAGCCCATTCAGTTTTGTGGTCATGGTGGTGGCTGGTGCATTGTTTGGTCGATTGGTCTGCTTTGTACGACTCATGGATATTGGAGATTTTGTTCTTGGAGTGGGGAGGGTACTGGTGAGTAATTGCATCCGTGTGGGTTTCTCAACTCATTTGCGATGTTGAATAACTCTTTAGGTGTTGGTGGCTTTTCCGTTCGTCATTGTGCTTCTTTTTAGCTTTTTCTAATTTCGGATTTGTATGATTGAATTTGTAGTCTGTATTTTACGCTTTTGCCCTAGTCATAGTTTTTGCTCCAATCATGTTCTAGTTTGCAGTTATTTTCATTGTTTTTAGGTGGGGGGTTGAATGAACCATCTAGCCAATGCCTTCTTGAGGGGATGAGGCGTTTTTCTGGGCAGATGGCATCTATTGTTTCTGAAATCCATTTCTGGAACAGGTTTGCTTTTCTGTCTGTCACATCCAATGATATGGCCGTTGGCTTTGCCGTTTCTAGTTCTTCTAGGTTTCTGTTCTTGATCGTTTTCCAGTTTCTTTTCCAGATTTTTGGATGGGTTTGATGGTATTTGGATGACAAAAGGGATGAAGAGGTAGTAACTCCATATTTGGCTGGGCACCGCTGTTGTGATCTGTTTTGCTTTTTTTTTTTTTAGCGAAGATTGCTTCTCGGGTGTATCGCTCCTTTCACTATCTGTCAAAGGTTCATGGTCTTGAGTTGTTTGATTAAGGTTTTCTGCGAGTTGGTGTTCTTTTTCGAACCATATGTTGAAGTCCCTGAAAATGATCATGTTTGATGGCTAGATTGGTGACTGCTTCTGTGAAGGCGGCAGCGTATGTTAGAGGCCTGTAGAAGAGTATGAATGTAAGGATTGACTGTGGACCCGTAGTAAGGTGGTGGATGATTGATCCACAGTTCTGGATGTTTAAATGGCTCTGCTGTTTTGAATTGTAGGTGTTCTTTGTATGCTACAGCAAGTCCTCCACCTTTTTTCCTTTCCTGTTCACGTGTTTGCATTTGAAGTTATCCGTTGGGCAGCTGTATAGTATGACTTTGTAGTTCTTAGCTAGATAAGTTTCTGTGATGAATAGGATGTCAACTCCCCCGTCGTAGAGTAGGTTGTAGATCTCGGTTCCGTGTTTGGACATAGATCTGATGTTGATTATATTGCAATGTAGTTTTCTCTTTGTAGTCAATTGATTTGTTCTGGTTTGCATCTTTGAGTGGTTTTGTTGGTGGTTCTCCTTGTTGTCTTTGAGTTTTTGAGTGTTCAGTTATTCTGGTTTCACCTTTAGGTCAGTTAGTTTTTTAATTGGGTTCATGGCCATTTCAGGCTCCACTTCCAATTCAGGTTGGCATTGGCGGTTCTCCTGGGCTTTGGTGATTTATGGAATGAGGGTGCAGCTTCTCATCCTTTCAGTTGATTCTGCCTTTTTCCTATGGGGTCCCTTCATCATGCTGTCGTGTACGAGCATCTGTTCTGCTGATCCAGTTGTTGCGAGGTACGGTGTAAGGTAGAGATATTTTAGTCTGGTTTTCCGGGTGACTTATTCCTCTGATGGTCGTGGCTGTGTGTTCTGATGATGATCTGGAATTTGTCAGGTTAGGGGTCTGTTGTGATTCGTTTGGATATCCTTTCTTGTTGTTTTCTCTCATGTCGGCTGATTTTCTGACGTGACATGGTCGGGTCTTCTGGTATTTTTCTGGTTGCCTCACGGTTGTGAGTGGCTTCCTGTGATCTGGGGTTATTTGCTTACTGCCTCATGGTTGCGAGTGGCTTCCCATGATCTGGGTTTATTTGGTTACTGCCTCACGGTTGCGAGTGGCTTCTCGTCATCTAGGATTATTTGGTTACTGTCTTGCAGTTTTGAGGGGCTTCCCGTCATTTGGGGTATAGGGGTGTAGTCCCTCCTATGTTTATTCTGTATTTCTGTCTGCCTTGTGGTTGTCCACCTTGTTAGTTTTGGGTTTCTTTCAGTGGTGGTTTCCCGATTTGGTTGGCGGTGGTCTGATGCTGGGTGCGGACTTGATGAGATGGGTTTGGGTAGTTGCGCTGAGAACTGGTAGATGATGGGTAGGACTCAGTTGGGGTCCTGGTTTCTCCCTGTGGGGTGGTTTTATCCAACTAGTCTGATTCTGGGTGCTGTCCTACTTGCAGTTGTTGAGGTTCCCTGTAGGGATTCCTACCTTTCTATAATTGTTGAAAGTTGGTTTCCTGTCTTTTGCCTCGAAGTAAAATATGGCTAACACAGCTGATCTAAAATCAAGTAGGGCTAAAACACAATTTGCCTAAGTGTGGGATATGATTGAATAATGCAATTTGCCCATGTGCAAGATATGATTAGCTCACACAATCTGCTCAAGTGTGAGATATGGCTAGCTGACAGAATTGAAGTCATTTTTTGATTTATATTGCGCTCTTACACATTCAGAGCACGACAAGGCAAGGGAGGGGTACAAGGGAGCAACAAAACAACGATCTTACTAGTGGCCCAGTGACATTGAGAATGTGCAAGTGCATGGGAGAGGGGGAAAAAGGGGGAGAAATGCAAAGGAGGGGGGGAGCAGTGGAAAGTGCAGAGAAAAGGAAAACTGATAAATAGTAGATAATAAATAACAAGCAACAAACAGTGAAGGTGTAGCCAACAGGTGGCAAGTTCTGGTTTAAGGCGACAAACGGGGTGAGTCTGGTAAGTGCAGAAAGAAAAGGGATGGAGATTGTATGGTTACAGATGCAGGCCCCAGTGCAAGGTGTGGCCTAAAATGGGGAAACAACAGTAAGTGCCGTAACACTTAAACTTGTGGTTTGGAAAGCAATCGGCCTAAATGCGAGATATGGCTAACTAAGCACAATCGGGCGTAGTGCAAGATATGGCTAACTAAACACAATCAGGCTAACTGCGAGATAGAACTAAGCACAATCAGGCTAAGTGCAAGATATGGCTAACTAAACACAGTCAGGCTGAATGCAGGATATACTAATTAAACACAATCGGGCTAAGTTTGAGGTATGGCTAAACATATCGGGCTAAATGTGAGATATGGCTAATTAAGCACATTCAGGTTAAGTTTGAGATATGGCTAACTAAGCACAATCCGGCTGAATGTGAGATATGGCTAACAAAGCACAATCGGGCACATGCAATATGCCAACTCCCTATACCTAGGAGCCCCCCAGCATGCCAACTCAACAAACTCCAAAGAGCCCAAAACGCTGCTGCTTAACTCCTCCCTGCCCTGGACCAAAGAGACCACATCTCACCAGCTCTCCGAACCCTCCACTGGCTCCCAGTCGGGCGACGGGCCACCTTCAAGACCATATGCATCACTCACCGAGCAGTGCACAAGACCAGCCCATTATACCTACAAGAAAAGATAAAACCATACCTCCTATCCCGCACCGCAAGATCAAGCACTGCCCTCCTTCTAGTGATTCCAACCTCCAACTCTGTCAGGATCGGAGGATCCGCCTTCTCATCCTTTGCCCCAACTCCGTGGAACTCGCTTCCCCCTCATATTCGACGTTCTGCAAAGCTCTAAAAACGTCTCTTTCCGTAATATCAATCCTAACCATCTGAAGCGATTGAACCCTAGCAACCCGATGACTAATGCTCAATGAGATCCCGAACAATGTCCTCACTGAATACGCTTATTAATTCGCTATTAAGCAACTGCATGCCTGAAATACGGAATATCGATCTCATTGGATCATAACTCCACCCAAACACTCACCTCCCATATCACTGTTCTTACTCTCTACTCTACATCATCACACAGTTAGAGTGCAGGTACACCCCCTCAATCAATTTTGGCCTAGCTGCTCACATACAAACATTACCCCATGAACACCTCATCATTCTAATAAAACGCAGCTATATCCCATGGCAAACCAGCCTAGTGGCACACATAAGCGTCCTACAGGCCTAACACAGCCAGAACCCAGTCTTGGTGTCCACCCGCCAGACTGCACACACTCAACTGATATCAATACCACCACACCTAATGCTGGGATTCAGCTACCATCGGGCAATTACATCAGTTGCACACAACTGGTGCACCAAGCACCCTACATCATACAACACCCTACCATCTCAACTGACGTGGACTACGGTCCCCGAGGGCAGTCAACCTACCAGCGCTTTGAGGTCATACCATTGATGTATAGAACGCTATATACATTTCCAAATAACATAACATAACCAAATGACATAACATTGCAACATTGACAGTGTTATCTGGTGCCTATAGGAATATTTTTTTTCTTTTTTAATGTGTAGTGTTCTTAGATTTTAAACTTTATCTGCTGCTGAATTTCAGTGGAATGAATTTCCATCTCTAGGTGTTCGTTTTTCAACAGGTTTTCCATCTCTAGGTTTTGGAACAGGTTTTTGCGTGCCCCTAGATGCTGGAGGATTCCTCGAAGGTCTGCAGAGGCTAGGTGAGCTATCCTCATCCTACACATCCTTCCACATTAAAGATACCCCGATACCGGTCCTAAGCAAGGTTAAAACCCTTGGTATGCTGCTGGAAGCATCCTTGGGGGCAGACACCCAAGTACAGTTCATCAAAATAAACTGTGCTTACCACCTCCGTCTAATAAAAGCCATCAGACCCTTCATATCTGAGGAAAACTGCGCGACCATAGCAAGAGCCACCATCTTGTTGCGACTCGACTATGGCAACGCCTTAGTCCTGGGTGCCTCCAAGCAATGCCTACAAAGCTACAAAATTGTACAGAACAACGCAGTAAGAATTGTCAAGCTCAAAACTAGAACAGAGCATATCAGCAACTCCAGAAGGGAGCTTCATTGGCTGAAAATCGAAGACCGGGTGCATTTCAAGACCTTAACAATCGTTCAGATGTATCTACGGAAAGGCACCAACCTACTTAAAAACAAGGATCAAACCATACGTTCCTAATAGAACACTGAGATCATCCCAACTTGGTAAAATCGCAACGGCACCACACAAACTCAAAAGTGGCTTAGGCACAGCCTTTCCGACCCTTGCAGCCAACCTTTGGAACAACCTACCAGATCACCTTAGAAGTGAAACCAACTATCTGCGCTTTCGCAAACGGGTAAAAACCCACATCTTCAAATAAACTGCCTCACTGCCCAAACCTCAGTCAGTTTAAATCTATGTGATTGTCCCGTCCGCTCTGTCTAATCACAGTCTGTCTGTTTTCGTGTCCTTGTTTCTGCGCCCCGAGGCTCGCGAGTTACCGGCGCAATATAAATATTTAAATTAAATAAATAAATAAATAGGTACCACACCAGTGACTGAAGTTCACTCTCATGGGGCTAATACTGGCCTCCAGGCTGTGGGCTCAGTATAGCCTTGTCCCGGAGCGTTGACCGAGGTAGTGATTCAGAACTCTAAGACTGTCAGAGGGATTTCTCATCCCGTGTCTTCAGACTGGTACCAGGTGCACCCTGAGGTTACCCTCTAAGCTGCGGTTATGGCTACCAACTGCACCGCTGCTCCTTACTCTATTTATCTCTGCATGTGGCCGATCCGATTGGACCGGAAAATGTCACCAGACCCTACAGTTCCCCAGGGCCAACAGATTACTGTAGGTCATGAAAAACAAAGGGCAATACTTTGCCTCACATGTGAAAATTAAATTTGTGCCACGCTATGTACTAACGCACCATCCCCTGAGCTAGCTTCTGCTTGCTGGGTGATGCCAGATACCCATGTGCTGCATTTAGCTCCTGATCAACAAACCTTAATTTCAAACCCTGCCCTTCCTGGTGCTTAGTTCATAGTTCAGGCTTGAGGTCTGCCTATTAACTCCCTACCTGATCTACGATCATCTGACTGTTTAATTGTTTATCCCAATTGGGAGCTTGAGCGTAGCTTTATTCCAGTTGGGAGCTTAAGTGTAGCTTCTCTTAAGGGTAAGCCATGTGGACATCAAGCAAATCCACACACAATAGGTCACAGTGGATCCAAAGACCGAACAACCATTTTCTGCTATGAAAATAGTGAATTCCTGTATACATAAAAATATATTTATGGGTTGGGGGGGCGGGGGGTTGTTTTTTTTTCTTTCATTTTTTTGCTGAATGGTTTGGGGTTTTTTGTATCTACATTAGACCTTCCAGTCAGTGGACAAGTCTGCCTACTTCAAAGGTGTATGCAACATTTTGAGATTCAATGGAATGAGATAAATGTATGACTAAATATGTAGCATTGTTCATTTTCATTTATGATTTGTTTTACATTATTTATATTTGATCAAATGCATTAAAACATTTTGAGGTATAAATCTGTGTATCAATCAGCATTTTTGTTATTGTTTTTTAGAATGGTGCAGATGATGTGAAGCGACATCGGTGGTTCAGATCTATAGATTGGGATGATGTTCCTGTACGAAAACTTAAGGTAATTTAAATGACCCGTTTCTTGAATCAAGTTATTTTGCGGGGGAAACCTTTACCCTGTATGCTGTTTTCCTTAAATCCTTACTCAGTCCATGCCGTTCAAATCAACATTTTCAATCTTATATTATTCCTTCCACCGTTTGTCCTATTAACATACTAAGCCTAATCCATGTTTAACAAAACAACCAAAGTGGATGAGCAGTTCAGCTAGTCACAGGCAGCTCAGAATGTTTGACCCTTTTAAGGCCAAAGGAAGTTTTTTTATTGGTAGTCCTGAAGCAGGTAAATGCAACACCAGAATGTGCTGAAGTCCTCATAGGTGACATAACGGGGAGTCAAGAGCAAAGAGATGCTTCCTGACGAGCAAGGTAGGTGGGGAAAAAACTGGAACTAAAGTTGGCATTGGATGCTCCATTTCTGATGCTAGTGAATCTGCTTAGAATCGCATCCTGTGCATACAGCCCTCCGGCCCAGACTTTAGTTTGGCGAGTGGAGCCCTGTTTGTACTGACTTCTCTAGAGAAAGCTTTTTCTTCACCCTTTCTCTCTCCTTTCCTGTGGTCTGGCTGCCGTTTCCCTCTGCTATGGAGAGGACGCCTTTTTAAATTCTGTCCGTCTTGCAACGGCAAATTCCCCTGGAAGGACACCGATCACCGATGCAATCAGTGTCTCCCCTGAGATCACGACGAGCATAACTATAAAACCTGTAAGCTCTTTCAACCCAAGACCCTGACCCCAGGCGTACAAAAGGTTGGGCGGCCTATGCTATGCAGAGTCACTTCCCCCACCGTCGCCTCAGACGAGGAATCTGTCGGCAGCCACAGCTCGAATTCTGAGGCAGTGTGGAGCCCTTGCGCTCCCACATGTCTGTCTCTGACCCCGACAAGCATGCAGTGCGATGGGTAAGTCACATCCACGCAACAGGGACACACATGCACCCACCGCCTGCTCTAATGCACACAACCTCTACACTTCCCTTGGCAGAGCCATCGAGGAAAGCTTCTGTACCTGCAGGCCCGTCAAAGTCTTCAGCGGGCCTTCAGAACTTCGCAGTTAGATACCCTCTGAGCACCTGCCTCCATGGCATTAACTCCTCTGTAGTGGACAGGTCCACTAAATCTAGGTCCTTCGTCAAGGTGGCGTCGAAAGATGCAGCACCGGCAAAAGACATTGCGCCGAAAAATGCAGTAGTGTTTAAAGATGCTCAGAGACAGGCCCACTTGTCAAATACACCCGAAGCTTTAGTGAGAAATGTTCAAAAGCTAGTTCGCCAAATTGCCTGAGGGCTATTATGTGGCCTCTTCTCTTTCTACACCCCTGCACCAGCACCCAGCCACTCTGAACAGCGTTTTGCCCCCTCCAGAACCCTCCGACCCATCTGAATGGACCTGGGGCAAGTTTGAGGCGTGTATGACTAAAATGGCAGAGTTCATTAATTTCTCAGGCCAGTTTGAGACCATTTTAAAGAGACATAAGGATGTTGACCCCTGTCCCTAATAAGTCGCAGAGGCTCCACTCCCCAGGTGCTCAATTCTCTTACCTGGTGGAATCTCATCAGGAATCCCAGGTGGATGTTTTTCTGGATGACCCGGATGACCCTAATCAGTATGTTTTCTATGTCCCGGACCCCAGGCCGGATGGCCAAGACCCTACTTATCAGGACGCAAACTGGAACCCCTCTGATGACCAGGGAAACTGGCCTTCATAGAAATCCATCCTCCTCCCCGCCACATTACCCTGACCCAGTGAACATTTTTCTGGACGCTCCCCCTGCCTCCCAAACCAGGGATTCGCCTATGGACAACCAGATGCTGTTTAATAACCTTCTTAAAAGAGCTGCGGATCACTTTAAGATTCCAAACTGTGTGTGGGCACTCCCCTTTCTTCGCAGACACCTGGGGAACAACAATAGTAAATCTAACATTCTGTTTCTGTTACAGATCACTTTAAGATTACCACACAAGAAGACGTCCCCAACTTGGACTTCTTGGAAAGTATCCTTAGGGAAAAGACTCTGGTCAGCCAAGCTATCCCTTTGTTGAACTCAGTCAAGAAGAGTCTGGCCCCTTATTCCTCACACCATCGCACTTGTGTGGTTAATCCCCATATGAAGAAAATGTTCCGCCCAGCTCCTTCAGACCTGCTGTACATCAAGGGCCATGCCGTCCCGTACTCCTTGGTCGTCACTACTAAACGGAAAAGGGTGGGGGTACCACTGTCCTTGTCAGAATCCCCTCATGACGAGGACTGCAAGAAATTGAACGTCCTCTGCAAGTGTGTCTCCACCTTTGCCACATTTTCCACAAGGATAGCCAATAATACCAAACTCCTGGCAAGCTACAGTGACATTCAGTGGGGCCTTGTCCAGGAGGGCTTCCAAGATGTCCCAGAACCCGTGTGCACCCACCATTTTTGGGCGCGGTCGTGGAAGGCCGGCAAGTCGCCCAGAATATGCTTAAGAATACATTGGATTCTGCCGAGACCACAGGGCATACCCTCCCCCAGGGGACCCTTCTCAAATGCCATGCCTGTCTGAAGAATTCAGGTTTTAGACTGGTTACCAAGGCTTCCATGATCAGTTGCCATTGGAAGAATCTAACCTTTTCGGCAAAGCGATTGATGAGACTATGGAAACCGCCAAGAAAGAGCATGTGACCTTAAAAAAACGTAAATCAGATCTCGACCATGGCCTTTGTCCAGCGAGGCAGTTTCAACACCTGCCGGCCCTTTCATGGGCAGACCTTCTCCCGTTCTTCTCAAGGACAATATGGCTTGGGTGTGATCCAAATGAGCTTCCGGACAGGGTTCCCCCGGTGCTTTACAAAGAGTGTGTGTGTGTGTGTGTGTGTAAGTGTGTGTAAGGCAGGAGCAGGAACTCTGCTTCTAGAGGCTCCCCAGCCTCCAAATGACTTGGCGGGGAGTGTCTAACATCTTTTACCCACGCGTGGGAGGGGATCACATCAGATCAGTGGGTACTCAAGACCGTTGCCCACGGGTACTGCATTGAGTTCCTCCAGCTGCCCCGCTACCATCCACCCGGAAGCAATCGACTGTCACCAGACCATCTGTGCATCCCTTGGGACGAGGTCCAGGTCCTGCTGGAAAAGGACACCGTCAAAGTTGTCCCTCATCTCCAGGTAAACAAGGCTATTTATTCAATATATGAACTTGTACCCAAAAAGGATCTAGCCATACGCCCTGTTTTAGATCTGCGTCCTGCAAATAAATATATCAAAGCTCAGAAGTTTAGGATGATGACTCTTCAGGAAGTAATCCCACTGCTGCGGCAGGGGGATTACATGGACTGTTTGGACATGAAAGGTACATACTTTCATATTTCAATGTTGCCAGTGCACAGAAAGTACCTCCGGTTCAAGGTGGAGGACACACACTATCAGTTCAAGATTTTCCCGTTCGGCATTGCCTCAGCCGCTAGGATGTTTACAAAGATACTAGCAGTAGCGGCGGCTCACCTGCACAGGCAGTCCATCCCCATGTATCCTTACCTCGACGACTGGCTTATAACCGGGGACTCGTACGGAACTTGTCTGGCGAATACTCAGACAGTGGATCTCCTTTTCAATCTAGAGTTCTCTATCAACAAGAAGAGGTCAAGTCTGGTTCCCAGTCAAGTCGAACCATGTCTGGGGGTCCTCATTCAGACATAAGGACAGGCTTGTCTTCCCCTCCAACGAGAGGGCTCAAAACATGCTGTTCCAGACCCTCATCATGTAGCCAGTCACCGGGTAACTGAACACAAAGCCATGCGACTGCTAGGAATGATGGTGTCATGCTCTTCCTAGTTCCACATGCTCGTCTGAGCATGCACCCCATGCAGGAGTGGCTTTCGAGCCAATTGTGTCAGGCCAGCGGCCAGTGGGGCGATCTGTTGGTTGTCTCGAGAGCCCTCATACAGTCTCTGCAGTGGTGGTCAAAGGAAAAACTTATGTAGGGAAAAACCTTTAACAACCCCCATAGTAGAGGACACTCTCACCAAGGACGCCTCTCTGGTCTGGAGCTCACCTCCTTCAACAAATATTGCATGGCATGTTGCCCCCCATCAATAGCTTCCAATAACTCAATCTGTTGGAACCACTTTCACTGTTCAAAGCCCTGAAAGCCTTCCAAGCACATCTACAGGGGAAGACAGTTCTCGTCTTTACAGACAGTACCACAGCCATGTGCAACCTGAACAAGCAGGGGGGCACTCACTCTCTAGGGCTTTCCAAACTGTCCCAGAACATCTGGAAGTGGGCACTCAAACACGATATGTTCCTCCTATCACATGTTCCAGGAGAACACAATCTGCTGGCAGACGTGCTCAGCAGAGACTTCGATCTACCCGTAGAGTATGAGTGGCGCTTGCAAGAGCACATTCTGCTCAATGTCTTTGCAATGGGGTTTTCCAGACATCAACTTGTTCGCGACTCTGGAGAACATCTCAATGCCCAGATTGTACCCCCGGGTACCCACAGAAATGCTCCAAAGAACAAGGTCTCTGGATAACATGGTCTAGGAGATTTTCCTACGCCGCTCCCCTCGCTCCCCCCACACCCCCGCATCCCGATTGCCCTTCTCAACAAGATAGTGCACAAGATGCACCAATGTGGCCTCAACAGCCATGGTTCTCATCTCATGGAAATGTCAGTTGCAGCCCCCCCAGGAAACTGCCATGCCCGGACAGCATGCTGTTGCAGGACCAGGGGGAAACGCTACATCCATTGCCCCAAACACTCAACTTGGTAGCCTGATGCCTGAAGTCATAGAGTTTGAACAACTCCAACTCACTCAGAGATGTATGGACATACTCGGGGAAGCATGAAAACTCGACACCGGATATTGTTACTCCAATAAGTGGAAACGCTTTGTTGTCTGGTGCAATGCTAACAACGTCAACCCGATTGACTGCTCCCCTAAACATATTGTCCTTTATCTAACCCACCTATTAGATTCAGGACTTGTTTTCAATTCCCTAAAGGTCCACCTGGTCGCTCTCTGCGTACACCACATCCCAGAGCAAGGTTTCGTGGTGGAAGATTCCTGTCATTAAGGCATTCATGGAAGGGGTAAAGAGACTTCACCCACATCCTGGATGGGACTTGAATGTTTTACTCAAAAGATAAATAGGTCCTCCTTTTGCAAACCATCTACAAGGCCAGCCTTAAGGCCCTCACCTATAAGACTGCCTTTTTGGTGGCCATCACCTAAGAAGAGTTAGTGAACTGAAGGACCTTTCTGTTCAGGACCCATTTATACTATTCACAAAAACAAGGTGGTTTTGCGCACACACCCACGTTTTGCGCCTAAATTCATCTCGAAGTTCCATGTGAACCAATCAATCGAACATCCAACTTTCTTTAAAAAAATTCCACTAACTTGGCAGAAAGACTCTTACATAAGCTAGATGTGAGGAGGGCAGTCATGTACTACCTTGACAAAACGAAGCCACTGAGAAAGACAAACCAATTCTTTGTCTCTGTGGCAGCTGGTAGAGAAGGGGGCCCCGTCTCTAAATCGGCTATTTCCAAATGGATTGTTAATTGCATCACACTGTTACTCTTGCCAAGAGAGACCTACCCTTTACGCCTAGAGCTCACTCTAATCTGGGATAGGGGGCTACCATAGCATTCATTGCAAATGTTCCTCTAGATTCCATTTGCAAAGCAGCAACCTGGAGTCCTGTACACACCTTTACACAACACTAGTACTTAGACACACACTCCTAAGTCAGATTCTCAGGTGGGACAAGCAGTGCTAAGACATCTCTTTGCTACTGTTCCTTCACACCTACGACCACCATCTCCTGGTAATGCTTGCTAGTCTATGCCCAGCATGTGAATCTAAGCAGATTCACAAGCATCAGAAACAGACATTACTCACCGTAATCGTATTTCTGATGATTGTATCTGCTTAGATTCACATGAGCCATCCTTCCACCCCTCTTGGAGTAGATGGAAAATAGACATCTTACATCTTCTTTCTTCTGTACCCGCTCATACTCTGTAAGGCTGCTTCACGGCAGAAGAAAAATAAGCAGTGGGACCTAGACACGTGAAGAATTTTGGGTACACTACACGTCACGTTTGGGATAATGTTAGTCAAGCCCATGTTGACCTCACTTTTCGATCTTCAAAAAAAATACAATACTCCGCTATTACCACTAGATGTCGGACTATATGCACAGCATGTGAATCTAAGCAGATACAATCATCAGAAATGTGATTACAGTGAGTAATGTATGTCTTGTAGTGTTACGGCCGATGTGCAAGAGGATGCTGAGCACAGTTCCCATTGTCTGTGCGGAAAGTGAAGGCGTAAGAGGGCACCCTTAATGTGTACTCGTTTTCCTCAGTCAGACTCTCGTTCACTGCAATCTCCTGGCCCCCAGAGTATGATGCTCCTTATCAGCAAGGCTGCCCAAATTAGCCTGGAGGTAAGGCAACTTAATTGTCACTTAAACCTCCATTAAGCTATCCCACTTCATTGGAAACTGAACAAAATATTTTGCATATAGCTCTGATCCAGTACATGACCTGAGAATGTATATGCTTTTATAGCGCACACACCACATAATTATCAGACGCTAGCACCATAGAAATAAAGCCTTTATAGGAGCTCACCCCCTGAAATTGATTAACCAATTGCAGAGGCAAGAAGGCAGCAAGATATCATTTTAAATATTAAAGTATTGAGTACTTGTTATTACCACTAAAATGTGAAAAAATATGATGGATGCCCTTGCGCAGTAATGACGGTATTGGGGCAGAGCCCAATGGTGGGGTTGTCTTTCCAAGACTATTGAACTGTGCGACTGAGGTATATTTTAATCAGGATACAAACTCATTTCTTTTCTGTAAAGTTTCCATCAGCATATGTAGTGCATAAGAGAAAAACATGTAGACTCCTGGCATGTGTTTTATTTTGTTGTCTGTTTTAAATGTAACCCTTTGAGTGTCACCTGCCCCTGCGAATTAGGAATGGAATGTGCACATATACGCATATGGACAATAACAGGACTACTTTATTTGGACTTGTATGTTTGTCCTAATGATGCTCTCCAGTTTAAGCCATGCTGTAGCTTCAGTTCACGATTAGTAATACAAAGCAGCCTCTGCCCTTTGATGCCCAGTGTTAACTGACAGTAGATTTGATATTGTATGCAATGAATGTTCCTTTTTTCTTGCATGTCTGTCTTTCTCCTAAATTTTAAAGGTTCTTATTTAAGTTATAATTACTAAAGGGACTTGGATCTCCTTGTAGTACTCACACCAGCTGCTGCCTTAGTAATATTTTTCATTGACTATTGAAAAGCAACAATTGAAAAGTATAATAAAATGTCACAGAGATATAATCTATTTTATGTTTACTTTTCAATAGCCTCCTATAAAGCCGAAGGTATCCCACGAAGGTGATACATCAAACTTTGAAGCTTATCCTGAAGATGACTGGAACAAGGGTCCTCCAGTACCTCCAAAAGATTTAGAAACATTTAAAAATTTCTAAGAATTAAACAGCCACATTATTTGAGGTATGCCCTAGATTTTTAAACCTTGAAGTCGGACTCTGATGCAAAAGCTCTGTGATCATGCCAAATGCAAGCCTGCCATGTGCCTAGCTCCTCTGTCTTTCTCATGTAGGTCCAGCTGCCCCAGTGCAAATCTTTTCAATTAAACCGGTCAACCTGCATTTTCCCCCGTAAGGCTGCAGTATGTATTGCCTTGTATTGTTAAGGATTTCTAAGTACATGTCTTATATCTTTAGTGTCTTGACTCTATAGCTCCAATAATTCTAGAAATGTGTGTTAAAAGAACAGGCCTGGCTGCAGCCCATCCTCCGTCCCCATATGTTATGGAGCATGTGACAATTGCTCTGGTTATAGGTTTTTTTGTAGTTTTCAATTTGTCACATTTTCCTCTGAATTGTATCATATAAAGGAACATATCCATAAGAAATTAGTCAATTCCTCTGTGTCCGGCATCAGAACAGTCCAATGCTACGGTAGTCTGTGGCTTTGATGCTAGAAAGAACCCTTTCTATGCTCAGATCCGTGAGCAAAATTACCACCATCCAGTGTCTTGGGTTTCCGTTGGTACTTGGAATTCTAAATGGTTTGTTCCTTCAGTATTTGGTACTGGTTAGTAATGGGAGTGAGTCTACAATTTTGATCGTGCTACGATCACTACATATTACTCCAGGAGCCTGTGGACTCCGAAACTCTCCCTTAACTTATGTATTAACATTCCTAGCTTTTGCATGCTTTTCTTACTAACTTGATACCAGACAGTGTCAGTAATACGCCTATGCCCTGTCCCCTTTCCTCCATACTTGTGGGACATTCTGTCCTCCGGGACGGGACCGGAGCACTTTTGTCAAAAAGCATAAATTTAATTTCTAGTCCTTTTATTTTTACCCCACCCTCCTGAGCTCCTCGCGACATCGCCTTTCAGTCCTTTTCTCCGCACGGTCGGGGCTGGACGCAATAGCATCTCCGTGAAATGTTTCTTTTTATTCCCTTTCTCCTTCCTTCCTGCTCCGGTTCCATGGTCATCTTGTCCTCCGTCCATGCCGGAGCATCTGGGATTCGTATCCTGTGAATGCCGTTTCGCAAGGGCGTATCCCCACTCTTTGCCTGGAGTGTCTAGGCCCAGAACACCGTTGGGACTCCTGCTTTTATTGAGACTCCCTCTCCGTCCCGGAACTCCTGCGTCATCTTATCCGGGGGTAGGAGGTGTTTCAAAGCATTCCTCCACCACATTTGCAGCTCTTCATAGGCGAGAAAAGAAACGCCCGGGAAATTCTTTCCTTTTTAGGGTGCCCCGGCCAGGGTACTTCTTCCTGGGGAAGACCAGGAAGGGCTCAAGTAGCTCTTCTACCAGGGGTATCCCTGAGGTGGCCTGCAAGGGGCCTAACGGGCGCACTGGAGTTTCCTCCGAGGGGCCCAAAACTGAACATTCTTCCGAGGTTCCTCCTTTTGAGGGCTAAAGTTGAGCCCAGTTCTTCTGTGACTCTGGGTACCGGGGTTCGCCCTGAGGTCTCAGTTTTTGGAACTTTCCACACCGAGTCTCAGCTCGAGGCCCCTCTTGAGGGTATCGGGTAATATTATCCCCATATATATGGTCGCCGTAAATAATATCGCCGGGAAAAAGTTGTGGCAATATTATTTGGGTGGCCATATATATGGGGACAGGGGCAGTGGGGGTTGCGGGGGTGTCCCCCGCATGTTCCATGTAATAATGTCCCCACAAAAAACGGCCATTTTTTTGCATGGCGATATTTTTGCGGGGACATTATTACATGGAACCCTCTTGAGGGAGCTAAACCTACAAGGTTCCATCCCAAGGTTCCCCTCCTTGGGTCTAAATCCAATACCGTCAGAATTGAGGGATCCTCTTTGAGGAACCTGGCGGTGAGGTATATCCCTCAACCTTCCCATGCTCTGGGGCGTAGTGGTACCAGTTCTGTTGAGGGGGCAAAGAAGGCAGACACGTACCACAGGCCTTCGAGTACCAGCTCTGCAGAGGTTCCTCCACTGCAGGTTAATTCTGGGGCAGTCCCTAAGGTGTCCACCCCCCCTAGATCTGCCAGTACTGGCTCTGCCAAGAGTCCTTGCTTCAAGGCTAAAATGTCACATAAGGCCCCTGACTCCCCTGAGGGAGACCTTTGCCTCACTTTCTCCTGTGACACAGTTCACCTCAGGTGTCGACAAAATGGCAGACCAACCTCAGCGGACCACAGCAGCAATTTTGACTACCTCTCTTGCCAACGTTCACTACGGCTTGTGCTGGGGGGGACTTCTTTTGGGGCAGAGCAGGCTTTTCCACGCCATGTGGATAACAAGAACCCGTTCCGCCCTTCAATTGATTGGCATGTTCAGGCACAGCTGCCTCATACAGTCTCGCTCCCTCCTGGTTCTGCACCCCTGATCTATGTGGACCAATTGGTGGGGGTCCTTCCTGGCAACCATCCTCATTGCGTTCATGGGGCATCTGCCCACTCTAGCACCTAGACCTTCGTCCGAGGATGCGTTTT